>NC_041380.1:225300996-225384563 GCF_002162155.2 Triticum dicoccoides | reverse complement strand
CCCACACATACGGACTCTAAAAATAGCCTATACTTATGTATTTCGAAATTACATGGGCCTGGCCCAATAATAAGGTGACGCAGCACCTAAAATAGCCTCGGGACGAAATTTATGAAGTGGCATCTTGTATATTTCGTCCAAGGCTTCATGCACCCATTATGGTGGCTTCAAAGTCCTGAAATCATCACTTGTAACTCCGTTCTTGTTCCCCTTGCGCATGCCATCATCTCCATGCTTGTTCTTGCTCCAATGTTCATCCTTCTCCAAGCTAGGCCCTTCATTTGTAAGCAAAACAAATGTATCCAATTTAGGCAGCATCATATTCTCATGAACATTAGAATCATTACCAAGAAACGAAAGTACCTGGTAATTTAGTTGGCGTGCACGAGCTCTAGTAATTGGTCCAGTATGTATAGCAGCAGGGGCTGTGGGTGTAACAATTGTATTGATGTCCTCATCATTCAAGGGGAGCATATTGTGTACATAAGTATTGGGATCATGCAATGAATGGGATGAATCAAAATCTCCTAAAATGTATGAGGAAACTATGGGGGTCTCCTCATGAGCAATATTGTAAACATCAAATGGAGAAAATGGACAACATCCAAAACAATGCATATCCGAAGCTAGATGGTCATGGCATGGCATATGAGATAAAGGGTGCAAAGGGAGCATATCAATATCATCACAAGAAAAACAAATGATGATAACCATGGGCTTGTCATCTATGCCATATGTGCAAATTGGGTTAATTGTAATGGCATATGCATAGTCACTATGAAGAGATTGCAAATATGACATATTGTTGATCTCATGCATAGCATATGACAAGTCAAGCGGATTGTCAAACGTTATGTGACCGAGAGAATTAGCACAAGAAATCCTATGTAACATGGCATCACAACTAATAGACTCCACATGGCAATCAGCATACTCATCATAAATGGGTAAATCATCGCATGGGGAAGTCACACTAGCATGAAGCATGGAAATAGGTTGATCAACATCATGCAAGCAATCAATGTCAAGAATGTCCACTAGTGGGACTAGAGCATCACCGTCACCTATGTTACCATTTTCATTCCACTCAAGTGGTGTAGGTGAGGTGGGAAATACCAAATGGTGGTCATCTTCATCTTGATGGAACCATGTGGGGGGTGCATCATATTCCACCATGGCCATTGTCTTCTCCAAAGGGAGGATGAAGTCATCGCGAATCAGCGCGTCATCATATATGGGACCTAGCACCAAATGAGAAGACACAATAGAGGTAGAGGTCAAGTCATTAGTGTTGAAAGTGGCCTCACATGACCTATCAACTATCTCACTCTCTCTATGTGGTGGTTCACTCACTCCCTCGAAATAGGTGCACTCAAACTCACATATGGTGGAGTCACTCATCCCACTCAAGTGGTGTGGGTTGTGGCTCTCCTCACATGTGAATTGTGGCAACACATATATGGGACTAGTGGTGAAGTCACTCTCACTCTCAATATGGTGGCACAAGTCACTCAAGTCATCATACATCGCCGTGGTCGAAGGGAAAATCCCATGCTCAACCATCTCGTCGTCGTCGCCGTGGATGAAGGCCGAAGATGGCACATCATCACTCTCGCCTCCTAAGATGGAAGCATCATCCTTGCTCGTCACCTCGTCACTCGCCTCCAAAGCTTTGTCCTTGAGGGTCTCCGTAGTCGTACTTGTTGCCGCACCATCTTGAAAAAGAGTCGAAGTAGACTCGACATCATCAATGCCACAAAGAGGGATGGCGGTGAAGTCGAACTTGGGAGCATCGTCTTGGAGCTCGTCGGGCTTGGACATCATGGTGGTACTAGCCTCATGCTCGTTCTCATGGAGCTTGGTCGTCACGAAGTGAGCTTGGGGTGGAGAAGCTTTGGTCTTCATGAGTTGTTGTTCCGCCTTGAGAGCACCAATGTAGTTGTCGTCAAGGGACTTGTAGTTTTCGAGGAAGATCGTCTTGGAGATGTCGTTGTGTAATCCCATCATGAAGTGGAACTTCATCGAAATGGGGCCGTCCACGCCAGCTCGTCTCAAGGCTTTCTTCATCTCCTTGAAGTACTCGTCGATGGACTTGGTTCCTCGAATGGTGTTCTCCAATTGGCGTTGAAGTTGTTCCGTGTAGGTTGGGTGCACGAACTCTCGCCGCAAAGCTCTCTTTGTCTTGGGCCAACTCATGTCGTAGGTCTCCGAATGTGCGTCAAGCCACCATGTGGACGCCTAGTCGTGGAAGTTCCTTGTGGCACACTTCACTTGATCTTCGGGAGGAACTTGATGTAGCTTGAGGTAGTCGTCCATCATATGCTCCCACTCGAGATACTCCTCGGGTTCGAGAGTCCCATAGAAAGGAATCTCATGGTCGATGTCGAGGTCGTAGTAGCTCATGGAGTACGCGGACTTGAGCTTGGGGAGCTTCTCTTGAGGTTCTTGTTGGCGAAGATGCCGTATATCCGAAGGCGAAGATGCCTTGAAGTCGCTCGGCAAAGATGCCAAGGGAGATGGTGAAGTCATTGAGCGGTTGTTGGTGTTGAGATCTTGACCTTCACGTCTTTGTTGGTGATGGTGTCGATGCCGATGTGATCTTGCCGGAGATGGTAGCTCGGAGGCATGTGCTCTTGAGCGTCTTCTCGAAGATGAGGAAGACCGCTTGTAGGACTTGATGAGGGCTTTGATCTCCTCCATTTGAGCTTGCATCTTGGCGTCGGTGGAGTTGTTCGCGGCATCGAACTCGTCGTTGTTGTTGTAGACCGAAGATGAAATGCCTTGCCTATCCATCACAAGACTCGAGCAAATATGAGTGGGAGAAAGAGAAGAACGAATACCAAATGTACCTTGACCGAAGTTGAAAGTGGATCAATGATCACTCCAATGTAGACAAGGAAATAGCACAATTGGTACCAATTCTTGTCGGTTACTCACACCTACACAAATAAGGATTATGGTGGAGCTCGGTGAGGATAGTGGCACAAGAATTTGATGTAAAATGTTAGCAAGAGTCAATAATGTTGAAAGAGATTCACAAATTCGCAGGTGTGACAAGTAGACCAATAGCAATATGTGGCACACGGAAACACACACACGGATAGATAAATGGGGTCGTGCAACCAAGGGATGAGCTCAAAATGTGGAATCCACGGAAAATGCTCTTGTTGCACAACTCTAGAGAGACGCTAGCACGATTGCTCAATAGGCGGATACAACACTTATGCACAAGTTATAGGAGACAAAAATGCAACGACTTCTATCCCAAGTATGCTATGTATATGATGCTCCGATGGTATGATCCAAGATGATTGGATATGACAATCTTATATGCAATGTGGTATGATGCTATGGCACTTGCTTACAAGCTTCTTTGCTCTTTCTCTTTTGCTTAAAAGCTTTATTCTTTTTTTAATGTATGGCCACAATGCGAAATGCACAAACCAAGATAGCAATTGGGTATATACGGGAACAATCTTGTGACACAAGGGATGATATGATACCAATATGATACGGTATGTATGCAATGTATGGTGTAGATCACTAATGTGCACAAGTAACGTTGCCGGCAATACTCAAATGGCTAGTCTCGATAGGCAAGTGACGCAAAATGGGCTAGGGGTTATCAATGCAGTGGCAAGGGAAAATACAATGGAAGGATACCACGATATCAAGATGATATGGAGGTTACCGTCCGCGATGAGGATGAGTGGCGGTGATCTTGATGGAGATACCAAGATGATGGAGACTCGTCCCTATGTAGCCGAAACACCTTAGGAAACGAAAAAGCCACGAACTCAAAATCTCAAACGTCAAATGGTGGTAGCGGGAATGCAGTGGTGGTTTTGTGGAAGTGCAATGATGGGTTATACGAGTAGGCAATGCGGAAGTCGATGGTAAGGTGGTGTACTATACACGGTGTCGGAGTTGAAAGCACGGTCCCTAAGTAGCTGAAACACCTTAGGAGACACAACTCACAACACAAACAAAATTGGGTTAAGTTGGGCTGGTGGAAGTGTATGTTGGGCAAGCCTATGCGGAAGTTATGATGGTGGTGGTGGTTGATGAAGAAGCAATCATCCCTAAGTAGCCTAAACACCTTAGGAGACTCAAATCACAACTCAAACAACCACAGATGCTTTAAGGAACAAAATTGGTTAGGTTGCGGAAGTCGGTGGTGGTTATGCGGAGGTTGTGGTGGAAGCCCTAGGCAAAGATGCCAAAGTTCCAAAACTTTGATGGAGTCAAATGGTTATGGTAGTGTTTTTGTTGGAAGGGGGATGTCAAGAGCTTTTCAACGAGTTAAAGAACATCAAAAACGGACTCCGGATGAATTGGTTATGGACAAAACGGTGAAACGGGGAAGCTGAAATGTACAGGGGCCGGACATCCGGGGGTGGGGGCCGGATATCCGAGGGCAGATGTCCAGAATCGTGCGGGTTTTATGCTCCAGGAGCCAGATGTCCGGTCCGATGGCCCGGATGTCCGGCCTGAGGCCCAGATGTTTGGCCCGACGATTCCAGATCTCATTTGGGACATGAAAACTCGATTTGGGGGCAGAAATAGATGAATTTGGGGGCAAAATTGATGGGATTTCGTGGATGGAAAGTGGGGGAAATTGGGGATAAGCTAGATCTACTCAAGACACAATGAATCCATGGATCAAAATCAACAAAATATCATCACACCAACAAATGACAAAAAAAATTGGGGCTATTTTTGTGGGGAATTTTCGAAATTGGGGAAGAACAAAACAAAAGAAGGCTAGAAAACAAGGGGGGAGGCTCCGAAATCGTGATCAACGTGGCTCATGATACCAAGATGATGGTATCAAGAGACAAGCTGGCTCTCATCCAAGATGATGTAGGGTAGAACCCTAATCGCCCGATCTGTCATGAAAGGAGCGGATCCCGCGAAGAACGCGAAGAACACGAGGAGGGAAACGAGGGGAAATCACGAGGGGAACACAAGAGAACACTCAAACCAACAAGTATGATCACACATGTGCTAGATACTCGAGTACATAAAGTAAGATACACGATCCACGATTAACTACGGACGATACAAGAGGTAACCGGTTCTTCTCCGTGAGGAGGTCTTGAATCCACAAGGGGATCTTCCCGTGAGGGGTCTTGAATCCAAGGTGGATCTTCTCCGTAGAGGGGCCGCGGTCTCTCTCGTGGAGTAGATCCGATATGGATGAGCGAAGCTCTATCTCTCAAATGAGCTATCACAACGCTAACCCTAGAAAGTTGGATGAGGTGGAGTATATATAGTCTAGGGGGAGAAGGGATACACGGGCCTCGGCCCTTCACTGTGCGCAGACAGGGGAGGCCGGATGTCCGGGCTGGTCGGGCCGGATGTCCGGGCTTTCAGGCGATGCCGGATGTCCGGGCTGGGGAGGCCGGATGTCCGGGCTAGAGTGGTGGCACTTGTTGCTCTCGGGTTTGGAGGGGCCGGATTTCCAGGCTGGTGGCCAGATGTCCGGGGATTCGGGAACGGCCGGATGTCCAGGGCCTGGGAGCTGTTCTCCGTCTTCTTCCGTCGTCGCTTCCATGCTTCCCTCGCAGATGATGTAGTTGTTCCTTGGCGCTTGCACTCCTCCTCAAGATCTGTGAAGCTCCGACAATACCTATGCATGCACACGGGAGAAGTGTCAAGTAGTATACCATCCTCGAAGGGGTCAAGTGAGCACGTGTAAAGAAGATGATTCACCTTTATGTATGTGAAGTAGATGTCGCACGTGTCACTTGCCAAATGGACTCTTGACATGGTGATGTCCTTAGGATGCTCCGCATCATTCCCCATCAAAAATTAACTCTTTTATCATTTACCTACTCGAGGACGAGCATGAATTAAGCTTGGGGATGCTGATACATCTCCGTCATATCTATAATTTTTTATTGTTCCATGCCAATATTCTACAACTTTCATATACTTTTGGCACCTTTTTATACTATTTTTGGGACTAACATATTGATCCAGTGCCCAGTGCCAGTTCCTGTTTGTTGCATGTTTTTTGTTTCGCAGTAAATCCATATCAAACGGAGTCCAAACGGGATAAAAACTGACGGGGATTTTTTTGGAATATATGTGATTTTTGGGAAGAAAAATCAAGGCGAGACGATGCCCGAGGGGGCCACGAGGCAGGGGCGCGCCCCTGGCCCTCGTGTCCACCCCGTAAGGCGATTGGTGCCCTTCTTTCGCCGCATGAAATCTAATATCCGGATAGAGATCGTGTCAAAATTTCAGCCCAATCGGAGTTACGGATCTCCTGGAATATGAGAAACAGTGAAAGGGCATAATCCCAGAATGCAGAAACAGAGAGAGAGAGACAGATAGACATATCCAATCTCGGAGGGGCTCTCGCCCCTCCGCCTCCATGGAGGTCATGGACCAGAGGGGAAACCCTTCACCCATCTAGGGAGAAGGTCAAGGAAGAAGAAGAAGGAGGGGGGCTCTCTCCCCCTCGCTTCCGGTGGTGCCGGAACGCCACCGGGGGCCATCATCATCACCGCAATCTACACCAACACCTCCGCCATCTTCACCAACATCTCCATCACCTTCCCCCTCTATCTACAGCGGTCCACTCTCTCGCAACCCGTTGTACCCTCTACTTGAACATGGTGCTTTATGCTTCATATTATCATCCAATGATGTGTTGCCATCCTATCATGTCTGAGTAGATTTTCGTTGTCCTATCGGTGGTTGATGAATTGCTATGATTGATTTAATTTGCTTGTGGTTATGTTTTTGTCCTTTGGTGCCCATCATATGAGCGCGCGCGTGGATCAGACCATAGGGTTAGTGTATGTTGATAGGACTATGTATTGGAGGGCAAGAGTGACAGAAACTTCAACCTAGCATAGAAATTGATGCATACGGGATTGAAGGGGGACCAATATATGTTAATGCTATGGTTGTGTTTTATCTTAATGAACGTTAGTAGTTGCGGATGCTTGCTAATAGTTCCACTCATAAGTGCATAGAATTCCAAGTCAGGGATGACATGCTAGCAGTGGCCTCTCGCACATAAAACTTGCTATCGGTCTAGTAACATAGTCAATTGCTTGGGGACAATTTCGCAACTCCTACCACCACTTTTCCACACTCGCTATACTAACTTTATTCCTACTTTACCTAAACAGCCCCTACTTTTTTTTACATGCACTTTATATTCTTGCAAACCTATCCAAAAACACCTACAAAGTACTTCTAGTTTCAACTTGTTCTAGGTAAAGCAAACATTAAGCATGCGTAGAGTTGTATCGGTGGTCGATATAACTTGAGGGAATATTTGTTCTACCTTTAGCTCCTCGTTGGGTTCGACACTCTTACTTATCGAAAGAGGCTACAGTTGACCCCCTATACTTATGGGTTATCACTTGCCGCTCGAAGAAGGAACCAAGACCGAGGCCATCCGGTCGCCATCTATAACTAGAGGAGGAGACCTTGGCACGCTCGTCACGCCCCCGACGATGCCATGAAGAAGAGACGGCAGGAGCGCAGGCTTAGGGCGCCAAGCCAGCACATCTGCCTCTCCAGCCGACCCTGCGACGGGGGCAGCATATTGGCCTGGGACGCTCAAGGCCAGCAAAAGATCCGAGGCAGGAGGAGTTTGCTTCCCGAGGGGCTTCGCGGCCTTAGCAGATGGGATCCGGAAGAACCACCGTCAGTAAGGGAAGCAGCACTCAAAGAATTACAAAGATAAGGTACTTACTCATCTATGGCAATGTACTTCCTTTGTTTCAACGGCCAGAAAACGCCGCTGCTGCAGCTTGGGGACCCCTTCCTCTTGCAGAGCGCATCAGTCTACACGGAGCCAACCGAAGCATTGGGCATGGCGACCAGCGCAGGGCGCGGCTGGTGAAGCGCCGGAGGGGATGACCTTAGGAGCACCAAGCTAGGGAGAGCCGTCAAGTACCGCCTCGTGATGGCCTCCAGAGGCCTCGGGAGCAGTAGGTTGCGTCGCCACCTCAATTGATTCCTCAGCGGGGGACTTATGGGCTCCCGAGGTTGACGCCTCAGGAACTGCGGGCGGCTCCAACGCTGCGCCGCCCGCGCCTCCAACTTCCGATGATGCTTGCCTCCCTGCATCCACTCTTGGGGAAAGTTCGGCGTCGGCGGCAAGGATGGGAACCACGGTGACGGGGTTCTCACGGGACCCCTCAAGGCCAATCAGACGCAGCCCACATTCGTCAAAGGGGGGCATCTGCCCCGCAAACTCCACCCTGTTCGAGCAGCTGTACAAGAGACAGCCCGCTGGTGGCATATCGGCTAGCGAGGGGTTGCCTGCTAGGACCCCGAGCACTATTCTTCATGCCTCAAGCGGAAGCTCTAACTCCTGGAGCATCATGTGATCCGGGCTGACAGAAAGGGCCCACATCGGCTGGGAATGGCGCTGGAGTGGGGCGACGCGGCGTCGGAGGAACTCCTTCATCACCATGGGTGCGGTCAAGCCAAGGTCTTTCAACCTCCTCATCCGGAGCCAGACGAAGGCAAGGCGGGAGCTCGTAAGCTTCTCGTGAGCCCACCGGAGCTGGGAACGGCGTGCACAGACGGAGGCGAGAGTAAAGTGTTGAGCACTCCGACATCCACGTACAACCACCGCGTCCGGAACCCACTCGCAGATGGCGGGAGCTCGAAGTCAATCCACGAGCCGGCCATCGCCGCCACGGCCTGGAAGCTCAGGCACCCCGAGCATTGCCGGGGGTCGGTCAGGTGCAGCGAGAAGAAATGACATAGAAGGGCCACGGAGGGGGCAATGCCCACCATGGCCTCGCAGGCGAAGGCGAAGATAGCAAGAAGAGTGACAGATTGGGGATCCAAGTGCAGCAGATGAATCTGGTAATGGGAAAGCATGACATTGAAGAAGGCAGGGAAAGGGGGAACCAGACCGGCCGATAGGGCGTCGATGAAGAATTGGACCTCGGTGGCTGCTCTATCAACAGAAGCTCGGGACGCCGGCCAGGCCGCCATCCTACCCCATTCGTTGAAGCTGGTGGCAAGCGCAAGGCAGACCTTGTGATGAGGACATCAATACAATTGTTACACCCACAGCCCCTGCTGCTATACATACTGGACCAATTACTAGAGCTCGTGCACGCCAACTAAATTACCAGGTACTTTCGTTTCTTGGTAATGATTCTAATGTTCATGAGAATATGATGCTGCCTAAATTGGATACATTTGTTTTGCTTACAAATGAAGGGCCTAGCTTGGAGAAGGATGAACATTGGAGCAAGAACAAGCATGGAGATGATGGCATGCGCAAGGGGAACAAGAACGGAGTTACAAGTGATGATTTCAGGACTTTGAAGCCACCATAATGGGTGCATGAAGCCTTGGACGAAATATACAAGATGCCACTTCATAAATTTCGTCCCGAGGCTATTTTAGGTGCTGTGTCACCTTATTATTGGGCCAGGCCCATGTAATTTCGAAATACATAAGTATAGGCTATTTTTAGAGTCCGTATGTGTGGGGAAACAAGAGATAGGGTTGATTTCGGACCCCTCCACCAAGGGCCACGAAATTCCCCCCCTCTTCCTCCATATATACAGCCCTTAGGGCATCGTTTAGACTTTGGGTTTTGTTTAGATTAAAAGTTCGCCATAGCTGCAACTTCGCGTACTTTGTTTGTGTTCAACGACCAGACAAAGGCGTCACAGAACCCCACCTTGATCAATAAAGCTTTCATCTTATATTCGCAATATCCAGATTGCAATCTTAGTTTCTTGCTTGTTCTTCGTTTGCTCGCAGGAAACAGACCCTCGTGGTCAGGTTGATCGTGCTCCGGCGTGGTCAATAACCTCTCGGAGTTGGTTTAGCGATTGCTAAGGCGCGACGTCCTCGCACGTTCGTAGTCGGATCATCAAAGTCGACTTCCACCAAAGCGAAATCCACCATCTCATCGAAAGACGGGACACCTTTGCCCCTATCAAAAAGTGGCTAAGAAATTTAGTATCACGATCTGAAACAATAGTATTTGGCACACCATGCAAGCGAATAATTTCACGAAAGAACAAATCAGCAACATTAACAGCATCATCGCTTTTATGACATGGTATAAAGTGTGCCATTTTCGAGAATCTATCTACGACAACAAATATGCTATCCCTCCCCTTCTTTGTTCGAGGTAAACCTAAAACAAAGTCCATAGATATATCCTCCCAAGGAACACTAGGTACAGGCAAAGGCATATATAAACCATGAGGATTGAGTCGTGACTTAGCTTTTTGACATGTAGTGCAGCGAGCAATAAAACGCTCAACATCCCGTCTCATCTTTGGCCAAAAGAAATGTGTAGCAAGTACGTCCTCCGTCTTCTTCACGCCAAAGTGTCCCATTAATCCTCCTCCATGCGCCTCCTGCAACAACAAAAGACGAACGGAGCTAGCTGGAATGCATAGCTTGTTAGCACGAAACACAAATCCATCGTTAACAACAAACTTGTTCCACATTCTTCCTTCTTTACAATTCTGCATTACATCTTTAAAATAAGCATCATGCACATATTGATATTTGATGGTCTCCAAACCAAATATTTTGAAGTCAAGTTGTGAAAGCATAGTATAGCGACGAGACAATGCATCAGCAATAACATTTTCTTTTCCCTTCTTGTGTTTAATGACATAAGGGAAAGTCTCAATGAATTCAACCCATTTAGCATGTCTACGATTCAGTTTAGCTTGACTTTTAATATGTTTCAAAGATTCATGATCAGAATGTATAACAAATTCTTTGGGCCATAAATAATGTTGCCATGTTTCTAAAGTCCGAACAAGAGCATATAATTCTTTATCATAAGTAGAATAATTCAGACTAGGCCCACTCAATTTTTCAGAAAAGTATGCAACAGGTTTGCCATCTTGTAATAACACACCTCCTAATCCAATTCCACTAGCATCACATTCAAGCTCAAAAGTCTTATTAAAATCAGGAAGTTGGAGTAAAGGAGCATGTGTCAACTTATCTTTCAATACCGTGAAGGCTTCTTCCTGTGCGGTACCCGAAACAAAAGGCACATCCTTCTTTGTAAGCTCGTTGAGAGGTGCAGCAATGGTGCTGAAATCTCTCACAAAACGCCTATAGAATCCAGCGAGGCCAAGAAAACTCCTCACTTGTGTGACCGTTTTGGGCTGCGGCCAACTCTCAATAGCTTCAATCTTGGCTTTGTCAACTTCAATTCCCTGTGGAGTAACAACATAGCCAAGAAAAGATACTCGGTCGGTGCAAAAGGTGCACTTCCCAAGGTTACCAAACAAACGTGCATCACGTAGAGCAATAAAAATAGCACGTAAATGTTCCAAATGTTCTTCCAAAGATCTGCTATAAATCAGTATATCATCAAAATAGACTACCACAAATCGTCCAATGAAAGCACGTAAAACTTCGTTCATTAGTCTCATGAAAGTACTAGGTGCATTAGTTAACCCAAAAGGCATGACTAACCACTCATATAATCCAAACTTAGTTTTAAATGCTGTTTTCCATTCATCTCCCAATTTCATACGAATTTGATGGTATCCACTACGCAAATCAACTTTGGAGAATATTGTAGAGCCACTCAATTCATCAAGCATATCATCTAGCCTAGGAATAGGATGACGATAACGAATAGTAATATTATTAATGCCTCTACAATCAACACACATACGTGATGTACCATCCTTTTTCGGCACTAGAATAATAGGAATAGCACAAGGACTAAGGGATTCACGTATATAACCTTTGTCGAGAAGCTCTTGTACTTGACGCATAATCTCCTTCGTCTCCTCTGGATTGGTACGGTATGGTGCACGGTTTGGCAGTGAAGCACCGGGAATTAAGTCAATCTGATGCTCAATCCCTCGAATAGGCGGTAATCCCGGTGGCACGTCTTGTGGAAAGACGTCAGCGAACTCCTGCAAAATGTTAGTGACAGCAGGAGGCAAAGAGGAAGGCACGTCCTCGAATGAAAATAATGCCTCTTTGCACACAAAAGCATAGCAAACAGATTTGCCGAAATCTAGCTCATCAATATCAGATTTGGTGGCAAATAAACATGCACTTTTCAATTTAATTTCAGAAGCAACACTAGATGGTTTATTATTAGGCTTCATTTGCTGCTCAAATTCTTTGACGATCCGACTACGAACGTCTTTCAATGAGATGATGGATATCGCTTTGGTGGCAGTTGACTTTGACGATCCGACTACGAACGTGCGAGGACGTCGCGCCTTAGCAATCGCTAAACCAACTCCGAGAGGTTATTGACCACGCCGGAGCACGATCAACCTGACCACGAGGGTCTGTTTCCTGCGAGCAAACGAAGAACAAGCAAGAAACTGAGATTGCAATCTGGATATTGCGAATATAAGATGAAAGCTTTATTGATCAAGGTGGGGTTCTGTGACGCCTTTGTCTGGTCGTTGAACACAAACGAAGTACGCGAAGTTGCAGCTATGGCGAGCTTTTAATCTAAACAAAACCCAAAGTCTAAACGATGCCCTAAGAGCTGTATGTATGGAGGAAGAGGGGGGAATTTCGTGGCCCTTGGTGGAGGGGTCCGAAATCAACCCTATCTCTTGTTTCCCCACACATACGGACTCTAAAAATAGCCTATACTTATGTATTTCGAAATTACATGGGCCTGGCCCAATAATAAGGTGACGCAGCACCTAAAATAGCCTCGGGACGAAATTTATGAAGTGGCATCTTGTATATTTCGTCCAAGGCTTCATGCACCCATTATGGTGGCTTCAAAGTCCTGAAATCATCACTTGTAACTCCGTTCTTGTTCCCCTTGCGCATGCCATCATCTCCATGCTTGTTCTTGCTCCAATGTTCATCCTTCTCCAAGCTAGGCCCTTCATTTGTAAGCAAAACAAATGTATCCAATTTAGGCAGCATCATATTCTCATGAACATTAGAATCATTACCAAGAAACGAAAGTACCTGGTAATTTAGTTGGCGTGCACGAGCTCTAGTAATTGGTCCAGTATGTATAGCAGCAGGGGCTGTGGGTGTAACAATTGTATTGATGTCCTCATCAGATAGCATATTTGTTGTCGTGGATAGATTCTCGAAAATGGCACACTTTATACCATGTCATAAAAGCGATGATGCTGTTAATGTTGCTGATTTGTTCTTTCGTGAAATTATTCGCTTGCATGGTGTGCCAAATACTATTGTTTCAGATCGTGATACTAAATTTCTTAGCCACTTTTGGAGATGTTTATGGGCTAAGTTGGGGACTAAACTGCTTTTTAGTACTACTTGTCACCCCCAAACTGATGGACAAACTGAAGTAGTCAATAGAACGTTGTCTACTATGCTTAGGGCTGTTTTGAAGAATAATAAGAAAATGTGGGAGGAATGCTTGCCTCATATTGAATTTGCTTATAATCGTTCATTGCATTCTACTACTAAGATGTGCCCTTTTGAAGTTGTGTATGGTTTCCTACCTCGTGCACCTATTGATTTGTTGCCTCTTCCATCTTCGGAGAAGGTTAATTTTGATGCTAAACAACATGCTGAATTGATTTTAAAAATGCATGAGTTAACTAAGGAAAACATTGAGCGTATGAATGCCAAATATAAACTTGCTGGAGATAAGGGTAGAAAACATGTTGTGTTTGCACCTGGAGATCTTGTTTGGTTAGATTTGCGTAAGGATAGATTTCCTGATTTGCGCAAATCAAAGTTAATGCCACGTGCTGATGGTCCCTTTAAGGTGTTAGAGAAAATAAATGATAATGCATATAAACTTGAGCTGCCTGCAGATTTTGGGGTTAGTCCCACTTTTAACATTGCAGATTTGAAGCCTTATTTGGGTGAGGAAGATGAACTTCCGTCGAGGACGACTTCATTTCAAGAAGGGGAGGATGATGAGGACATCAATACAATTGTTACACCCACAGCCCCTGCTGCTATACATACTGGACCAATTACTAGAGCTCGTGCACGCCAACTAAATTACCAGGTACTTTCGTTTCTTGGTAATGATTCTAATGTTCATGAGAATATGATGCTGCCTAAATTGGATACATTTGTTTTGCTTACAAATGAAGGGCCTAGCTTGGAGAAGGATGAACATTGGAGCAAGAACAAGCATGGAGATGATGGCATACGCAAGGGAAACAAGAACGGAGTTACAAGTGATGATTTCAGGACATTGAAGCCACCATAATGGGTGCATGAAGCCTTGGACGAAATATACAAGATGCCACTTCATTAATTTCGTCCCGAGGCTATTTTAGGTGCTGCGTCACCTTATTATTGGGCCAGGCCCATGTAATTTCGAAATACATAAGTATAGGCTATTTTTAGAGTCCGTATGTGTGGGGAAACAAGAGATAGGGTTGATTTCGGACCCCTCCACCAAGGGCCACGAAATTCCCCCCTCTTCCTCCATATATACAGCCCTTAGGGCATCGTTTAGACTTTGGGTTTTGTTTAGATTAAAAGTTCGCCATAGCTGCAACTTCGCGTACTTCGTTTGTGTTCAACGACCAGACAAAGGCGTCACAGAACCCCACCTTGATCAATAAAGCTTTCATCTTATATTCGCAATATCCAGATTGCAATCTTAGTTTCTTGCTTGTTCTTCGTTTGCTCGCAGGAAACAGACCCTTGTGGTCAGGTTGATCGTGCTCCGGCGTGGTCAATAACCTCTCGGAGTTGGTTTAGCGATTGCTAAGGCGCGACGTCCTCGCACGTTCGTAGTCGGATCGTCAAAGTCGACTTCCACCAAAGCGATATCCATCATCTCATCGAAAGATGGGACACCTCCGCCTCTATCAAGTGGTATCAGATTTCCAGGTTGCTCGGTGAGATTTTACAGTTTTTCGTAGTTTAGATCGAGTCTGTTCTTCATACCTACAGTCCACGAAAAAGCCACAAAAAATTAGGGTTAGTTCATCATATCCGAACCAATCTGAGCCTTTGCATAATCTTTTTAGGGTTTTGCTTTGTTGAATTTGCGGTTGCATCGTCGTGTCTAGTTGCTGGTCTTAGAGTCTAGTCTTTTAGAGTTTCGAGTTCTGGTCATAAGTTGTCACGCCGCCGCCGCACCATCATCATCGCCCCTGCCATCTACCACCACCGCTTATCCGCCACCGCTCCGAATCCGTAACCATATACCACCACCGATCCATATTCCTAAACTGAAATTGAATATTCCACCATTTGAGGGTAGATATGTTCCTGATATATATCTTACTTGGGAGTTAGAAACTGAACAACGATTTACATGTTTACAATATCCTGAGGAGAGACGAGTTGCTGCTGCTGTTTGTGCTTTCACTAGTTTTGCATGTGTATGGTGGTCTGAACATTGTAGATTATATCCTATTCCAACTACTTGGGCTGCTTTGAAAACTGCTATGCGTACGCGTTGGGTTCCACCATATTATCAACGTGAATTGCTTCAAAAATTGCAGCGTTTAAGACAAGGAAAAAATTCTGTAGAAGAATATTATCAGGAATTACAAACTGGCATGATTCGATGTGGTATTGTTGAGGAGAATGAAGCTATGCTTGCACGTTTTCTGGGTGGATTAAATAGAGAGATTCAGACCATTCTAGACTATAAGGAGTATATTAATATCACTCGTTTATTCCATCTTGCTTGTAAAGCTGAACGTGAAGTACAGGATCGACAAGCATTGGCGCGAACTAACTTTTCTGCAGGCCGACCTTCCTCATGGACGCCGCGTGCATCTTCTACTTCAACTGCACCAGCACCTCAATCAGGTGCCTCCTACAGCCGTGATACAAGAAAACAGGAACAACCACCATTATCTGCCAAGAGCGCACCTGCGGGGCCTGCACAGCGTTCTTCTTCTTCCATGGCATCAACATGGCACACAAGTGATATTATTTGTCGTCGTTGTAAGGGAGGAGGTCATTATGCGAGGGAATGCAAATCTCCGCGTGTGATGATTGCTACCGCGGATGGTGGATATGAGTCCGCTAGTGACTATGATGAGGAGACATTGGCTCTTCTTACACGTGAAGAACATGGTGGAGATGATTCTGATCATGAGACGCAATACATGGCTCCTGAAGACGCTGACAGGTATGAATGTTTAGTTGCTCAACGTGTTTTGAGTGTGCAGGTCACACAAGCTGAGCAAAATCAGAGGCACAATTTGTTCCATACCAAGGGAGTTGTGAAGGAACGTTCTGTGCGCGTCATAATAGACGGAGGAAGCTGCAACATCTTGGCTAGCATGGAGATGGTGGAGAAGCTTTCTCTCACCACAAGACCACATCCACATCCTTACTACATCCAATGGTTCAACAACAGCGGCAAGGTTAAGGTAACACGTACTGTTCGTGTGCATTTTAGTATCTCTACATATGCTGATTATGTTGATTGTGATGTGGTACCTATGCAAGCATGTTCCTTATTACTTGGTAGACCTTGGCAATTTGATAAAAATTCTGTACACCATGGTAGAAACAATCACTATACTCTTGTTCATAAGGATAAAAATATTACTTTGCTTCCTATGACTCCTGATTCCATTTTGAAAGATGATATTAATAGAGCTAATAAAGCAAAACAGGAGACGAATAAGAGTGAAAATCAGATTGTGGCAAAAGAATTTGAGCAACAAATGAAGCCTAATAATAAACCATCTAGTGTTGCTTCTGAAATTAAATTGAAAAGTGCATGTTTATTTGCCACCAAATCTAATATTGATGAGCTAGATTTCAGCAAATCTGTTTGCTATGCTTTTGTGTGCAAAGAGGCATTATTTTCATTCGAGGACGTGCCTTCCTCTTTGCCTCCTGCTGTCACTAACATTTTGCAGGAGTTCGCTGACGTCTTTCCACAAGACGTGCCACCGGGATTACCGCCTATTCGAGGGATTGAGCATCAAATTGACTTAATTCCCGGTGCTTCACTGCCAAACCGTGCACCATACCGTACCAATCCAGAGGAGACGAAGGAGATTATGCGTCAAGTACAAGAGCTTCTCGACAAAGGTTATATACGCGAATCCCTTAGTCCTTGTGCCGTTCCTATTATTCTAGTGCCGAAAAAGGATGGTACATCACGTATGTGTGTTGATTGTAGAGGCATTAATAATATTACTATTCGTTATCGTCATCCTAGTCCTAGGCTAGATGATATGCTTGATGAATTGAGTGGCTCTACAATATTCTCCAAAGTTGATTTGCGTAGTGGATACCATCAAATTCGTATGAAATTGGGAGATGAATGGAAAACAGCATTTAAAACTAAGTTTGGATTATATGAGTGGTTAGTCATGCCTTTTGGGTTAACTAATGCACCTAGTACTTTCATGAGAATAATGAACGAAGTTTACGTGCTTTCATTGGACGATTTGTGGTAGTTTACTTTGATGACATATTGATTTATAGCAGATCTTTGGAAGAACATTTGGAACATTTACGTGCTGTTTTTATTGCTCTACGTGATGCACGTTTGTTTGGTAACCTTGGGAAGTGCACCTTTTGCACCGACCGAGTATCTTTTCTTGGCTATGTTGTTACTCCACAGGGAATTGAAGTTGATAAAGCCAAGATTGAAGCTATTGAGAGTTGGCCGCAGCCCAAAACGGTCACACACGTGAGGAGTTTTCTTGGCCTCGCTGGATTCTATAGGCGTTTTGTGAGAGATTTCAGCACCATTGCTGCACCTCTCAATAAGCTTACAAAGAAAGATGTGCCTTTTCTTTGGGGTACCGCACAGGAAGAAGCCTTCTCGGTATTGAAAGATAAGTTGACACATGCTCCTTTACTCCAACTTCCCGATTTTGATAAGACTTTTGAGCTTGAATGTGATCCTATAATGGCACCCATTATGGTGGCTTCAAAGTCCTAAAATCATCACTTGTAACTCCGTTCTTGTTCCCCTTGCGCATGGCATCATCTCCATGCTTGTTCTTGCTCCAATGTTCATCCTTCTCCAAGCTAGGCCCTTCATTTGTAAGCAAAACAAATGTATCCAATTTAGGCAGCATCATATTCTTATGAACATTAGAATCATTACCAAGAAACGAAAGTACCTGATAATTTAATTGGCGTGCGCGAGCTCTAGTAATTGATCCCGTATATGTAGCAGTAGGGGCTGTGGGTGTAACAATGGTATTTATGTCCTCATCATCCTCCCCTTCTTGAAATGAAGTCGTCCTCGACGGAAGCTCATCTTCCTCACCCAAATAAGGCTTCAAATCTGCAATGTTAAAAGTGGGACTAACCCCAAAATCTGCAGGCAGCTCAAGTTTATATGCATTATCATTTATTTTCTCTAACACCTTAAAGGGACCATCAGCACGTGGCATTAACTTTGATTTGCGCAAATCCGGAAATCTATCCTTACGCAAATGTAACCAAACAAGATCTCCAGGTGCAAACACAACATGTTTTCTACCCTTATCTCCAGCAAGTTTATATTTAGCATTCATACGCTCAATGTTTTCCTTAGTTAACTCATGCATTTTTAAAATCAATTCAGCACGTTGTTTAGCATCAAAATTAACCTTCTCCGAAGATGGAAGAGGCAACAAATCAATAGGTGCACGAGGTAGGAAACCATACACAACTTCAAAAGGGCACATCTTAGTAGTAGAATGCAATGAACGATTATAAGCAAATTCAATATGAGGCATGGATTCCTCCCACATTTTCTTATTATTCTTCAAAACAGCCCTAAGCATAGTAGACAACGTTCTATTGACTACTTCAGTTTGTCCATCAGTTTGGGGGTGACAAGTAGTACTAAAAAGCAGTTTAGTCCCCAACTTAGCCCATAAACATCTCCAAAAGTGGCTAAGAAATTTAGTATCACGATCTGAAACAATAGTATTTGGCACACCATGCAAGCGAATAATTTCACGAAAGAACAAATCAGCAACATTAACAGCATCATCGCTTTTATGACATGGTATAAAGTGTGCCATTTTCGAGAATCTATCCACGACAACAAATATGCTATCCCTCCCCTTCTTTGTTCGAGGTAAACCTAAAACAAAGTCCATAGATATATCCTCCCAAGGAACACTAGGTACAGGCAAAGGCATATATAAACCATGAGGATTGAGGCGTGACTTAGCTTTTTGACATGTAGTGCAGCGAGCAATAAAACGCTCAACATCCCGTCTCATCTTTGGCCAAAAGAAATGTGTAGCAAGTACGTCCTCCGTCTTCTTCACGCCAAAGTGTCCCATTAATCCTCCTCCATGCGCCTCCTGTAACAACAAAAGATGAACGGAGCTAGCTGGAATGCATAGCTTGTTAGCACGAAACACAAATCCATCGTTAACAACAAATTTGTTCCACATTCTTCCTTCTTTACAATTCTGCATTACATCTTTAAAATCAGCATCATGCACATATTGATCTTTGATGGTCTCCAAACCAAATATTTTGAAGTCAAGTTGTGAAAGCATAGTATAGCGACGAGACAATGCATCAGCAATAACATTTTCTTTTCCCTTCTTGTGTTTAATGACATAAGGGAAAGTCTCAATGAATTCAACCCATTTAGCATGTCTACGATTCAGTTTAGCTTGACTTTTAATATGTTTCAAAGATTCATGATCAGAATGTATAACAAATTCTTTGGGACATAAATAATGTTGCCATGTTTCTAAAGTCCGAACAAGAGCATATAATTCTTTATCATAAGTAGAATAATTCAGACTAGGCCCACTCAATTTTTCAGAAAAGTATGCAACAGGTTTGCCATCTTGTAATAACACACCTCCTAATCCAATTCCACTAGCATCACATTCAAGCTCAAAAGTCTTATTAAAATCATCGCGTATATGTGTTGATTGTAGAGGCATTAATAATATTACTATTCGTTATCGTCATCCTATTCCTAGGCTAGATGATATGCTTGATGAATTGAGTGGCTCTACAATATTCTCCAAAGTTGATTTGCGTAGTGGATACCATCAAATTCGTATGAAATTGGGGGATGAATGGAAAACAGCATTTAAAACTAAGTTTGGATTATATGAGTGGTTAGTCATGCCTTTTGGGTTAACTAATGCGCCTAGTACTTTCATGAGACTAATGAACGAAGTTTTACGTGCTTTCATTGGACGATTTGTGGTAGTCTATTTTGATGATATACTGATTTATAGCAGATCTTTGGAAGAACATTTGGAACATTTACGTGCTATTTTTATTGCTCTACGTGATGCACGTTTGTTTGGTAACCTTGGGAAGTGCACCTTTTGCACCGACCGAGTATCTTTTCTTGGCTATGTTGTTACTCCACAGGGAATTGAAGTTGACAAAGCCAAGATTGAAGCTATTGAGAGTTGGCCGCAGCCCAAAACGGTCACACAAGTGAGGAGTTTTCTTGGCCTCGCTGGATTCTATAGGCGTTTTGTGAGAGATTTCAGCACCATTGCTGCACCTCTCAACGAGCTTACAAAGAAGGATGTGCCTTTTGTTTCGGGTACCGCACAGGAAGAAGCCTTCACGGTATTGAAAGATAAGTTGACACATGCTCCTTTACTCCAACTTCCTGATTTTAATAAGACTTTTGAGCTTGAATGTGATGCTAGTGGAATTGGATTAGGAGGTGTGTTATTACAAGATGGCAAACCTGTTGCATACTTTTCTGAAAAATTGAGTGGGCCTAGTCTGAATTATTCTACTTATGATAAAGAATTATATGCTCTTGTTCGGACTTTAGAAACATGGCAACATTATTTATGGCCCAAAGAATTTGTTATACATTCTGATCATGAATCTTTGAAACATATTAAAAGTCAAGCTAAACTGAATCGTAGACATGCTAAATGGGTTGAATTCATTGAGACTTTCCCTTATGTCATTAAACACAAGAAGGGAAAAGAAAATGTTATTGCTGATGCATTGTCTCGTCGCTATACTATGCTTTCACAACTTGACTTCAAAATATTTGGTTTGGAGACCATCAAAGATCAATATATGCATGATGCTGATTTTAAAGATGTAATGCAGAATTGTAAAGAAGGAAGAATGTGGAACAAGTTTGTCGTTAACGATGGATTTGTGTTTCGTGCTAACAAGCTATGCATTCCAGCTAGCTCCGTTCGTCTTTTGTTGTTGCAGAAAGCGCATGGAGGAGGATTAATGGGACATTTTGGCGTGAAGAAGACGGAGGACGTACTTGCTACACATTTCTTTTGGCCAAAGATGAGACGGGATGTTGAGCGTTTTATTGCTCGCTGCACTACATGTCAAAAAGCTAAGTCACGACTCAATCCTCATGGTTTATATATGCCTTTGCCTATACCTAGTGTTCCTTGGGAGGATATATCTATGGACTTTGTTTTAGGTTTACCTCGAACAGAGAAGGGGAGGGATAGCATATTTGTTGTCGTGGATAGATTCTCGAAAATGGCACACTTTATACCATGTCATAAAAGCGATGATGCTGTTAATGTTGCTGATTTGTTCTTTCGTGAAATTATTCGCTTGCATGGTGTGCCAAATACTATTGTTTCAGATCGTGATACTAAATTTCTTAGCCACTTTTGGAGATGTTTATGGGCTAAGTTGGGGACTAAACTGCTTTTTAGTACTACTTGTCACCCCCAAACTGATGGACAAACTGAAGTAGTCAATAGAACGTTGTCTACTATGCTTAGGGCTGTTTTGAAGAATAATAAGAAAATGTGGGAGGAATGCTTGCCTCATATTGAATTTGCTTATAATCGTTCATTGCATTCTACTACTAAGATGTGCCCTTTTGAAGTTGTGTATGGTTTCCTACCTCGTGCACCTATTGATTTGTTGCCTCTTCCATCTTCGGAGAAGGTTAATTTTGATGCTAAACAACATGCTGAATTGATTTTAAAAATGCATGAGTTAACTAAGGAAAACATTGAGCGTATGAATGCCAAATATAAACTTGCTGGAGATAAGGGTAGAAAACATGTTGTGTTTGCACCTGGAGATCTTGTTTGGTTAGATTTGCGTAAGGATAGATTTCCTGATTTGCGCAAATCAAAGTTAATGCCACGTGCTGATGGTCCCTTTAAGGTGTTAGAGAAAATAAATGATAATGCATATAAACTTGAGCTGCCTGCAGATTTTGGGGTTAGTCCCACTTTTAACATTGCAGATTTGAAGCCTTATTTGGGTGAGGAAGATGAACTTCCGTCGAGGACGACTTCATTTCAAGAAGGGGAGGATGATGAGGACATCAATACAATTGTTACACCCACAGCCCCTGCTGCTATACATACTGGACCAATTACTAGAGCTCGTGCACGCCAACTAAATTACCAGGTACTTTCGTTTCTTGGTAATGATTCTAATGTTCATGAGAATATGATGCTGCCTAAATTGGATACATTTGTTTTGCTTACAAATGAAGGGCCTAGCTTGGAGCAGGATGAACATTGGAGCAAGAACAAGCATGGAGATGATGGCATGCGCAAGGGGAACAAGAACGGAGTTACAAGTGATGATTTCAGGACTTTGAAGCCACCATAATGGGTGCATGAAGCCTTGGACGAAATATACAAGATGCCACTTCATAAATTTCGTCCCGAGGCTATTTTAGGTGCTGCGTCACCTTATTATTGGGCCAGGCCCATGTAATTTCGAAATACATAAGTATAGGCTATTTTTAGAGTCTGTATGTGTGGGGAAACAAGAGATAGGGTTGATTTCGGACCCCTCCACCAAGGGCCACGAAATTCCCCCCTCTTCCTCCATATATACAGCCCTTAGGGCATCGTTTAGACTTTGGGTTTTGTTTAGATTAAAAGTTCGCCATAGCTGCAACTTCGCGTACTTCATTTGTGTTCAACGACCAGACAAAGGCGTCACAGAACCCCACCTTGATCAATAAAGCTTTCATCTTATATTCGCAATATCCAGATTGCAATCTTAGTTTCTTGCTTGTTCTTCGTTTGCTCGCAGGAAACAGACCCTCGTGGTCAGGTTGATCGTGCTCCGGCGTGGTCAATAACCTCTCGGGGTTGGTTTAGCGATTGCTAAGGCGCGACGTCCTCGCACGTTCGTAGTCGGATCGTCAAAGTCGACTTCCACCAAAGCGATATCCATCATCTCATCGAAAGACGGGACACCTCCGCCTTTATCAAGTGGTATCAGATTTCCAGGTTGCTCGGTGAGATTTTACAGTTTTTCGTAGTTTAGATCGAGTCTGTTCTTCATACCTACAGTCCACGAAAAAGCCACAAAAAAAATTAGGGTTAGTTCATCATATCCGAACCAATCTGAGCCTTTGCATAATCTTTTTAGGGTTTTGCTTTGTTGAATTTGCGGTTGCATCGTCGTGTCTAGTTGCTGGTCTTAGAGTCTAGTCTTTTAGAGTTTCGAGTTCTGGTCATAAGTTGTCACGCCGCCGCCGCACCATCATCATCGCCCTGCCATCTACCACCACCGCTCCGAATTCGTATCCATATACCACCACCAATCCGTGCCCATATACCACCACCGATCCATATCCATATACTACCACCGCTACCACCACCGCTGCCATATACCACCACCATATATCCACCACCAATCCGAGTTCCTTGCTTATTAGGTTTGTTTTCGGGATCCATCTAGATTCCGGTTCGTGTTTCCTTGCCGGAGTAGGTTTCGGAAAAAAAAAGAGTCGGGTAGCCACGCTCCGTTTAGGCCCAAAATTTTTCGAAAACGCATTTTTCGAAAAAATTTCTGGCTATCCTATTTTTAGGTGTTTCTGAGTGTTTTGAGACAGGTGCCATTATAGGAAGTTTTTTTTGACCCGTTTCCAGTTTTTGGGTCCGGGCAGTCGAAAAAAAAAAATTTGGTCGAAAAAATTTCGTGCCCATCCTGTCAGTTTGAGCTAGGAAGAGTTTTGAGACACTCGCCATTATAGTGATTTTTCGCAAAAAAAAAACAGCGCAAAAAAAAAGAGCGCAAAAAAAAAAGAGCGAAAAAAAAATTCAGAGTGTGCTTTTCCCTTGTTTACGTGCCGCGCCGTGATTTTGTTAGTGTTCTAGGCTCGCGTCTCTAGCACAGTCTAGCCTAGGACCAGCACAGTACCGTCGTTGAGCGTTTATTCAACTTTGCATCTCTGAATTGATTATTGCTGACCCTTTTTGCTACCATATTATAAGCCTTCCCAGCTCCACATACATCTACGTCGTGCGTTTGTCTCTCCCTGGTAATCGCTCTATCCAAGCTTTGAGAGTTTTTGACTACAACGGTTGCCGATCACCGCCTGCTGCTGGGTAAGAACTGGTAAGAATTTGAGATTTGCTTGACGGATTTGTGACACCCACCACCACCACTTGTTCGTAGTCTGTAGGATCATATTCTTGTGTGTTTCTATTGCTGCTAACCATGCCAGGATCACAAGCCGACGAGATTGACTGGGAGAATTTATCGAACAAGGAGCTTCATGATAAGTTTCAGCAAATGATGACTGAACAGGTGCAAGATGTGCTGAACAATTTTGAAGAGGCCATGGAGAAGATCACTGGCCTTGAGAAGACGTTCGAAACAAAGCTCGATAACAAGTTTAATGAATTGCTCGCGCGTCTTCCACCACCACCACCCGCTGTACCTAACGCACCTCTCCAACGACTACCTCCACGTTGATGAGGACATCAATACAATTGTTACACCCACAGCCCCTGCTGCTATACATACTGGACCAATTACTAGAGCTCGTGCACGCCAACTAAATTACCAGGTACTTTCGTTTCTTGGTAATGATTCTAATGTTCATGAGAATATGATGCTGCCTAAATTGGATACATTTGTTTTGCTTACAAATGAAGGGCCTAGCTTGGAGAAGGATGAACATTGGAGCAAGAACAAGCATGGAGATGATGGCATGCGCAAGGGGAACAAGAACGGAGTTACAAGTGATGATTTCAGGACTTTGAAGCCACCATAATGGGTGCATGAAGCCTTGGACGAAATATACAAGATGCCACTTCATAAATTTCGTCCCGAGGCTATTTTAGGTGCTGCGTCACCTTATTATTGGGCCAGGCCCATGTAATTTCGAAATACATAAGTATAGGCTATTTTTAGAGTCCGTATGTGTGGGGAAACAAGAGATAGGGTTGATTTTCGGACCCCTCCACCAAGGGCCACGAAATTCCCCCCCTCTTCCTCCATATATACAGCCCTTAGGGCATCGTTTAGACTTTGGGTTTTGTTTAGATTAAAAGTTCGCCATAGCTGCAACTTCGCGTACTTCGTTTGTGTTCAACGACCAGACAAAGGCGTCACAGAACCCCACCTTGATCAATAAAGCTTTCATCTTATATTCGCAATATCCAGATTGCAATCTTAGTTTCTTGCTTGTTCTTCGTTTGCTCGCAGGAAACAGACCCTCGTGGTCAGGTTGATCGTGCTCCGGCGTGGTCAATAACCTCTCGGAGTTGGTTTAGCGATTGCTAAGGCGCGACGTCCTCGCACGTTCGTAGTCGGATCGTCAAAGTCGACTTCCACCAAAGCGAAATCCACCATCTCATCGAAAGACGGGACACCTTTGCCTCTATCACCTTGCCCATGGCCTCCTCATTGAGCACCCGCGATCGGCCGACAGCAGGCTCGACGGCAGGAGGCAGGTTGACTAAGGACAGGGGCTTCTTCCCTTTCTCCGTCTGGTTCGGCGCCGGTTGACTAACGATGGGAAGGACTGAGCTCAGGTTGGATTGTGGAAGGAAGCTGAGGTTCAAGGAAGTGAAGGAGTCGGGGGTGTGTTGCCAGCAAGGGGGAAATAACTGTGTGGAACACCGTGGCCGCCTAGCCAGGCGGATATCAAGGCTGCATGGGGAAGCAGGGCCGCCCACGTCCAATTGATCGCCACGTGTCAGGAAGGGTCGCAGGCTATTGGGGCCCGCGGCGCTCCGTCCTTGACCTTTGGCTTCGCCTCGAAGCCAACCCGAGCGCGCCTTGGGCCCGGGGGCTACTATCGGCGTTCTCGGAACGGGGGTCCCCAGACTTGCCTGCGTGCAGCCCGCAGCGTGGCTCCACCAGCGGCCCTGTACATCCCATCTTCACCAGCAAACATTCAAGACCCTCACGAGGAGCCAAGCCTCGCGAGGCGGACAACGCAAGACCTCCTCAGGGGCGGCCTCACCAGGCTGGCTCATGAGGGGCAGAGAGATCAAGGCGAGGGGCACCTCATGAGGTTTCTGTGACGCGAGCCATGATGACTGGAGCCAGGCGGGCGCCAGCGCGCGCAAGTCCTTGTTTCCTCTTTGGTGCTAAAGGGGCAAGCGCAGACGAGGAGTCCCAAGGCATCTGGCAAAGGTTTCCATATTGGTGCAACAAGACCAAGACCAGCAGGACGGCAGGATGGAGGTCATTGTGGAGCCCAAGACGGCGTCACCACCAGAGCCTTTGGCAGGCGAAGACTACTTCTGTCAGGATAGCTTGTACTAGTTGTCTCCCTTCGAATTTGGTTGTTGTGGGATCCCTTGCCGCTCAATATTTGGGAAGAGAGCCAGGGCCTTATAAATAGGACTAGTGATGCGGAGCATCCTTCCATCATCCCCATGGACTCTACACCGACACATCAAGCCCCACGTGGACCTGTGACAAGAGCGAGAACACGTGCTTTGGAAACAGTGGCGAACTCTTTCCTACTTAGCTTGCATATGGATACGAATGGAACATTGTTGCTACCTCACCAAGATATGCTATGTCTCATTAGGTACGAAGAGGAACACCACCAAGAGGCTCAGGAGCACCCCCAAGGAGAAGAGGAACCACCCCAAGGCCACGCGGACCAAGACGGAGTGCAACACCAGCAAAACTGGAAGTCCCAGGTGACCCCGTGCGCACGGGCCCCCGAGACCCCGTGCCCACGGGCTATCCAGGAAGTTGGCGCTAGAGCACCCCATGCGCACGGGCCTGTACCGTGCCCACGGGACCCCCGTGCGCACGGGCCCAACTTACCCCGTGCGCACGGGCCTCCCAGGATGGACAGCTAAGATCCCCAAACCGAGCCCCTCTTCATCTCTTTCGACCCCAAGACTATATAAACCGTACCTAGGGCTATGTTTAGGGTTAGCAAAGTATGTGATAGAGGCAAAGGTGTCCCGTCTTTCGATGAGATGATGGATATCGCTTCGGTGGTAGTCGACTTTGACGATCCGACTACGAACGTGCGAGGACGTCGCGCCTTAGCAATCGCTAAACCAACTCCGAGAGGTTATTGACCACGCCGGAGCACGATCAACCTGACCACGAGGGTCTGTTTCCTGCGAGCAAACGAAGAACAAGCAAGAAACTGAGATTGCAATCTGGATATTGCGAATATAAGATGAAAGCTTTATTGATCAAGGTGGGGTTCTGTGACGCCTTTGTCTGGTCGTTGAACACAAACGAAGTACGCAAAGTTGCAGCTATGGCGAACTTTTAATCTAAACAAAACCCAAAGTCTAAATGATGCCCTAAGGGCTGTATATATGGAGGAAGAGGGGGGAATTTCGTGACCCTTGGTGGAGGGGTCCGAAATCAACCCTATCTCTTATTTCCCCACACATACGGACTCTAAAAATAGCCTATACTTATGTATTTCGAAATTACATGGGCCTGGCCCAATAATAAGGTGACGCAGCACCTATAATAGCCTCGGGACGAAATTTATGAAGTGGCATCTTGTATACTTCGTCCAAGGCTTCATGCACCCATTATGGTGGCTTCAAAGTCCTGAAATCATCACTTGTAACTCTGTTCTTGTTCCCCTTGCGCATGCCATCATCTCCATGCTTGTTCTTAATCCAATGTTCATCCTTCTCCAAGCTAGGCCCTTCATTTGTAAGCAAAACAAATGTATCCAATTTAGGCAGCATCATATTCTCATGAACATTAGAATCATTACCAAGAAACGAAAGTACCTAGTAATTTAGTTGGCGTGCGCGAGCTCTAGTAATTGGTCCAGTATTTATAGCAGCAATGGCTGTGGGTGTAACAATTGTATTGATGTCCTCATCATCCTCCCCTTCTTGAAATAAAGTCGTCCTCGACGGAAGTTCATCTTCCTCACCCAAATAAGGCTTCAAATCTGCAATGTTAAAAGTGGGACTAACCCCAAAATCTGCAGGCAGCTCAAGTTTATATGCATTATCATTTATTTTCTCTAACACCTTAAAGGGACCATCAGCACGTGGCATTAACTTTGATTTGCGCAAATCCGGAAATCTATCCTTACGCAAATGTAACCAAACAAGATCTTCAGGTGCAAACACAACATGTTTTCTACCCTTATCTCCAGCAAGTTTATATTTAGCATTCATACGCTCAATGTTTCCTTAGTTAACTCATGCATTTTTAAAATCAATTCAGCACGTTGTTTAGCATCAAAATTAACCTTCTCCGAAGATGGAAGAGGCAACAAATCAATAGGTGCACGAGGTAGGAAACCATACACAACTTCAAAAGGGCACATCTTAGTAGTAGAATGCAATGAACGATTATAAGCAAATTCAATATGAGGCAAGCATTCCACCCACATTTTCTTATTATTCTTCAAAACAGCCCTAAGCATAGTAGACAACGTTCTATTGACTACTTCAGTTTGTCCATCAGTTTGGGGGTGACAAGTAGTATTAAAAAGCAGTTTAGTCCCCAACTTAGCCCATAAACATCTCCAAAAGTGGCTAAGAAATTTAGTATCACGATCTGAAACAATAGTATTTGGCACACCATGCAAGCGAATAATTTCACGAAAGAACAAATCAGCAACATTAACAGCATCATCGCTTTTATGACATGGTATAAAGTGTGCCATTTTCGAGAATCTATCCACGACAACAAATATGCTATCCCTCCCTTTCTTTGTTCGAGGTAAACCTAAAACAAAGTCCATAGATATATGCTCCCAAGGAACACTAGGTACAGGCAAAGGCATATATAAACCATGAGGATTGAGTCATGACTTAGCTTTTTGACATGTAGTGCAGCGAGCAATAAAATGCTCAACATCCCGTCTCATCTTTGGCCAAAAGAAATGTGTAGCAAGTACGTCCTCCGTCTTCTTCACGCCAAAGTGTCCCATTAATCCTCCTCCATGCGCCTCCTGCAACAACAAAAGACGAACGAAGCTAGCTGGAATGCATAGCTTGTTAGCACGAAACACAAATCCATCGTTAACGACGAACTTGTTCCACATTCTTCCTTCTTTACAATTCTGCATTACATCTTTAAAATCAGCATCATGCACATATTGATCTTTGATGGTCTCCAAACCAAATATTTTGAAGTCAAGTTGTGAAAGCATAGTATAGCGGTGAGACAATGCATCAGCAATAATATTTTCTTTTCCCTTCTTGTGTTTAATGACATAAGGAAAAGTCTCAATGAATTCAACCCATTTAGCATGTCTACGATTCAGTTTAGCTTGACTTTTAATATGTTTCAAAGATTCATGATCAGAATGTATAACAAATTCTTTGGGCCATAAATAATGTTGCCATGTTTCTAAAGTCCGAACAAGAGCATATAATTCTTTATCATAAGTAGAATAATTCAGACTAGGCCCACTCAATTTTTCAGAAAAGTATGCAACAGGTTTGCCATCTTGTAATAACACACCGCCTAATCCAATTCCACTAGCATCACATTCAAGCTCAAAAGTCTTATTAAAATCAGGAAGTTGGAGTAAAGGAGCATGTGTCAACTTATCTTTCAATACCGAGAAGGCTTCTTCCTGTGTGGTACCCCAAAGAAAAGGCACATCTTTCTTTGTAAGCTCATTGAGAGGTGCAGCAATGGTGCTGAAATCTCTCACAAAATGCCTATAGAATCCAGCGAGGCCAAGAAAACTCCTCACTTGTGTGACCGTTTTGGGTTGCGGCCAACTCTCAATAGCTTCAATCTTGGCTTTATCAACTTCAATTCCCTGTGGAGTAACAACATAGCCAAGAAAAGATACTCGGTCGGTGCAAAAGGTGCACTTCCCAAGGTTACCAAACAAACGTGCATCATGTAGAGCAATCAAAACAGCACGTAAATGTTCCAAATGTTCTTCCAAAGATCTGCTATAAATCAATATGTCATCAAAGTAAACTACCACAAATCGTCCAATGAAAGCACGTAAAACTTCGTTCATTAATCTCATGAAAGTACTAGGTGCATTAGTTAACCCAAAAGGCATGACTAACCACTCATATAATCCAAACTTAGTTTTGAATGCTGTTTTCCATTCATCTCCCAATTTCATACGAATTTGATGGTATCCACTACGCAAATCAACTTTGGAGAATATTGTAGAGCCACTCAATTCATCAAGCATATCATCTAGCCTAGGAATAGGATGACGATAACGAATAGTAATATTATTAATGCCTCTACAATCAACACACATACGTGATGTACCATCCTTTTTCGGCACTAGAATAATAGGAAAAGCACAAGGACTAAGGGATTCGCGTATATAACCTTTGTCGAGAAGCTCTTGTACTTGACGCATAATCTCCTTCGTCTCCTCTGGATTGGTACGGTATGGTGCACGGTTTGGCAGTGAAGCACCGGGAATTAAGTCAATCTGATGCTCAATCCCTCGAATAGGCGGTAATCCCGGTGGCACGTCTTGTGGAAAGACGTCAGCAAACTCCTGCAAAATGTTAGTGACAGCAGGAGGCAAAGAGGAAGGCACGTCCTCGAATGAAAATAATGCCTCTTTGCACACAAAAGCATAGCAAACAGATTTGCTGAAATCTAGCTCATCAATATCAGATTTGGTGGCAAATAAACATGCAATTTTCAATTTAATTTCAGAAGCAACACTAGATGGTTTATTATTAGGCTTCATTTGCTGCTCAAATTCTTTTGCCACTATCTGATTTTCACTCTTATTCGTCTCCTGTTTTACTTTATTAGCTCTATTAATATCATCTTTCAAAATGGAATCATCTCCACCATGTTCTTCACGTGTAATAAGAGCCAAAGTCTCCTCATCATAGTCACTAGCGGACTCATATCCACCATCCGCGGTAGCAATCATCACACGCGGAGATTTGCATTCTCTCGCATAATGACCTCCTCCCTTACAACGACGACAAATAATATCACTTGTGTGCCCTGTTGATGCCATGGAAGAAGAAGAACGATATGCAGGCCCTGCAGGTGCGCTCTTGGCAGATAATGGTGGTTGTGCCTGTTTTCTTGTATCACGGCTGGAGGTGGCACCGGATGGAGGTGCTGGTGCAGTTGAAGTAGAAGATGCACGTGGTGTCCATGATGAAGGTCGGCCTGCAGAAAAGTTAGTTCGCCCCAATGCTTGTCGATCCTGCACTTCACGTTCAGCTTTACAAGCAAGATGGAATAAACGAGTGATATTAGTATACTCCTTATAGTCTAGAATGGTCTGAATCTCTCTATTTAATCCACCCAAAAAACATGCAAGCATAGCTTCATTCTCCTCAACAATACCACATCTAATCATGCCAGTTTGTAATTCCTGATAATATTCTTCTACAGAATTTTTTCCTTGTCTTAAACGCTATAATTTTTGAAGCAATTCACGTAGATAATATGGTGGAACCCAACGAGTACGCATAGCAGTTTTCAAAGCAGCCCAAGTAGTTGGAATAGGATATAATCTACAATGTTCAGACCACCATACACATGCAAAACTAGTGAAAGCACAAACAGCAGCAGCAACTCGTCTCTCCTTAGGATATTGTAAACATGTAAATCGTTGTTCAGTTTCTAACTCCCAAGTAAGATATATATCAGGAACATATCTACCCTCAAATGGTGGAATATTCAATTTTAGTTTAGGAATATGGACATCATCTCGTACCTGAGGTGGTGGTGCAGGCCTACCATTACGAATATATACCTGAGGTCGACCTGCTGGTGGTGGTGCAGGTGGCTGCACGTAGTGCTGATTTTGATCAACCTCATCCTCATAATCTCCCACATAATCATCCTCCTCCGCATCAGCAGCAGGAGCCACAGAAGTATCAACAGCAGCACCAACAGTTTGGCCAAACGCAAGAGGAACACGACTCGCTCGGCGAAGGTCTGTTTCGCGATGTGGAGGTAGTCGTTGTTGTTGTTGTTGTTGGAGAGGTGCGTTAGGTGCAGCGGGTGGTGGTGGTGGAAGACGCGCGAGCAATTCATTAAACTTGTTATCGAGCTTTGTTTCGAACGTCTTCTCAAGGCCAGTGATCTTCTCCATGGCCTCTTCAAATCTGTTTAGCACATCTTGCACCTGTCCACTCATCATTTGCTGAAATTTATCATGCAAATCCTTATTCGTCATGTTCTCCCAGTCAGTCTCGTCGGCTTGTGATCCTGGCATGGTTAGCAGCAATAGAAACACACAAGAATATGATCCTACAGACTACTAACAAGAGGTGGTGGTGGGTGTCACAAATCCGTCAAGCAAATCTCAAATTCTTACCAGTTCTTACCCAACAGCAGGCGGTGATCGGCAACCGTTGTAGTCAAAAACTCTCAAAGCTTGGATAGAGCGATTACCAGGGAGAGTCAAACGCACGACGTAGATGTATGTGGAGCTGGGAAGGCTTATAATATGGTAGCAAAAAGGGTCAGCAATAATCAATTCAGAGATGCAAAGTTGAATAAACGCTCAACGACGGTACTGTGCTGGTCCTAGGCTAGACTGTGCTAGAGACGCGAGCCTAGAACACCAACAAAATCACGGCGTGGCACGTAAACAAGGGAAAAGCACACTCTGGATTTTTTCGCTCTTTTTTTTGCACTGTTTTTTTTGCGCTGCTTTTTTTTTGCGAAAAATCACTATAATGGCGAGTGTCTCAAAACTCTTCCTAGGTCAAACTGACAGGATGGGCACGAAATTTTTTCGACCAATTTTTTTTTCGACTGCCCGGACCCAAAAACTGGAAACGGGTCCAAAAAACTTCCTATAATGGCACCTGTCTCAAAACACTCAGAAACACCTAAAAATAGGATAGCCAGAAATTTTTTCGAAAAATGCGTTTTCGAAAAATTTTGGGCCTAAACGGAGGGTGGTTTCCGGACTCTTTTTTTTTCCGAAACCTACTCCGGCAAGGAAACACGAATCGGAATCTAGATGGATCTCGAAAACAAACCTAATATGACAAGAACTCGGATTGGTGGTGGATATATGGTAGTAGATGGCAGCGGTAGTGGTATATGACAGCGGTGGTGGTATATGGATACGGATTCGAAGCGGTGGCGGATAAGCGGCGGTGGTAGATGGCAGGGGCGATGATGATGGTGCGGCGGCGGCGTGATAACTTATGACCAGAACTCGAAACTCTAAAAGACTAGACTCTAAGACCAGCAACTAGACACGACGATGCAACCGCAAATTCAACAAAGCAAAACCCTAAAAAGATTATGCAAAGGCTCAGATTGGTTCGGATATGATGAACTAACCCTAATTTTTTTTGTGGCTTTTTCGTGGACTGTAGGTATGAAGAACAGACTCGATCTAAACTACGAAAAACTGTAAAATCTCGCCGAGCAACCTGTAAATCTGATACCACTTGATAGAGGCAAAGGTGTCCCATCTTTCGATGAGATGATGGATATCGCTTTGGTGGCAGTCGACTTTGACGATCCGACTACGAACGTGCGAGGACGTCGCGCCTTAGCAATCGCTAAACCAACTCCGAGAGGTTATTGACCACGCCGGAGCACGATCAACCTGACCACGAGGGTTTGTTTCCTGCGAGCAAACGAAGAACAAGCAAGAAACTGAGATTGCAATCTGGATATTGCGAATATAAGATGAAAGCTTTATTGATCAAGGTGGGGTTCTGTGACGCCTTTGTCTGGTCGTTGAACACAAACGAAGTACGCGAAGTTGCAGCTATGGCGAACTTTTAATCTAAACAAAACCCAAAGTCTAAACGATGCCCTAAGCGCTGTATATATGGAGGAAGAGGGGGGAATTTCGTGACCCTTGGTGGAGGGGTCCGAAATCAACCCTATCTCTTGTTTCCCCACACATACGGACTCTAAAAATAGCCTATACTTATGTATTTCGAAATTACATGGGCATGGCCCAATAATAAGGTGACGCAGCACCTATAATAGCCTCGGGACGAAATTTATGAAGTGGCATCTTGTATATTTCGTCCAAGGCTTCATGCACCCATTATGGTGGCTTCAAAGTCCTGAAATCATCACTTGTAACTCCGTTCTTGTTCCCCTTGCGCATGCCATCATCTGCATGCTTGTTCTTAATCCAATGTTCATCCTTCTCCAAGCTAGGCCCTTCAGTTGTAAGCAAAACAAATGTATCCAATTTAGGCAGCATCATATTCTCATGAAAATTAGAATCATTACCAAGAAATGAAAGTATCTGGTAATTTAGTTGGCGTGCGCGAGCTCTAGTAATTGGTCCAGTATTTATAGCAGCAGGGGCTGTGGGTGTAACAATTGTATTGATGTCCTCATCACCTTGGTTGTGCGGATCCCATCTATCTTCCGTGTGTGTGTTCCTGGTGATACTTTGGGTTTGATCTATTTGTTTTTAGTTGCATTTTTGTGAATCTTCTCAACCTTATCGATATCTTGACTAACATTTGCTTGAGATTTCTGCCACAATCCTAACCGAGCTCCTCCATAAGCCTTTTATTTGTAGGTGTGAGAAACAATTCCCGGTACCAATTCCCCTATTATAGCATCATGAGATCGTACTTGTTACATCCACAATCTTCGGAAAAGGTAACTTTGGTTTTGTTCTCTCATTTGTCCTACTCTCCACCACTTGCTCATGATGGATAGGCCAAGTACTTCTACCAACCCACTCTTCATGGAGCAAGACGACGACATGAACTCCTTCATCACCAAGAGTCACCTCTTTGGTGCAAAACATGCTTTGCATCAAGAGCAACAAGCTATGAGTGACCGCATCGACAACCTTGCCGCCGACTGGCAACTTTCCGAGCAACGTACAAGGGACTACTTCGACCACAAGCTCGACGATCACAAGCAACAGAATGACGCAAGGATGGACGAAATTCGTGCTTTGTTGCTCAACTGCTCGTCTTCCACTTCAAGAAGGAGCCGTTCAAGCCGCCACTCCGACTTCACCCTCTCCGGCTCAAATACACCGACATCGAACACTCTTCGTCGAGCCGTGCGCACCGACCGTCAAGCAAGCCTCAATCCACTTCGAGACACCGACTCTCAAGAGCGCCGACAACGTCAAACTCAAGAGGCCTTTGCGCTAGCACGAGAACGGCAACTACAACGCCAACATGAAGAGGAAGAACGTGCGCATCTCCACCAACTTCCACAAGATGCCGAGACACAACGTCAAGAACAACAACTCTGTGACGCTCAAGCACTTACGGCGCAACAAGCTCTACGCGATTCGAGTCGAGCCGTTGCCGACCGAAGCCATCAAGCCCGTGAACAAGATGAAGCACTTCGCGAAGAAATTCAAGAACAAAGATTTCAAGCTCGCGTGCATCGTCAAGTTCCTCCTCGAACTCGCGAAGCTCCCCCACAAGCTCGCCAACACCATCAAGTTCATCAAGAGCATGAAGACAATGGAAATCTTCCACGACAAGAGCAACATGAGGTTGACAACCTTCTGCGTCAAGAGCACCACGAGTTGAACAATCATCTACAACATGGGCGTCATCATCCATGACCCCAATACAATGAAGAGCAACGCTACGGCAAGCTCAAGTTCACCATGCCCAAGTTCAACAGAAGCAACGATCCCGAAGAGTACCTTTCATGGGCATTGAAAGTTGACAAGATCTTCAGTTTGCACAATTATGAAGAAGAGAAGAAGATCGTGATGGCATCCCTTGAGTTCCAAGACTATGTCCTTATTTGGTGGGAACAAGTCATTGAGCGCCGAGAGGCAAGAGGTGATCCACCCATCACTACTTGGGCGCAAATGAAAGATGTCAAGAGAGCACGCATCGTTCCTACCTACTACAACTGCGACCTCTTCAAGAAACTCCATCAACTCAAGCAAGGAACCAAGAGCGTTGAAGAAGACTACAAGGAGATGGAGATTGCAATGATAAGAGCCAATGTCACGGAAGACGATGAACAAACAATGGCACGCTTCTTGAATGGCCTCAACCATCCCATCAAGAAGATCGCCGACATCCAACCATACTCAAACCTCATCGAGGTAGTGCACCAAGCCACCAAAGCGGAACGCCAAGTGCAAGATGATTTCAAGTATGCCAAGTTCTCGTCCAAGACCTACGGCTGCTCTTATCAAGCTCCTGCGACTTCGGCAACTCCTACCTCAACTAGAGCATCACCAAGTACCGGCGACAAGTCAAGTTACAAGAAGACTTCAACAAGTGCAAGTCGTCCTCCTACTACAAGCAACTTCAAGCCGAAAGCTTCATCATCATCTACCCCAACCGATGAGACCATCAAGACGAGTTCCATCAAATGTTTCACATGCGGAGGCCGAGGCCACAAATCCTTCGAGTGCACAAACAAGTGCACCATGATCCTCAACGACGACGGAACCTACGACTCCATGAGTGAAGGAGAAATGGAAGCCCTTGAGTAAGTGTCCATGCACCGACAAGTGAACAACGAAGACGAGGATGATCAAGTCGTTTGTGATGAAGATTCAAGTCCCGCTCTTGTTGTCTCCAAGGTTTTGACTCTTCAACATCAACAAGACGAACATCAAAGATGCCATATCTTCCACACAAAGGCCGGCACCAACGGACGGTCCGTCAAGGTTATCATCGATGGAGGTAGTTGCCACAACTTAGCAAGTGAAGAACTATGCTCCAAACTTCAATTGGTCAAGACGAAGCACACTCACCCCTACAAGGTTCAATGGCTAAGTGACACCGGCACCATACAAGTCGAGCATGGAGTACAAGTCTCTTTCAACATCGGCGCCTATGAAGACACTTTGGAGTGTGATGTCCTTCCGATGACCGTTTGCCACCTCCTTCTTGGGCGGCCATGGCAATTTGACCGAGGTGTCATTCACAATGGGCGTACCAATCACTATAGCTTCAAAATGAAAGGGAAAGAATTTGTACTACGTCCTATATATCCAAGCCAAGTGCTCGCCGACAAGCAAAACACCCATCGTTGAGAGAATAATGAGAGAGTGAGCCACCAAAAAGAGAGTGAGCGCCACAAGCCCAAATTGAGTGCCTCCATGATGAGCGACAAGAAAAACTTAGTCCTATTTGCCACCAAACATGAGATGAGAGAAGTGTGTGAGAACACATCAAGTGTCCTACACTATGTCCTATTGTGCAAGGATGGGGCACCAAAAAATAACACCTCTCACAATCTACCTTTGGTGTTATCTTCTCTATTACAGGAATTTCAAGATGTTTTCCCCGATGAGCTACCTCCGGGACTACCTCCATTTCGAGGCATTGAGCACCGCATCGACCTCATCCCTGGAGCGCACTTCCAAACAAAGCTCCCTACCGCGTCAACTCTGAAGAAACCAAAGAAATACAAAGGCAAGTAAAGCATCTCATAGACCATGGCCATGTGCGTGAAAGTTTGAGCCCTTGTGCCATACCGGTCATCCTTGTGCCAAAACGTGACGGTAGCTTTCGCATGTGCTCCGATTGTAGACCTATCAATGCTATCACCGTTCGCTATAGGTACTCCATTCCACGCCTAGATGATATGCTTGATGAGCTTAGCAGTGCCACTATATTTTCCAAAATTGATCTTAAGAGTGGTTACTATCAAATCCGCATACAAGAGGGTGATGAATGGAAAACCGCCTTCAAAACCAAGGTTGGTTTGTATGAGTGGTTAGTCATGCCTATGGGTCTCTCGGAAGCACCGGGCACTTTTATGCGCCTTATGAATCATGTCTTTCGCCCTTACATTGGTATATTTGTTGTGGTTTACTTCGATGACATTCTTGTGTTTAGCAAATCCATCAAAGAGCATGTCACCCATGTCCGCACCGTTTTGCAAACTCTTAGAAAAGAGCGCCTCTATGCTAATATGGAGAAATGCCTTTTTGGTGTTGATAAGCTCGTTTTCTTGGGTTTTGTTGTTTCTTCTAAGGGTGTTCATGTAGATGAGTCCAAGATCAATGCTATTAAGACTTGGCCGCAACCAACCAACTTGCATCAAGTGCGTAGTTTCCTTGGTCTTCTGGGTTTCTATCATCGCTTTGTGAAGGATTTTAGCACCATTGCTTCGCCTTTGCATGCCTTGAGCAAGAAGAATGCGCCTTTTGTTTGGGGACCATCCCAAGATACCACATTCAATGAGCTTAAGAATTTGCTTACTCATGCTCCCGTGCTTGCTTTACCCAATGAGGGAGTCCTGGATTAGGGGGTGTCCGGACAGCCAGACTATAACCTTTGGCCAGACTGTTGGACTATGAAGATACAAGATTGAAGACTTTGCCATGTGTCCGGATGGGACTTTCCTTGGCGTGGAAGGCAAGCTTCGCAATACGGATATGTAGATCTCCTCCCATTGTAACCGACTCTGTGTAACCCTAGCCCCCTCCGGTGTCTATATAAACCGGAGGGTTTAGTCTGTAGGACAACATACAATCATACCATAGGCTAGCTTCTAGGGTTTAGCCTCTCTGATCTCGTGGTAGATCAACTCTTGTAATACTCATATCATCAAGAATAAATCAAGTAGGACGTAGGGTTTTACCTCCATCAAGAGGGCCCGAACCTGGGTAAAACATCGTGTTCCCTGCCTCCTGTTACCATCTGCCTTAGACGCACAGTTCGGGACCCCCTACCCGAGATCCGCCAGTTTTGACACCGACATTGGTGCTTTCATTGAGAGTTCCTCTGTGCGTCGCCGTTAGGCTTGATGGCTCCTACGATCATCGTTAGCGATGCAGTCCAGGGTGAGACTTTTCTCCCCGGACAGATTTTTGTATTCGGCGGCTTTGCACTGCAAGCCAATTCGCTTGGCCATCTGGAGCAGATTGAAAGTTATGCCCCTGGCCATCAGGTCAGGTTTGGAAGCTTAAACTACACGGCCATTATCCGCGGAGACTTGATCTTCGACGGAAACACCGAGCGCTCTCTCCAAACGGAGGAGCCCACGACGGGCCTCGCAGTAGAAGTCCAAAGCAGCCTCTCAAGGCAATTCTCCAGTCCGGCGATAAAACGTCCGGACACCGTCAAACGGGCCTGGAGTAACCTACAATAAGAGCGCCTGGCATGTTCCGAGCGAGTGTAGCAATGCGGCCCCAACCCCAGCCCTCGCGAAACGGCGAAATCCATGCTATGCGTACATAATTACGCTTTGAAAATACCATGGGCACAGGGGGAGGGGCACGACCACGGCACGCCCCAAAAACTCGGCTCAACCGCACTAGGGGCTGCCGATTTTACCATTTTTTCTTACTTTCAAGACTTTACTCTCCGGAAGACCTGTACGGCAGTACAATGGCCGCACACACGATACAACAACCATGGAGGCAGAAAGCTACGTCACACTGTGGAATTCCCAGGTGGTCTCTATAACGAGCAAAATACCTATCTTAAATACTATCCCGCGGCTCACCCCTGGAGGGGACATGTCAAATAGTCCCACCTCTTGCTTATCGCACTATTTGTATTGCTCTGCTTTTAATGCACCTTTTTCAAATAAACAATGCTTAGCTTCAGTCTATTATTGCATTCTCCATTCATTCCTTTTTATGTATATATGTTCAGTCATGACATTTAGCACCCGTACACTTTGGTACGGCCAATATGCAAGGGTCTCAAGCACCCCATAACACGGCGTGAGAAGTCCGAACACTTTCACAAGTGCGGCACTCCGAACTTATAGCATTATATGCATCAGCTCCGAATCATGTCTTTGGTCAATAGTTGGGTTTGCCCGGCTCCCATGTTTTGGTACCTTACGTTCCGCTACATCGGCTAAGGTAGCACTGGGAGAACTACTGCGATTGTGCCCCGGTTCAGCTGGGCTAAGCACCTCAGTAGAGAAAGCTAAAACTGACTGTCATGATAAGGCGAGAGACTGGTCGTTGTTCGAGAGGTTTTCAAGTCCTTAAAGACTTATGCCGCTTAGAGCGAGGACTCGGCCATGTCCGGCTTAAGGCGTGTATCGCGCCCCGAGTTCGGCCTTCCGAACACTAGGGGCTTCACCGAAATTTAAAATTATAGAATTCTATGGCTAAGTGAGAGTGATAACGCATCATAGTCTGATTGCCTTGTTTGTTGTGCTAAGCACCTCCCTCGAAGGACCCAAAAATGGGAACAAGAGTGCTCAGGTTTATCCCGAACACCCCAGCACTCATGGCATGGGGGCAGAAGCCGACGACTAGCCATCTCTCATATTTGATAAACAGCCGAACAGAAGGTAATATTTTAAATTCAAACAAGCGTTGCATAGCGCATATGAAAAAGTTTTCAGCGTACAGGATCACAAATGCGAGTTCACTCAAAAATTACATCCTTGGAACATTCATCCGCCACAAGGCGGGCACCCTTCAGGACGCCCTCATAGTACATCTCGGGGTTGCGATGCTCCTTGCCCTGCGGTGGCCCGTCCTTCACCAGTGATGAGGACATGACTACCTTGGATATGACCAAAAATATTGCATATATGCATATTTGTCAGGTGATTTCTAGTGCAAACTATTCAATAATCTATTTGTGTTATCCAGAACAAAAATACTTCACACACTTTTGTGTTTTGTCTAATTGCAGGTGTATGGGACATTTGTACAATCCACATATGAAGATAAGGAAGAAAGAGATGTTTATTTGCTGTCCAAAAAGTTCTCTCACGTCACTTTTGGCCCAAGAGAAGATAGAGTCCAAGTCTCTCACGTTCTGAATTCAGATTCGGACTGCACAGACATACCTGACTCAAAACGCACACAAGTTTTTCATACGGACTCCGAATTGGGTGATTCTTTTTTTGTTGGAAACTAGATTTCGTGCACTTTCCAACCCAAGTGGAATCACCTTCAAATTCGTCCGGAGCGTTGAGTTGTGGACGAAACAATCTGATGCTGCAGCAGAATCCGAGTCAAACTACAAGTCCAAAGGTGTTACATCACCTCCACTTGGGCCCATTGGCCTTGTACGACCTAGATTTAGTTTTAGGCTGCCTTGGGACGTCCTCCCACCTCCTTGGCCGCCACCCCTTGCTCCTATATAAGTAGATCCATCTAGTAGCTTTTCCTTGGGATTTGTTTAGTTAAAAGTTAGCCATTGCAACTTCGTGTACTTCGTTTGTGTCCAACGACCAGACCAAAACCGCTTACGGATCCCCACCATTATCAATACCTCATATATATTTGCAATATTCAGATTGCTTTATCATATTCTTGCTCGTTCTTCGATTGCTTGCAGGAATAGACCTTCGTGGTCAGGCTGACCGTGCTTCCGGCATCGTCAGTAACCTCAGGAGATTGGTTTAGCGATCGCTAAGGCGCAACGTCGTGCACGTTTGTAGTCGGATCGTCAAAGTCGTCTCCACCAAATCGATAGTTATCATCTCATCGAAAGATCGGGACACCCCGCCTCTATCAAGTGGTATCAGTTTTCAGGTTGCTCGGTGAGAATTTCCAGTTTTCCTAGATTAGATTTATTTTCTTACCTATTGTCCAAGAAAAAGCCACACAAAAAAAAGTTAGATCTGTTCATCCTTTATCCAAGCCAGTCTGAGCCTTTGCAATTTTCTATTCATTGCTTGCATAGTTGAATTATCGGTTGCATCGTCGTGTAAGTTGCTGGTCTTAGCGTCTAGTTCCTTTAGAGTTTCGAGTTCTGTTCACATTAGTCACGCCGCCGCTGCATCATTATCCCTTCCGCTGTCCACCATCCCATCTATTAATTTCCACCACGTGCTACGCACTGTTCATTGTCATAATCATAGTTGAGGTCATTCACATCTTCGCCTGATCCAATCTGCATCTTATCTAGTTTGTCTTGAAAAAAAAAGATAGAGAAAAAAAAAGAGAAAAAAGGAAAAACAAGAAAAAGAGACAGAAGAAAAAGAAAAAAAAAGCGTGAGAAAAAAAAGAGAGAAGAAAAAAAAAATTGGATCTATCTAGAATCAATCTCGTACCTGAATTCGGATTGGAATCTGTTTTGCGCACTGTTCAGTAAAACAGGTGTATCTTCCTCATACGAAGTCCGTTTTGGCTCCGTGAGTACTCAAATTCAAGCTAGCGACGAGCCGCATCTAAATAGTTGTAGAAGCTAGTTCAATATTTGACACCTCAAAATCGGCTTCTAAATAGGTCTTTTTGCCCTCCGAAGTTCATGAACACAGCTTGTTCCAATTTTTCAGGCCAGTTTTAGAATTCTTTGACTCCTCATATCAACTCGGAATTGAGTGATTCTTTTTGCATTGAAAAGCTTGAGTTAATAGCATTCTTTGAAAGAATTTATCAGAAAATTGTCTTCAACTTTTCAAGAGGAAAGTTGGAGAGAGAGTTGTTGTATATCCTGCTTGGCAGTTGTTTTTCATCATTATCTTCACTGCCGTTGTGATATTCACTTATATCTTGCTGTCAAGAGCTACTTGGTATCCTTCATTGATGCTAGTTGTGCTACGCCGTGACCTCATTAGTGTTCTAGGCTCGCGTCTCTAGTACGGTCTAGCCTAGGACCAGCACAGTACCGTCGTTGAGCGTTTATTCAACATTGCATCTTTGAATTGATTATTGCTAATCTTTTGCTACCATATATAGCCAACCCAGCTCCACATATTTCTACACCGTGTATACGTACGCTCCCCTGGCAATCGCTTTACTCAATATTCGGAGTTACTTGACACCGCTGGTTGCCGATCACCGCCTGCTGCATGGTAAGAACTTGTAAGACATTGATATTTGCTTTACTGTGAGCGTTTTACCACCACATCCTAGTAGTTATAGGAACATTATTTTTGGGTTTTGTTTCTTGTTCTACTAATCATGACAGGATCCAGAGTCAATTCATGGGCTTTGTCGATCGCGGGAGACGTGCCACCACCTTTGCAAATACCACAACTGTCACGAGAGGTGCACAAACATCCAAATGCACATGATCAGGTTAATGTATCTATACCACCATTTAATGGCCGTTTTAAACCTGCTTTATATGTTGAATGGGAGTTCGACATAAAAAATATATCTGCTTCCCATAATTTCGATGAACATAAAAAGGTTAAGGTTGCGGTTGGTTCTTTCACTGGTTATGCTTTGGTTTGGTGGAGTGAATATTGTCGGTTACACCCTGATTATATACCTACTACTTGGGATGATTTGAAACTTGCCATGCGACATACTTTCGTCCCTGCTTATTATACTCGTGACATGATTAAGAAGTTGCAACACTTAAAACAAGGTAGTGAAACTGTAACAAAATATTATGATGATTTACAAACTACCTTGTTGCATTCCTCTTTAGAAGAAAGTGAAGATGATTTTATGGATAGATTTTGGGGAGGATTAAACCGTGATATTCAAGAGATACTAATTCATGAAGAGTGTTATCCTATGGACCATTTGTTTCATCTTGCTTGCAAAGATGAACAGGAAATAAAACGACGTGTTGGCCACGAGGAGAACAAGCGCACGGTGCACATTCCAAGAGTTGATATGATTGTTCCTTCAACTACTAGGCATACTATGACAACCACATCCGTTGTTGTCAGGACTACATCACCTCCACCATGTGACACATCGCCCCCGAGAGTGGCTACATCATCTGAGTTGATCATAAGAGGTAATGACAAAGGTACTGATCTTCCATCTCTACATGAGAATGATGAATGCCTTGTCAATTTGAATGCACCATCTGATGAGCTACCCACTACTTTGATCACACCACCTATTTTAGAGGACTACGTTGATAATTTGACTTTGCCATGTGATCAAACAACTGAAATACCAACAATTTTGAGTGCACCCATCGAATTAACTATTGATGCAAAAGAACCAATGTTTAATCATTTTGATATGACCTCTAATCTTGGTGATTGATAGAGGCAAAGGTGTCCCGTCTTTCGATGAGATGGTGGATTTCGCTTTGGTGGAAGTCGACTTTGACGATCCGACTACGAACGTGCGAGGACGTCGCGCCTTAGCAATCGCTAAACCAACTCCGAGAGGTTATTGACCACCCGGAGCACGATCAACCTGACCACGAGGGTCTGTTTCCTGCGAGCAAACGAAGAACAAGCAAGAAACTAAGATTGCAATCTGGATATTGCGAATATAAGATGAAAGCTTTATTGATCAAGGTGGGGTTCTGTGACGCCTTTGTCTGGTCGTTGAACACAAACGAAGTACGCGAAGTTGCAGCTATGGCGAACTTTTAATCTAAACAAAACCCAAAGTCTAAACGATGCCCTAAGGGCTGTATATATGGAGGAAGAGGGGGGAATTTCGAGGCCCTTGGTGGAGGGGTCCGAAATCAACCCTATCTCTTGTTTCCCCACACATACGGACTCTAAAAATAGCCTATACTTATGTATTTCGAAATTACATGGGCCTGGCCCAATAATAAGGTGACGCAGCACCTAAAATAGCCTCGGGACGAAATTTATGAAGTGGCATCTTGTATATTTCGTCCAAGGCTTCATGCACCCATTATGGTGGCTTCAAAGTCCTGAAATCATCACTTGTAACTCCGTTCTTGTTCCCCTTGCGCATGCCATCATCTCCATGCTTGTTCTTGCTCCAATGTTCATCCTTCTCCAAGCTAGGCCCTTCATTTGTAAGCAAAACAAATGTATCCAATTTAGGCAGCATCATATTCTCTTGAACATTAGAATCATTACCAAGAAGTACCTGGTAATTTAGTTGGTGTGCACGAGCTCTAGTAATTGGTCCAGTATGTATAGCAGCAGGGGCTGTGGGTGTAACAATTGTATTGATGTCCTCATCACTACCTTGTTGCATTCCTCTTTAGAAGAAAGTGAAGATGATTTTATGGATAGATTTTGGGCAGGATTAAACCGTGATATTCAAGAGATACTAATTCATGAAGAGTGTTATCCTATGGACCATTTGTTTCATCTTGCTTGCAAAGCTGAACAGGAAATAAAACGACGTGTTGGCCACGAGGAGAACAAGCGCACGGTGCACATTCCAAGAGTTGATATGATTGTTCCTTCAACTACTAGGCATACTATGACAACCACATCCGTTGTTGTCAGGACTACATCACCTCCACCATGTGACACATCGCCCCCGAGAGTGGCTACATCATCTGAGTTGATCATAAGAGGTAATGACAAAGGTACTGATCTTCCATCTCTACATGAGAATGATGAATGCCTTGTCAATTTGAATGCACCATCTGATGAGCTACCCACTACTTTGATCACACCACCTATTTTAGAGGACTACGTTGATAATTTGACTTTGCCATGTGATCAAACAAATGAAATACCAACAATTTTGAGTGCACCAACTATTGATGCAAAAGAACCAATGTTTAATCATTTTGATATGACCTCTAATCTTGGTGACGATTCTGTGTTGAATGACTTATTGCATGTTTGCTTATTTAAGCATGTTGTAGCATGTAAATTTGATGCAAGTAAGGTTTATTCACCAATGTTGGGATGGTTTAATGATGAACATTGTCAATCTTTTGAAATGAATAAGAGCTTCACTTATATGTGCAAACTGAGTTGCAATATTTTCATGCCTTCTACTTCTTGTGCTAATTTTTTGGCTTTAGATTTTATGAACTATGCAAGTTACTCATCTATTCATGTGTCATATATGCAAAAATCAAGGGAAGTAAAAATGGATGACATATACATATACAACATGTACACCTTATCTCTTTTGTTAGCCACATTTCAGATTAAGCAACGCCGAGGACGGCTTTATTTTCAAGAAGGGGAGGATGATGAGGACATGACTACCTTGGATATGACCAAAAATATTGCATATATGCATATTTGTCAGGTGATTTCTAGTGCAAACTATTCAATAATCTATTTGTGTTATCCAGAACAAAAATACTTCACACACTTTTGTGTTTTGTCTAATTGCAGGTGTATGGGACATTTGTACAATCCACATATGAAGATAAGGAAGAAAGAGATGTTTATTTGCTGTCCAAAAAGTTCTCTCACGTCACTTTTGGCCCAAGAGAAGATAGAGTCCAAGTCTCTCACGTTCTGGATTCAGATTCGGACTGCACAGACATACCTGACTCAAAACGCACACAAGTTTTTCATACGGACTCCGAATTGGGTGATTCCTTTTTTGTTGGAAACTAGATTTCGTGCACTTTCCAACCTAAGTGGAATCACCTTCAAATTCGTCCGGAGCGTTGAGTTGTGGACGAAACAATCTGATGCTGCAGCAGAATCCGAGTCAAACTACAAGTCCAAAGGTGTTAGATCACCTCCACTTGGGCCCATTGTCCTTGTACGACCTAGATTTAGTTTTAGGCTGCCTTGGGACATCCTCCCACCTCCTTGGCCGCCACCCCTTGCTCCTATATAAGTAGATCCATCTAGTAGCTTTTCCTTGGGATTTGTTTAGTTAAAAGTTAGCCATTGCAACTTCGTGTACTTCGTTTGTGTCCAACGACCAGACCAAGACCGCTTACGGATCCCCACCATTATCAATACCTCATATATATTTGCAATATTCAGATTGCTTTATCATATTCTTGCTCGTTCTTCGATTGCTTGCAGGAATAGACCTTCGTGGTCAGGCTGACCGTGCTTCCGGCATCGTCAGTAACCTCAGGAGATTGGTTTAGCGATCGCTAAGGCGCAACGTCGTGCACGTTTGTAGTCGGATCGTCAAAGTCGTCTCCACCAAATCGATAGTTATCATCTCATCAAAAGATCGGGACACCCCGCCTCTATCAACCAGCTTCTTAGCATCCATCTTGCCCCAGTGTACTTTAAAACGGGCAAGCACCCTGCGGGCGCCCTCGATGCAGACGGAGCGCTTGATGACTTCAAGCCACGGACAGGCATCCGCTAGCCGCCTCACCAGCCCAAAGTAGCTCCCAGGAATGGCCTCTCCAGGCCACAGCCGGACTATAAGACCCTTCATGGCCTGTTCGGCCACCTTATGGAGCTCGACCAGTTGCTTCAGCTGGTCACTCAAGAGCACCGGGTGTCCGGCCTAAGCATACTGAGACTAGAACACCTTGTCCGTCGAGCTCCCTTCCTCGGCCCGGTAGTAGGTGGCGGCATCTGACACGCTGCGGGACAAATCTGCGAACGCTCCTGGAGAGCTCCGGACTCGGGTAAGTAACAAGTAATTCAATTTTACGTGCTTGCTTTGCATAATGAATGCCTTACCCGCCGCTATCTTCTTCATCGCCTCAATTTCCTGGAGGGCTTTTTGGGCTTCGGCCTTGGCAGACTTGGCGCTTTCAAGGGCCACCGCGAGCTCAGACTCTCGCGTCTTCGAGTCAAGCTCCAAACTCTTGTGTTTTTTCACGAGAGCCTAGAGCTCTTGCTGCACCTTCTCCACCTGTGCTTCCTGTTTCCCTCACTCGGTGCGCTCCGTGGCCGCTTTGCTTTCGGCCTCGGATAGCGCTTGATTCAGGGTCGCCACCTCGTTCGTGGCCCCTGCCATAGCCATGATGTTCCTGTCATTTTTTGCAACCACATCTTTTTAATATATACTTACACAAGGTATTACTTACCTTCTTTTTCCTTGAGTTGCTTCTTGGCAAGGCTGAGCTCTTTCTCGGACCGCTCGAGGCTCTGCTTCAATGCATCGACCTCCGCAGTCAGTGCGGCAGAGGTCAGCAGCACAACCTGCATACCCATATTGATGAGGACATCAATACAATTGTTACACCCACAGCCCCTGCTGCTATACATACTGGACCAATTACTAGAGCTCGTGCACGCCAACTAAATTACCAGGTACTTTCGTTTCTTGGTAATGATTCTAATGTTCATGAGAATATGATGCTGCCTAAATTGGATACATTTGTTTTGCTTACAAATGAAGGGCCTAGCTTGGAGAAGGATGAACATTGGAGCAAGAACAAGCATGGAGATGATGGCATGCGCAAGGGAAACAAGAACGGAGTTACAAGTGATGATTTCAGGACTTTGAAGCCACCATAATGGGTGCATGAAGCCTTGGACGAAATATACAAGATGCCACTTCATAAATTTCGTCCCGAGGCTCTTTTAGGTGCTGCGTCACCTTATTATTGGGCCAGGCCCATGTAATTTCGAAATACATAAGTATAGGCTATTTTTTAGAGTCCGTATGTGTGGGGAAACAAGAGATAGGGTTGATTTCGGACTCCTCCACCAAGGGCCACGAAATTCCCCCCTCTTCCTCCATATATACAGCCCTTAGGGCATCGTTTAGACTTTGGGTTTTGTTTAGATTAAAAGTTCGCCATAGCTGCAACTTCGCGTACTTCGTTTGTGTTCAACGACCAGACAAAGGCGTCACAGAACCCCACCTTGATCAATAAAGCTTTCATCTTATATTCGCAATATCCAGATTGCAATCTTAGTTTCTTGCTTGTTCTTCGTTTGCTCGCAGGAAACAGACCCTCGTGGTCAGGTTGATCGTGCTCCGGCGTGGTCAATAACCTCTCGGAGTTGGTTTAGCGATTGCTAAGGCGCGACGTCCTCGCACGTTCGTAGTCGGATCGTCAAAGTCGACTTCCACCAAAGCGAAATCCACCATCTCATCGAAAGACGGGACACCTTTGCCTCTATCATAAGGGTAGAAAACAGGTTGTGTTTGCACCTGGAGATCTTGTTTGGTTACATTTGCGTAAGGATAGATTTCCTGATTTGCGCAAATCAAAGTTAATGCCACGTGCTGATGGTCCCTTTAAGGTGTTAGAGAAAATAAATGATAATGCATATAAACTTGAGCTGCCTGCAGATTTTGGGGTTAGTCCCACTTTTAACATTGCAGATTTGAAGCCTTATTTGGGTGAGGAAGATGAACTTCCGTCGAGGACGACTTCATTTCAAGAAGGGGAGGATGATGAGGACATCAATACAATTGTTACACCCACAGCCCCTGCTGCTATACATACTGGACCAATTACTAGAGCTCGTGCACGCCAACTAAATTACCAGGTACTTTCGTTTCTTGGTAATGATTCTAATGTTCATGAGAATATGATGCTGCCTAAATTGGATACATTTGTTTTGCTTACAAATGAAGGGCCTAGCTTGGAGAAGGATGAACATTGGAGCAAGAACAAGCATGGAGATGATGGCATGCGCAAGGGAAACAAGAACGGAGTACAAGTGATGATTTCAGGACTTTGAAGCCACCATAATGGGTGCATGAAGCCTTGGACGAAATATACAAGATGCCACTTCATAAATTTCGTCCCGAGGCTATTTTAGGTGCTGCGTCACCTTATTATTGGGCCAGGCCCATGTAATTTCGAAATACATAAGTATAGGCTATTTTTAGAGTCCGTATGTGTGGGGAAACAAGAGATAGGGTTGATTTCGGACCCCTCCACCAAGGGCCACGAAATTCCCCCCCTCTTCCTCCATATATACAGCCCTTAGGGCATCGCTTAGACTTTGGGTTTTGTTTAGATTAAAAGTTCGCCATAGCTGCAACTTCGCGTACTTCGTTTGTGTTCAACGACCAGACAAAGGCGTCACAGAACCCCACCTTGATCAATAAAGCTTTCATCTTATATTCGCAATATCCAGATTGCAATCTCAGTTTCTTGCTTGTTCTTCGTTTGCTCGCAGGAAACAGACCCTCGTGGTCAGGTTGATCGTGCTCCGGCGTGGTCAATAACCTCTCGGAGTTGGTTTAGCGATTGCTAAGGCGCGACGTCCTCGCACGTTCGTAGTCGGATCGTCAAAGTCAACTTCCACCAAAGCGAAATCCACCATCTCATCGAAAGACGGGACACCTTTGCCTCTATCAAGTGGTATCAGATTTCCAGGTTGCTCGGTGAGATTTTACAGTTTTTCGTAGTTTAGATCGAGTCTGTTCATCATATCCGAAAAAAAATTAGGGTTAGTTCATCATATCCGAACCAATCTGAGCCTTTGCATAATCTTTTTAGGGTTTTGCTTTGTTGAATTTGCGGTTGCATCGTCGTGTCTAGTTGCTGGTCTTAGAGTCTAGTCTTTTAGAGTTTCGAGTTCTGGTCATAAGTTGTCACGCCGCCGCCGCACCATCATCATCACTCCTGCCATCTACCACCACCGCTTTTCCGCCACCGCTTCGAATCCGTATCCATATACCACCACAGCTGTCATATACCACCACCGCTGCCATCTACCACCATATATCCACCACCAATCCGAGTTCTTGTCATATTAGGTTTGTTTTCGAGATCCATCTAGATTCCGATTCGTGTTTCCTTGCCGGAGTAGGTTTCGGAAAAAAAAAAGAGTCGGGTAGCCACGCTCCGTTTAGGCCCAAAATTTTTCGAAAACGCATTTTTCGAAAAATTTTCTGGCTATCCTATTTTTAGGTGTTTCTGAGTGTTTTGAGACAGGTGCCATTATAGGAAGTTTTTTTTGACCCGTTTCCAGTTTTTGGGTCCGGGCAGTCGAAAAAAAAAATTGGTCGAAAAATTTCGTGCCCATCCTGTCAGTTTGAGCTAGGAAGAGTTTTGAGACACTCGCCATTATAGTGATTTTTCGCAAAAAAAAAGCAGCGCAAAAAAAAAGAGCGCAAAAAAAAAGAGCGAAAAAAAAATTCAGAGTGTGCTTTTCCCTTGTTTACGTGCCGCGCCGTGATTTTGTTGGTGTTCTAGGCTCGCGTCTCTAGCACAGTCTAGCCTAGGACCAGCACAGTACCGTCGTTGAGCGTTTATTCAACTTTGCATCTCTGAATTGATTATTGCTGACCCTTTTTGCTACCATAGTATAAGCCTTCCCAGCTCCACATACATCTACGTCGTGCGTTTGACTCTCCCTGGTAATCGCTCTATCCAAGCTTTGAGAGTTTTGACTACAACGGTTGCCGATCACCGCCTGTTGCTGGGTAAGAACTGGTAAGAATTTGAGATTTGCTTGACGGATTTGTGACACCCACCACCACCACTTGTTCGTAGTCTGTAGGATCATATTCTTGTGTGTTTCTATTGCTGCTAACCATGCCAGGATCACAAGCCGACGAGATTGACTGGGAGAATTTATCGAACAAGGAGCTTCATGATAAGTTTCAGCAAATGATGACTGAACAGGTGCAAGATGTGCTGAACAATTTTGAAGAGGCCATGGAGAAGATCACTGGCTTTGAGAAGACGTTCGAAACAAAGCTCGATAACAAGTTTAATGAATTGCTCGCGCGTCTTCCACCACCACCACCCGCTGCAGCTAACGCACCTCTCCAACAACAACAACAACAACGACTACCTCCACGTCGCGAAGCAGACCTCCGCCGAGCAAGCCGTGTTCCTCCTGCGTTTGGCCAAACTGTTGGTGCTGCTGTTGATACTTCTGTGGCTCCTGCTGCTGATGCGGAGGAGGATGATTATGTGGGAGATTATGAGGATGAGGTTGATCAAAATCAACACTACGTGTAGCCACCTGTACCACCACCAGCAGGTCGACCTCAGCTATATATTCGTAATGGTAGGCCTGCACCACCACCTCAGGTACGAGATGATGTCCATATTCCTAAACTGAAATTGAATATTCCACCATTTGAGGGTAGATATGTTCCTGATATATATCTTACTTGGGAGTTAGAAACTGAACAACGATTTACATGTTTACAATATCCTGAGGAGAGACGAGTTGCTGCTGCCGTTTGTGCTTTCACTAGTTTTGCATGTGTATGGTGGTCTGAACATTGTAGATTATATCCTATTCCAACTACTTGGGCTGCTTTGAAAACTGCTATGCGTACGCGTTGGGTTCCACCATATTATCAACGTGAATTGCTTCAAAAATTGCAGCGTTTAAGACAAGGGAAAAATTCTGTAGAAGAATATTATCAGGAATTACAAACTGGCATGATTAGATGTGGTATTGTTGAGGAGAATGAAGCTATGCTTGCACGTTTTCTGGGTGGATTAAATAGAGAGATTCAGACCATTCTAGACTATAAGGAGTATACTAATATCACTCGTTTATTCCATCTTGCTTGTAAAGCTGAACGTGAAGTGCAGGATCGACAAGCATTGGCGCGAACTAACTTTTCTGCAGGCCGACCTTCATCATGGACACTGATAGAGGCAAAGGTGTCCCGTCTTTCGATGAGATGGTGGATTTCGCTTTGGTGGAAGTCGACTTTGACGATCCGACTACGAACGTGCGAGGACGTCGCGCCTTAGCAATCGCTAAACCAACTCTGAGAGGTTATTGACCACGCCGGAGCACGATCAACCTGACCACGAGGGTCTGTTTCCTGCGAGCAACCGAAGAACAAGCAAGAAACTAAGATTGCAATCTGGATATTGCGAATATAAGATGAAAGCTTTATTGATCAAGGTGGGGTTCTGTGACGCCTTTGTCTGGTCGTTGAACACAAACGAAGTACGCGAAGTTGCAGCTATGGCGAACTTTTAATCTAAACAAAACCCAAAGTCTAAACGATGCCCTAAGGGCTGTATATATGGAGGAAGAGGGGGGAATTTCGTGGCCCTTGGTGGAGGAGTCCGAAATCAACCCTATCTCTTGTTTCCCCACACATACGGACTCTAAAAAATAGCCTATACTTATGTATTTCGAAATTACATGGGCCTGGCCCAATAATAAGGTGACGCAGCACCTAAAAGAGCCTCGGGACGAAATTTATGAAGTGGCATCTTGTATATTTCGTCCAAGGCTTCATGCACCCATTATGGTGGCTTCAAAGTCCTGAAATCATCACTTGTAACTCCGTTCTTGTTTCCCTTGCGCATGCCATCATCTCCATGCTTGTTCTTGCTCCAATGTTCATCCTTCTCCAAGCTAGGCCCTTCATTTGTAAGCAAAACAAATGTATCCAATTTAGGCAGCATCATATTCTCATGAACATTAGAATCATTACCAAGAAACGAAAGTACCTGGTAATTTAGTTGGCGTGCACGAGCTCTAGTAATTGGTCCAGTATGTATAGCAGCAGGGGCTGTGGGTGTAACAATTGTATTGATGTCCTCATCATTTCTTGTATCACGGCTGGAGGTGGCACCGGATGGAGGTGCTGGTGCTGTGGAAGTAGAAGATGCACGTGGTGTCCATGATGAAGGTCGGCCTGCAGAAAAGTTAGTTCGCCCCAATGCTTGTCGATCCTGCACTTCACGTTCAGCTTTACAAGCAAGATGGAATAAACGAGTGATATTAGTATACTCCTTATAGTCTAGAATGGTCTGAATCTCTCTATTTAATCCACCCAGAAAACGTGCAAGCATAGCTTCATTCTCCTCAACAATACCACATCTAATCAAGCCAGTTTGTAATTCCTGATAATATTCTTCTACAGAATTTTTCCCTTGTCTTAAACGCTGCAATTTTTGAAGCAATTCACGTTGATAATATGGTGGAACCCAACGCGTACGCATAGCAGTTTTCAAAGCAGCCCAAGTAGTTGGAATAGGATATAATCTACAATGTTCAGACCACCAAACACATGCAAAACTAGTGAAAGCACAAACGGCAGCAGCAACTCGTCTCTCCTCAGGATATTGTAAACATGTAAATCGTTGTTCAGTTTCTAACTCCCAAGTAAGATATATATCAGGAACATATCTACCCTCAAATGGTGGAATATTCAATTTCAGTTTAGGAATATGGACATCATCTCGTACCTGAGGTGGTGGTGCAGGCCTACCATTACGAATATATACCTGAGGTCGACCTGCTGGTGGCGGTACAGGTGGCTGCACGTAGTGTTGATTTTGATCAACCTCATCCTCATAATCTCCCACATAATCATCCTCCTCCGCATCAGCAGCAGGAGCCACAGAAGTATCAACAGCAGCACCAACAGTTTGGCCAAATGCAAGAGGAACACGGCTTGCTCGGCGGAGGTCTGCTTCGCGACGTGGAGGTAGTTGTTGTTGTTGTTGTTGGAGAGGTGCGTTAGGTGCAGCGGGTGGTGGTGGTGGAAGACGCGCGAGCAATTCATTAAACTTGTTATCGAGCTTTGTTTCGAACGTCTTCTCAAGGCCAGTGATCTTCTCCATGGCCTCTTCAAAATTGTTCAGCACATCTTGCACCTGTTCAGTCATCATTTGCTGAAACTTATCATGAAGCTCCTTGTTCGATAAATTCTCCCAGTCAATCTCGTCGGCTTGTGATCCTGGCATGGTTAGCTGATGAGGACATGACTACCTTGGATATGACCAAAAAGATTGCATATATGCATATTTGTCAGGTGATTTCTAGTGCAAACTATTCAATAATCTATTTGTGTTATCCAGAACAAAAATACTTCACACACTTTTGTGTTTTGTCTAATTGCAGGTGTATGGGACATTTGTACAATCCACATATGAAGATAAGGAAGAAAGAGATGTTTATTTGTTGTCCAAAAAGTTCTCTCACGTCACTTTTGGCCCAAGAGAAGATAGAGTCCAAGTCTCTCACGTTCTGGATTCAGATTCGGACTGCACAGACATACCTGACTCAAAACGCACACAAGTTTTTCATACGGACTCCGAATTGGGTGATTCTTTTTTTGTTGGAAACTAGATTTCGTGCACTTTCCAACCCAATTGGAATCACCTTCAAATTCGTCCGGAGCGTTGAGTTGTGGACGAAACAATCTGATGCTGCAGCAGAATCCGAGTCAAACTACAAGTCCAAAGGTGTTACATCACCTCCACTTGGGCCCATTGGCCTTGTACGACCTAGATTTAGTTTTAGGCTGCCTTGGGACGTCCTCCCACCTCCTTGGCCGCCACCCCTAGCTCCTATATAAGTAGATCCATCTAGTAGCTTTTCCTTGGGATTTGTTTAGTTAAAAGTTAGCCAACGCAACTTCGTGTACTTCGTTTGTGTCCAACGACCAGACCAAGACCGCTTACGGATCCCCACCATTATCAATACCTCATATATATTTGCAATATTCAGATTGCTTTATCATATTCTTGCTCGTTCTTCGATTGCTTGCAGGAATAGACCTTCGTGGTCAGGCTGACCGTGCTTCCGGCATCGTCAGTAACCTCAGGAGATTGGTTTAGCGATTGCTAAGGCGCAACGTCGTGCACGTTTGTAGTCGGATCGTCAAAGTCGTCTCCACCAAATCGATAGTTATCATCTCATCGAAAGATCGGGACACCCTCGCCTCTATCACACTTGTTCGTAGTCTGTAGGATCATATTCTTGTGTGTTTCTATTGCTGCTAACCATGCCAGGATCACAAGCCGACGAGATTGACTGGGAGAATTTATCGAACAAGGAGCTTCATGATAAGTTTCAGCAAATGATGACTGAACAGGTGCAAGATGTGCTGAACAATTTTGAAGAGGCCATGGAGAAGATCACTGGCTTTGAGAAGACGTTCGAAACAAAGCTCGATAACAAGTTTAATGAATTGCTCGCGCGTCTTCCACCACCACCACCCGCTGCAGCTAACGCACCTCTCCAACAACAACAACAACAACGACTACCTCCACGTCGCGAAGCAGACCTCCGCCGAGCAAGCCGTGTTCCTCTTGCGTTTGGCCAAACTGTTGGTGCTGCTGTTGATACTTCTGTGGCTCCTGCTGCTGATGCGGAGGAGGATGATTATGTGGGAGACTATGAGGATGAGGTTGATCAAAATCAACACTACGTGCAGCCACCTGTACCACCACCAGCAGGTCGACCTCAGGATATATTCGTAATGGTAGGCCTGCACCACCACCTCAGGTACGAGATGATGTCCATATTCCTAAACTGAAATTGAATATTCCACCATTTGAGGGTAGATATGTTCCTGATATATATCTTACTTGGGAGTTAGAAACTGAACAACGATTTACATGTTTACAATATCCTGAGGAGAGACGAGTTGCTGCTGCCGTTTGTGCTTTCACTAGTTTTGCATGTGTTTGGTGGTCTGAACATTGTAGATTATATCCTATTCCAACTACTTGGGCTGCTTTGAAAACTGCTATGCGTACGCGTTGGGTTCCACCATATTATCAACGTGAATTGCTTCAAAAATTGCAGCGTTTAAGACAAGGGAAAAATTCTGTAGAAGAATATTATCAGGAATTACAAACTGGCTTGATTAGATGTGGTATTGTTGAGGAGAATGAAGCTATGCTTGCACGTTTTCTGGGTGGATTAAATAGAGAGATTCAGACCATTCTAGACTATAAGGAGTATACTAATATCACTCGTTTATTCCATCTTGCTTGTAAAGCTGAACGTGAAGTGCAGGATCGACAAGCATTGGGGCGAACTAACTTTTCTGCAGGCCGACCTTCATCATGGACACCACGTGCATCTTCTACTTCCACAGCACCAGCACCTCCATCCGGTGCCACCTCCAGCCGTGATACAAGAAATGATGAGGACATCAATACAATTGTTACACCCACAGCCCCTGCTGCTATACATACTGGACCAATTACTAGAGCTCGTGCACGCCAACTAAATTACCAGGTACTTTCGTTTCTTGGTAATGATTCTAATGTTCATGAGAATATGATGCTGCCTAAATTGGATACATTTGTTTTGCTTACAAATGAAGGGCCTAGCTTGGAGAAGGATGAACATTGGAGCAAGAACAAGCATGGAGATGATGGCATGCGCAAGGGAAACAAGAACGGAGTTACAAGTGATGATTTCAGGACTTTGAAGCCACCATAATGGGTGCATGAAGCCTTGGACGAAATATACAAGATGCCACTTCATAAATTTCGTCCCGAGGCTCTTTTAGGTGCTGCGTCACCTTATTATTGGGCCAGGCCCATGTAATTTCGAAATACATAAGTATAGGCTATTTTTTAGAGTCTGTATGTGTGGGGAAACAAGAGATAGGGTTGATTTCGGACTCCTCCACCAAGGGCCACGAAATTCCCCCCTCTTCCTCCATATATACAGCCCTTAGGGCATCGTTTAGACTTTGGGTTTTGTTTAGATTAAAAGTTCGCCATAGCTGCAACTTCGCGTACTTCGTTTGTGTTCAACGACCAGACAAAGGCGTCACAGAACCCCACCTTGATCAATAAAGCTTTCATCTTATATTCGCAATATCCAGATTGCAATCTCAGTTTCTTGCTTGTTCTTCGTTTGCTCGCAGGAAACAGACCCTCGTGGTCAGGTTGATCGTGCTCCGGCGTGGTCAATAACCTCTCGGAGTTGGTTTAGCGATTGCTAAGGCGCGACGTCCTCGCACGTTCGTAGTCGGATCGTCAAAGTCGACTTCCACCAAAGCGAAATCCACCATCTCATCGAAAGACGGGACACCTTTGCCTCTATCACATATTGACATACTTATGTTAGACTCCTGCGTTTATTATTAGATCCTCTATTCGGCTTTTCTTTGTGAACACCAAACAGAGCATCAGGGGCTACTGTCTATGCGGTAATATTTTCGTATATTTTTTACATACCTCAAAGCCTGTTAGAAGGCTGGCACAGGCTTCAGTCAGCCTGCTCATGGCGGACTGAACTTTCTAGATCACCGCACTCATAATAGTGCGGTGCTCCTCGTCGATGGAGGCGCTGTTAAGCACCTCCAGCAAGTTATCTGGTGCCTCCGGTTGGACGGAGTTCACCGGCGTGGTAGGCTTGCCCTTCTTAGTGGGGGCCGCCTGCCGGAGTCTGGAACCACTGAAGGTTCCGGTGCGATGTTCAGCCCAGGGCCGGACTTGGAGCCCTTGGGAGCCTTGCTCCCTTTTCGCCTGCAGTCCGGAAGGTCACCTTGCGGTGCCTCCAGGACCACCTCCCCTTGGCTTGGAACCTTTTGCGCAACACCTCGGTGTTGTCCGTAGGGCGAGGGGTGGAAGCGGTCGGAAGTGAAAAGCTATTCACGTCCGACGAATCCAAGGAACCACTCGACGATATGTCGACTTGGGTTCGGGGCGGACTGCATGATTATATTCGGCATTAGGAGAAGCTGCGCAATAAAGGAACGCTACGAGTCACTCTGGTGTCCGAATACTTACGACTTCACCAGGGGCTTGGCCCTGGGCGGCCACTCCTCTTCGCTGTCGGCATCGTTGGTGGAGTAGTCCGGAGGAAGGGTCCTTCCCTTCTTGGACCCTCCGGCCTCCCTAGTTGGGGCGGCCTTCCTTTTCTCTTCTCCCCCTGCTGGAGGGGAAGAAGCCTCTTTTTCCTCCTCCTCATCTTCGTGGGAGGAGTGCGCCTCGGAGTCATCGGACGATGATTCCGACACCAACGAGCGCTGGGAACTCTTTCGGGTTCCCGTGGTCTTCTTCTTGGCCTTCTTCTCCGGCACCACGTAAGGTGCTGGAACCAGTAGCTCCGCCAAGCGGGCGTCTGCTGGGCCTTTGGGCAAAGGAGTCGGATAGTCGATCTGTCCAGCCATCTCCTGCCAATCCTGTCAAAGGTACAGGAGCTTAGATTCCGCATAGAGTCAAACTATGAAAAACGAGTATCCTGTAAGAGGTAAAACAGCTTACCACATTGGCTTGGCACTTCGCGCAGAATCCACGATCCTCGGTAGTGGGAGGGGGAACCTCGGCGCCCTTGAATAGCGCCTTCCAGGCATCCTCGTCTGTTGTGTCGAAGAGCCTGTTCAGAGTTTGGTGTTGGGCCGGGTCGAACTCCCACAAGTTGAAAGCCCGTTGTTGACACGGGAGGATCCGGTGGATGAGCATGACCTGGACTACGTTGACAAGCTTGAGCTTCTTGCTCACCATGTTTTGGATACATGTTTGGAGTCCGGTCAGCTCTCCCGAACTACCCCAGGATAGGCCCTTCTCTTGCCAGGAGGTGAGCCGCGTGGGGATGCCAGATCGGAACTCGGGGGCCGCTGCTCATTCAGGGTCACGCGGCTCGATGATGTAGAACCACCCCGATTGCCACCCCTTTATGGTCTCCACGAAGGAGCCCTTGAGCCATGTGACGTTGGGCATCTTTCCCACCATGGCGCCTCCGCACTCCGCCTAGCGGCCGCTCACTACCTTCGGCTTGACATTGAAGGTCTTCAGCCATAAGCCGAACTGGGGCTTGATGCGGAGGAAGGCCTCGCACACGACGATAAACGCCGAGATGTTGAGGATAAAGTTCGGGGCCAGATCTTGGAAATCCAGGCCATGGTAGAACATGAGCCCCCGGACGAATGGGTGGAGAGGGAATCCTAGTCCATGGAGGAAATGGGTAAGGAACACTACCCTCTCGTGGGGCCTGGGGGTGGGGATGAGCTGCCCCTCATCTAGGAGCCGGTGCGCGATGTCGTCGGGCAGGTATCCGGCTCTTCTCAGCTTCTTGATGTGTCCCTCCGTGATGGAGGAGATCATCCACCTGCCTCCCGCTCCGGACATGGTTGGAGAAGGTTGAGGTGGGAAATGCGGACTTGGGCGCTGGAGCTCGAGTGTGCGAAAATGGATGAGCAAAGGAGGAAGAAGGCGTGGATGAAAAGGTGAATCCTTATCCCTTTATATGGGCGGGCGAAACTATGCGTCCCCACCAGCCTGGTAAAACTCGCTTATCCCTCAAGCGTCATAATCAATGGCACGGTTGGGTTACCCACGCCCGTATTGATGAGAATCCCATGATAAGGGGACATGATCTCTGCTTTGACAAGACGTGCCAAGGAAACAGCCTCGCAAAACGCGCTAAGGAGGGACAGTAAAAGATGATTCGAATGAAGGCTTGGCTGTGGTGCGATGTCACGCTACAGAATACGTCAGCAGATTAGATTTGTGAAAATGTTACTCTCTCTCTATGATGGTATGTGGAACTTGTTTTGCAGAGCCGGACACGATCCTCGTGTTCAAAATCATCTATGAAGTATTCGGAGGAGGAACCCGCCTTTCAATGCCGAAGACAATCTGCGCGCCAGACTCGTCGTCATTGAAGCCTGGTTCATGGGCTACTGAGGGAGTCCTGGATTAGGGGGTGTCTGGACAGCCGGACTATAACCTTTGGCCGGACTGTTGGACTATGAAGATACAAGATTGAAGACTTCGTCCTGTGTTCGGATGGGACTTTCCTTGGCATGGAAGGCAAGCTTGGCAATACGGATATGTAGATCTCCTCCCATTGTAACCGACTCTGTGTAACCCTAGCCCCCTCCGGTGTCTATATAAACCGGAGGGTTTAGTCCGTAGGACAACATACAATCATACCATAGGCTAGCTTCTAGGGTTTAGCCTCTCCGATCTTGTGCTAGATCAACTCTTGTAATACTCATATCATCAAGAATAAATCAAGTAGGACATAGGGTTTTACCTCCATCAAGAGGGCCCGAACCTGGGTAAAACATCATGTTCCCTGCCTCCTGTTACCATCCGCCTTAGACGCACAGTTCGGGACCCCCTACCTGAGATCCGCCGGTTTTGACACCAACACCCAACTTCGACAAACCTTTTGAAATTCATTGCGATGCTAGTGGTAATGGCATAGGAGGTGTGTTAATGCAAGAGAAGCGCCCCATAGCTTACTTTAGTGAGAAACTTTCCGGAGTGCAACTCAATTATCCCATCTATGACAAAGAGCTATATGCTTTAGTCTGCGTTTTACATGAATGGGAACATTACCTTCGTCCCCATGAGTTTATCTTTCATAACGATCATGAGACTCTCAAGTATCTTAAGGGTCAAACTAAGTTGAACAAGCGTCATGCTAAATGGAGTGAATTCATTGAGTCTTTTCCCTATGTCATCAAGTACATCAAGGGTAAAGAAAACATTGTAGCGGATGCGCTTTCCCATATATGCATGCTTGTCACCCAACTTGACTTGAATGTCATTGGTTTTGAGCATATTAAAGACTTGTATGAGCATGATGCAACTTTTTCTACTCCTTATGCCAAGTGTTTGTCGCATACATCTTGGGAACGCTATTACTTAAAAGACGGATATCTTATGAGAGCTAACAAACTTTGCATTCCCGAGTCCTCTCTTCGTTTGTTGCTTTTGCAGGAATCCCATGGAGGAGGCTTAATGGAACACTTCGGACGCGACAAGACACTCTCTACGCTCTCCAAGAACTATTTTTGGCCAAAGATGGTTCGCGATGTCAATCGTTTCACCAACCGGTGTTGTACATGTCGCAAAGCTAAGTCCAAAGCTCAATCTCATGGTCTCTATATGCCTTTACCAATTCCATACCAACCGTGGGAAGACATTAGCATGGACTTTGTACTTGGTTTGCCTAAAACTCGAAATGGCAAGGACTCCGTGTTTGTTGTTGTGGACCGTTTCTCCAAAATGGCTCATTTCATTCCTTGCTACAAGATAGACGATGCTTCACATGTTGCAAATTTGTTTTGTAGGGACATATTACGTCTTCATGGAATGCCAAGGACAATTGTCTCGGACCGCGACGTCAAGTTCTTGAGTTACTTTTGGAAGACCTTATGCGCCAAGCTCGGAATAAAGTTACTCTTCTCCTCGGTGTACCACCCTCAAACCGACGGCCAAACGGAGGTGACGAACCATACACTCTCCACTCTACTACGAGTCTTGATCAAGAAGAACATCAAGGAGTGGGAGGAGTGCCTACCAATTGCTGAGTTTGCCTACAACCGTGCAACACATTCGACTACCGGCAAGTCCCCTTTCGAAGTCGTCTATGGATTCAACCCATTGTCCCCATTGGACATTCTTCCTCTACCACTACAAGAGCGCATCAACATGGACGCGAGCGACCGAGTGAACCACCTCAAGAAGATGCATGAAGATACAAGGCACACCATAGAGCGCCAAGTACAACGACTCGCGACCAAGCGCAATGCCAACAAGTCCCCAATGGTGTTCCAACCAGGTGACCTAGTTTGGGTACATCTCTGCAAGGATCATTTTCCCAAGCAGCGCAAGTCCAAGCTACTTCCAAGAGCCGATGGCCCATTCAAGGTACTCGCACGCTACAACAACAACACCTACAAGGTCGACATCCCACGAGACAAGTACAATGTGAGCGACACATTCAACGTCAAAGACTTAGCCAAGTACCATGGTGATGAAGATCACGATCCGTGGACGGATCTTGATGAGGACATCAATACCATTGTTACACCCACAGCCCCTGCTACTATACATACTGGACCAATTACTAGAGCTCGCGCACGCCAATTGAATTATCAGGTACTTTCGTTTCTTGGTAACGATTCTAATGTTCATGAGAATATGATGCTGCCTAAATTGGATACATTTGTTTTGCTTACAAATGAAGGGCCTAGCTTGGACAAGAAAGATGAACCTTGGATCAAGTTTAAGCATGGAGATGATGGCATGCGCAAGGGGGTCAAGAACGGAGTTACAAGTGATGATTTCAGGACTTTGAAGCCACCATAAGGAGTGCATGAAGCCTTGGACGAAATATACAAGATTCCACTTCATAAATTTTGTCCAGAGGCTATTTGAGGTGATGTGTCACCTTATTATTGGGCCAGGCCCATGTATTTTCGAAATACTTAAGTATAGGCTGTTTTTAGAGTCCGTATGTGTGGGGAAACAAGAGTTAGGGTTTGTTTCGGACCCTTTCTCCAACGGCCATGAAATCCCCCCTCTTCCTCCATATATACAGCCCTTAGGGAGTCGTTTAGACTTCGGGTTTTGTTTAGATTAAAGTTCGCCATAGCTGCAACTTCGCGTACTTCGTTTGTGTTCAACGACCAGACAAAGGCGTCACAGAACCCCACCTTGATCAATAAAGCTTTCATATTATATTCACAATATCCAGATTGCAATCTGAGTTTCTTGCTTGTTCTTCGTTTGCTCGTAGGAAACAGACCCTCGTGGTCAGGTTGATCGTGCTCTGGCGTGGTCAATAACCCTCGGAAGTTGGTTTAGCGATTGCTAAGGCGCGACGTCTCGCACGTTCGTAGTCGGATCATCAAGGTCGACTCCCACAGAAAACGATAGCCACCATCTCATCGAAACATCGGGACACCTTAGCCCCTATTAAGTGGTATCAGATTTCCAGGTTGCTCGGTTAGATTTTACAGTTTTTCGTAGTTTAGGTCGAGTCTATTCTCATACCTATAGTCCACGAAAAAGCCAAAAAATAGGGTTAGGTCATTATATCCGAACCAATCTGAGCCTTTGCATTGTCTTTTTAGAGTTTTGCGTTGTTGAATTTGCGGTTGCATCACCGTGTCGAGTTGCTGGTCTTAGCGCCTAGTCCCTTAGAGTTTCAACTTCTGTTCACAGGTTGTCACACCGCCGCCGCACCATCGTCATCATCATTACCATATACCACCACCCCACCATATACATCGCTGCTGCCATATACAACCACCAATCCGAGTCCACATATACCATCGCCATATACCACCACCAATCCGAGTCCAGATATACCATCGCCATATACTACCACCAATCCGAGTCCAGATATACCACCAGTCTGAGTTCCACCAGATTCATCTCCGCCACTAGTCCTAGTCCAAGTCCAGTATTTGTTGCTTTGTTTTTGAGTTCCAGATCACGCCATACTCCGAGTCGTGACAGAGTAGGACTCCCAAGATTTCGTGCTACCCGCAGTAGAAAAATAGTTCCAAACTCAAAAAAACTGGAAAATTCTGGCTAGGCAGTTTTTAGACCATTTGTAGACTTTTTCGAAAAAAAATTATTGCGGAGCAAAAAAAGGAAAAAAGTGCAAAAAAAATTCAGAGAGTGCTCCTCCCTTGTTTACGTGCTGCACCGTGATATTGTTTGTGTTCTAGGCTTGCGTCTCTAATACGGTCTAGCCTAGGACCAGCACAGTACCATCGTTGAGCGTTTATTCAACATTGCATTTCTGAATTGATTATTGCTGACCCTTTTTACTACCATATTATAAGCCTTCCCAGCTCCACATACATCTACGTCGTGCGTTTGACTCTCCCTGCTAATCGCTCTATCCACGCTTTGAGAGTTTTGACTACGATGGTTGCTGATCACCGCCTGCTGATGAGGACATGACTACCTTGGATATGACCAAAAATATTGCATATATGCATATTTGTCAGGTGATTTCTAGTGCAAACTATTCAATAATCTATTTACGTTATCCAGAACAAAAATACTTCACACACTTTTGTGTTTTGTCTAATTGCAGGTGTATGGGACATTTGTACAATCCACATATGAAGATAAGGAAGAAAGAGATGTTTATTTGCTGTCCAAAAAGTTCTCTCACGTCACTTTTGGCCCAAGAGAAGATAGAGTCCAAGTCTCTCACGTTCTGGATTCAGATTCGGACTGCACAGACACACCTGACTCAAAACGGACACAAGTTTTTTATACGGACTCCGAATTGGGTGATTCTTTTTTTGTTGGAAACTAGATTTTGTGCACTTTCCAACCCAATTGGAATCACCTTCAAATTCGTCCGGAGCGTTGAGTTGTGGACGAAACAATCTGATGCTGCAGCAGAATCCGAGTCAAACTACAAGTCCAAAGGTGTTACATCACCTCCACTTGGGCCCATTGGCCTTGTACGACCTAGATTTAGTTTTAGGCTGCCTTGGGACGTCCTCCCACCTCCTTGGCCGCCACCCCTTGCTCCTATATAAGTAGATCCATCTAGTAGCTTTTGCTTGGGATTTGTTTAGTTAAAAGTTAGCCATTGCAACTTCGTGTACTTCGTTTGTGTCCAACGACCAGACCAAGACCGCTTCCGGATCCCCACCATTATCAATACCTCATATATATTTGCAATATTCAGATTGCTTTATCATATTCTTGCTCGTTCTTCGATTGCTTGCAGGAATAGACCTTCGTGGTCAGGCTGACCGTGCTTCCGGCATCGTCAGTAACCTCAGGAGATTGGTTTAGCGATTGCTAAGGCGCAACGTCGTGCACGTTTGTAGTCGGATCGTCAAAGTCGTCTCCACCAAATCGATAGTTACCATCTCATTGAAAGATCGGGACACGCTCGCCTCTATCAAGTGGTATCAGTTTTCAGGTTGCTCGGTGAGAATTTCCAGTTTTCCTAGATTAGATTTATTTTCTTACCTATTGTCCAAGAAAAAGCCACAAAAAAGAGTTAGATCTATTCATCCTTGGTCCAAGCCAGTCTGAGCCTTTGCAATTTTCTTTTCATTGATTGCATAGTTGAATTATCGATTGCATCGTTGTGTCGAGTTGCTGGTCTTAGTGTCTAGTTCGTTTAGAGTTTCGAGTTCTGTTCACATTAGTCACGCCACCGCTGCATCATTATCTCTTCCGCTGTCCACCACCCATCCATCAATTTCCACCACGTGCTACCCACCATTCATTGTCATAATAATAGTTGAGATCGTTCACATCTTCACTTGATCCAATCTGCATCTTATCTAGTTTGTTTTGGAAAGAGGGAGAAAAAAAGAGAGAGAAAAAACGAGAGAAAAAAAAGGAAAAAAGAAGTCAGAGAAAAAAAAAGGAGAGAAAGAAAAAAAAGTGTGAGGAAAAAAAAGAGAGAAGAAAAAAAAATCGGCACAAACTTTTTCAGAGGAAAGTTGGAGACAAAGTTGTTGATATATCCTGCTTGGCTGTTGTTTCACCTCATTATCTTCACTGCTGTTGTGATCTTCACTTATATCTTGCTGTCAAGAGCTACTTAGTATCCTTCATTGATGCTAGTTATGCTACGCCGTGACCTCATTAGTGTTCTAGGCTCGCGTCTCTAGTCCGGTCTAGCCTAGGACCAGCACAGTACCGTCGTTGAGCGTTTATTCAACATTGCATCTTTGAATTGATTATTGCTAATCTTTTGCTACCATATATAGCCAACCCAGCTCCACATATTTCTACACCGTGTATACATACGCTCCCCTGGCAATCGCTTTACTCAATATTCGAAGTTACTTGACACCGCTGGTTGCCGATCACCGCCTGCTGCATGGTAAGAACTTGTAAGACATTGATATTTGCTTTACTGTGAGCGTTTTACCACCACATCCTAGTAGTTATAGGAACATTATTTTTGGGTTTTGTTTCTTGTTCTACTAATCATGACAGGATCCAGAGTCAATTCATGGGCTTTGTCGATCGCGGGAGACGTGCCACCACCTTTGCAAATACCACAACCGTCACGAGAGGTGCATAAACATCCAAATGCACATGATCAGGTTAATGTATCTATACCACCATTTAATGGCCGTTTTAAACCTGCTTTATATATTGAATGGGAGTTCGACATAAAAAATATATTTGCTTCCCATAATTTCGATGAACATAAAAAGGTTAAGGTTGCGGTTGGTTCTTTCACTGGTTATGCTTTGGTTTGGTGGAGTGAATATTGTCGGTACACCCTGATTATATACCTACTACTTGGGATGATTTGAAACTTGCCATGCGACATACTTTCGTCCCTGCTTATTATACTCGTGACATGATTAAGAAGTTGCAACACTTAAAACAAGGTAGTGAAACTGTAACAAAATATTATGATGATTTACAAACTACCTTGTTGCATTCCTCTTTAGAAGAAAGTGAAGATGATTTTATGGATAGATTTTGGGGAGGATTAAACCGTGATATTCAAGAGATACTAATTCATGAAGAGTGTTATCCTATGGACCATTTGTTTCATCTTGCTTGCAAAGCTGAGAAGGAAATAAAACGACGTATTGGCCACGAGGAGAACAAGCGCACGGTGCACATTCCAAGAGTTGATATGATTGTTCCTTCAACTACTAGGCATACTATGACAACCACATCCGTTGTTGTCAGGACTACATCACCTCCACCATGTGACACATCGCCCCCGAGAGTGGCTACATCATCTGAGTTAATCATAAGAGGTAATGACAAAGGTACTGATCTTCCATCTCTACATGAGAATGATGAATGCCTTGTCAATTTGAATGCACCATCTGATGAGCTACCCACTACTTTGATCACACCACCTATTTTAGAGGACTACGTTGATAATTTGACTTTGCCATGTGATCAAACAACTGAAATACCAACAATTTTGAGTGCACCCATTGAATTAACTATTGATGCAAAAGAACCAATGTTTAATCATTTTGATATGACCTCTAATCTTGGTGATGATTCTGTGTTGAATGACTTATTGCATGTTTGCTTATTTAAGCATATTGTAGCATGTAAATTTGATGCAAGTAAGGTTTATTCACCAATGTTGGGATGGTTTAATGATGGACATTGTCAATCTTTTGAAATGAATAAGAGCTTCACTTATATGTGCAAACTGAGTTGCAATATTTTCATGCCTTCTACTTCTTGTGCTAATTTTTTGGCTTTAGATTTTATGAACTATGCAAGTTACTCATCTATTCATGTGTCATATATGCAAAAATCAAGGGAAGTAAAAATGGATGACATATACATATACAACATGTACACTTTGTCTCTTTTGTTAGCCACATTTCAGATTAAGCAACGCCGAGGACGGCTTTATTTTCAAGAAGGGGAGGATGATGAGGACATGACTACCTTGGATATGACCAAAAATATTGCATATATGCATATTTGTCAGGTGATTTCTAGTGCAAACTATTCAATAATCTATTTATGTTATCCAGAACAAAAATACTTCACACACTTTTGTGTTTTGTCTAATTGCAGGTGTATGGGACATTTGTACAATCCACATATGAAGATAAGGAAGAAAGAGATGTTTATTTGCTGTCCAAAAAGTTCTCTCACGTCACTTTTGGCCCAAGAGAAGATAGAGTTCAAGTCTCTCACGTTCTGGATTCAGATTCGGACTGCACAGACACACCTGACTCAAAACGCACACAAGTTTTTCATACGGACTCCGAATTGGGTGATTCTTTTTTTGTTGGAAACTAGATTTCGTGCACTTTCCAACCCAATTGGAATCACCTTCAAATTCGTCCGGAGCGTTGAGTTGTGGACGAAACAATCTGATGCTGCAGCCGAATCCGAGTCAAACTACAAGTCCAAAGGTGTTACATCACCTCCACTTGGGCCCATTGGCCTTGTACGACCTAGATTTAGTTTTAGGCTGCCTTGGGACGTCCTCCCACCTCCTTGGCCGCCACCCCTTGCTCCTATATAAGTAGATCCATCTAGTAGCTTTTCCTTGGGATTTGTTTAGTTAAAAGTTAGCCATTGCAACTTCGTGTACTTCGTTTGTGTCCAACGACCAGACCAAGACCGCTTACGGATCCCCACCTTTATCAATACTTCATATATACTCGCAATATTCAGATTGCTTTTATCATATTCTTGCTTGTTCTTCGATTGCTTGCAGGAATAGACCTTCGTGATCGGGACACCCTTTGCCTCTATCAAGTGGTATCAGTTTTCAGGTTGCTCGGTGAGGATACAAAGGACAGTTCATCTCCGTACGGAGGCCTTGATGGTCTTCCCTAGAAAGGTGATGAGGACATGACTACCTTGGATATGACCAAAAATATTGCATATATGCATATTTGTCAGGTGATTTCTAGTGCAAACTATTCAATAATCTATTTATGTTATCCAGAACAAAAATACTTCACACACTTTTGTGTTTTGTCTAATTGCAGGTGTATGGGACATTTGTACAATCCACATATGAAGATAAGGAAGAAAGAGATGTTTATTTGCTGTCCAAAAAGTTCTCTCACGTCACTTTTGGCCCAAGAGAAGATAGAGTCCAAGTCTCTCACGTTCTGGATTCAGATTCGGACTGCACAGACACACCTGACTCAAAACGCACACAAGTTTTTCATACGAACTCCGAATTGGGTGATTCTTTTTTTGTTGGAAACTAGATTTCGTGCACTTTCCAACCCAATTGGAATCACCTTCAAATTCGTCCGGAGCGTTGAGTTGTGGACGAAACAATCTGATGCTGCAGCAGAATCCGAGTCAAACTACAAGTCCAAAGGTGTTACATCACCTCCACTTGGGCCCATTGGCCTTGTACGACCTAGATTTAGTTTTAGGCTGCCTTGGGACGTCCTCCCACCTCCTTGGCCGCCACCCCTTGCTCCTATATAAGTAGATCCATCTAGTAGCTTTTGCTTGGGATTTGTTTAGTTAAAAGTTAGCCATTGCAACTTCGTGTACTTCGTTTGTGTCCAACGACCAGACCAAGACCGCTTCCGGATCCCCACCATTATCAATACCTCATATATATTTGCAATATTCAGATTGCTTTATCATATTCTTGCTCGTTCTTCGATTGCTTGCAGGAATAGACCTTCGTGGTCAGGCTGACCGTGCTTCCGGCATCGTCAGTAACCTCAGGAGATTGGTTTAGCGATTGCTAAGGCGCAACGTCGTGCACGTTTGTAGTCGGATCGTCAAAGTCGTCTCCACCAAATCGATAGTTACCATCTCATCGAAAGATCGGGACACCTCCTCATCACCTGCTGCTGGGTAAGAACTGGTAAGAATTTGAGATTTGCTTGACGGATTTGTGACATCCACCACCACCTCTTGTTAGTAGTCTGTAGGATCATATTCTTGTGTGTTTCTATTGCTGCTAACCATGGCAGGATCACAAGCCGACGAGACTGACTGGGAGAACATGACGAATAAGGAGTTGCATGATAAATTTCAGCAAATGATGAGTGGACAGGTACGAGATGTGCTAAACAGATTTGAAGAGGCCATGGAGAAGATAGATGGCATGGAGAAGACGTTCGAAACAAAGCTCGATAACAAGTTTAATGAATTGCTCGCGCGTCTTCCACCACCGCCACCGGCTGCCCCTAACGCACCTCTCCAACAACAACAACAACAACAACAACAACAACAACAACAACAACGTCGCTTTCCAAATCGAGTGGGATGAGCACAGCATGTTCCCATTGACCCTAGGCAAAATTCTAGTGCCGATGTTGATGCTTCTGCCGCTCCTGCTGCTACTGCAGAGGTGGAGGACCATTACAAGGATGAGGTTGACAAAAATCAGAACTACGTGCAACCACCAGCACCACCACCACCAGGTCGTCCTCATGCATATCATCGCAACGGTAGGGCTGCACCACCACCTGAGGTACATGACCATCTTCCTAAACTAAAATTGAATATTTCACCATTTGAGGGTAGATATGTTCGTGATATATATCTTACTTGGGAATTAGAAACTGAACAATGATTTACACATTTAAAATATCCTGAGGAGAGACGTGTTCCTGCTGCTGTTTGTGCTTTCACTAACTTTACATGTGTTTGGTGGTCTGAACATTGTAGATTATATCCTATTCCACCTACTTGGGCTGCATTGAAAACTGCTATGCGTACTCGTTGGGTTCCACCATATTATCAACGTGAATTACTTCAAAAATTGCAGCGTTTAAGACAAGGAAAAATTCTATAGAAGAATATTATCAGGAATTACAAACTGGCATGATTAGATGTGGTATTGTTGAGGAGAATGAAGCTATGCTTGCACGTTTTATGGGTGGATTAAATAGAGAGATTCAGACCATTCTAGAGTATAATGAGTATAGTAATATCACTTGTTTAATCCATCTTGCTTGTAAAGCTGAACGTGAAGTGCAGGATCGACACGCATTGGCACGAACTAACTTTTCTGCAGGTCGATCTTCATCATGGACACCACGTGCATCCTCTACTTCCACTCCACCAGCACCTCCATCAGGTGCCACCTCCAGCCGTGATACAAGAAAGCAGGCACAACCACTAATCTCTGCCAAGAGCACACCTGCCGGACCTACGCAGAGCTCTTCTGCTTCCATGGCATCAACAGGGCACACAAGTGATATTATTTGTCGTCGTTGTAAGGGAAGAGGACATTTTGCGAGAGAATGCCAATCTCAGCGTGTGATGATTGCTACTGAGGATCGTGGGTATGAGTTCGTTAGTGACTATGATGAGGAAACTTTGGCTCTTATTACACATGAAGAACACGGTGGAGAGGATTCTGATCATGAGACGCAATACATGGCTGCTGAAGATGCTGATAGGTATGAATGTTTAGTTGCTCAACGTGTTTTGAGTGTGCAGGTTACACAAGTTGAGCAAAATCAGAGGCATAATTTGTTCCATGCAAAGGGAGTTATGAAGGAACGTTATGTTTGCGTCATCATAGATGGAGGGAGCTGCAATAACTTGGCTAGCATGGAGATGGTGGAGAAGCTATCTCTCACCACAAGACCACATCCACATCCTTACTACATCCAATGGTTCAACAACAGCGGCAAGGTTAAGGTAACACGTACTGTTCGTGTGCATTCTAGTATCTCTACATATGCTGATTATGTTGATTGTGATGTGGTACCTATGCAAGCATGTTCTTTATTACTTGGTCGACCATGGCAATTTTATAAAAATTATGTACACCATGGTAGAAACAATCAGTATACTCTTGTTCATAAGGATAAAAATATTACTTTGCTTCCTATGACTCCTGATTCCATTTTGAAAGATGATATTAATAGAGCTAATAAAGCAAAACAGGAGAAAAATAAAAGTGAAAATCAGATTGTGGCAAAAGAATTTGAGCAACAAATGTAGCCTAATAATAAACCATCTAGTGTTGCTTCTGAAATTAAATTGAAAAGTGCATGTTTACTTGCCACCAAATATGATATTGATGATTTAGATTTTAGCAAATCTGTTTGCTATGCTTTTGTGTGCAAAGAGGCATTATTTTCATTCAAGGATGTGCCTTCCTCTTTGCCTCCTGCTGTCACTAACATTTTGCAGGAGTTCATTGATGTCTTTCCATAAGACGTGCCACCGGGATTACCACCTATTCGAGGGATTGAGCATAAAATTGACTTAATTCCCGGTGCATCATTACCCAACCGTGCACCATACCGTACCAATCTAGAGGAGACGAAGGAGATTATGCGTCAAATACAAGAACTGCTCGACAAAGGTTATATACGCGAATCCCTTAGTCCTTGTGTTGTTCCTATCATTTTAGTGCCGAAAAAGGATGGTATATCGCGTATGTGCATTGATTGTAGAGGCATTAATAATATTACTATTTGTTATCATCATCCTGTTCCTAGGCTAGATGATATGCTTGATGAATTGAGTGGCTCTACAATATTCTCCAAACTTGATTTGCGTAGCGGATACCATCAAATTCGTATGAAATCGGGAGATGAATGGAAAACAGCATTTAAAACTAAGTTTGGATTATATGAGTGGTTAGTCATGCCTTTTGGGTTAACTAATGCACCTAGTACTTTCATGAGGTTAACGAACGAAGTTTTACATGCTTTCATTGGACAATTTGTGGTAGTTTACTTTGATGACATATTGATTTATAGCAAATCTTTGGAGGAACATTTGGAACATTTACGTGCTGTTTTTATTGCTCTACGTGATGCATGTTTGTTTGGTAACCTTGGAAAGTGCACCTTTTGCACCGACCGAGTATCTTTTCTTGGCTATGTTTTTACTCCACGGGGAATTGAAGTTGATAAAGCAAAGATTGAAGCTATTGAGAGTTGGCCGCAGCCCAAAACGATCACACAAGTGAGGAGTTTCCTTGGCCTCGCTGGTTTCTATAGGCGTTTTGTGAGAGATTTCAGCACCATTGCTGCACCTCTCAACGAGCTTACAAAGAAGGATGTGCCTTTTGTTTGGGGTACCGCACAGGAAGAAGCCTTCATGGTATTGAAAGATAAGTTGACACATGCTCCTTTACTCCAACTTCCTGATTTTAATAAGATTTTTGAGCTTCAATGTGATGCTAGTGGAATTGGATTAGGACGTGTGTTATTACAAGATGGCAAACCTGTTGCATACTTTTCTAAAAAATTGAGTGGGCCTAGTCTGAACTATTCTGCTTATGATAAAGAGTTATATGCTCTTGTTCGGACCTTAGAAACATGGCAACATTATTTATGGCCCAAGGAATTTGTTATACACTCTGATCATGAATCTTTGAAACACATTAAAAGTCAAGCAAAACTGAACCGTAGACATGCTAAATGGGTTGAATTCATTGAGACTTTCCCTTATGTCATTAAACACAAGAAGGGTAAAGAAAATGTCATTGCTGATGCATTGTCTCGTCATTATACTATGCTTTCACAACTTGACTTTAAAATATTTGGTTTGGAGACCATCAAAGATCATTATGTGCAAGATGCTGAATTTAAAGATGTATTGCAGAATTGTAAGGAAGGGAGAACTTGGAACAAGTTCGTTCTTAACGATGGATTTGTGTTTCGTGCTAACAAGCTATGCATTCCAGCTAGCTCCGTTCGTCTCCAGGAGGCGCATGGAGGAGGATTGATGGGACACTTTGGCGTCAAGAAGACGGAGGATATACTTGCTAGACATTTCTTTTGGCCAAAGATGAGACGGGATGTTGAGCGTTTTGTTGCTCGCTGCACTACATGTCAAAAAGCTAAGTCACGACTCAATCCTCATGGTTTATATATGCCTTTGCCTGTACCTTGTGTTCCTTGGGAGGATATATCTATGGACTTTGTTTTAGGTTTACCTCGAACAAACAAGGGGAGGGATAGCATATTTGTTGTCGTGGATAGGTTCTCGAAAATGGCACACTTTATACCATGTCATAAAAGTGATGATGCTGTTAATGTTGCTGATTTGTTCTTTCGTGAAATTATTCGCTTGCATGGTGCGCCAAATACTATTGTTTTAGATCATGATACTAAATTTCTTAGCCACTTTTGGAGATGCTTATGGGCTAAGTTGGGGACTAAACTGCTTTTTAGTACTACTTGTCACCCCCAAACTGATGGACAAACTGAAGTAGTCAATAGAACATTGTCTACTATGCTTAGGGCTGTTTTGAAGAATAACAAGAAAATGTGGGAAGAATGCTTGCCTCATATTGAATTTGCTTATAACCGTTCATTGCATTCTACTACAAAGATGTTCCCTTTTTAAATTGTGTATGGTTTCCAACCTCGTGCGCCTATTGATTTGTTGCCTCTTCCATCTTCGGAGAAGGTTAATTTTGATGCTAAAGAACGTGTTGAATTGATTTTAAAAATGCATGAGTTAACTAAGGAAAACATTGAGCGTATGAATGCTAAATATAAACTTGCTGGAGATAAGGGTAGAAAACATGTTGTGTTTGCACCTAGAGATCTTGTTTGGTTACATTTGCGTGAGGATAGATTTCCTAATTTGCGCAAATCAAAGCTAATGCCATGTGTTGATGGTCCTTTCAAGGTGTTAGAGAAAATAAATAATAATGCATATAAACTTGAGCTGCCTGCAGATTTTGGGGTTAGTCCCACTTTTAACATTGCCGATTTGAAGCCTTATTTGGGTGAGGACGATGAATTGTCGTCGAATACGGCTTCATTTCAAGAAGGGGAGGATGATGAGGACATCAATACCATTGTTACACCCACAGCCCCTGCTGCTATACATACTGGACCAATTACTAGAGCTCGCGCATGCCAATTGCATTATCAGGTACTTATGTTTCTTGGTAACGATTCTAATGTTCATGAGAATATGATGCTGCCTAAATTGGATACATTTGTTTTGCTTACAAATGAAGGGCCTAGCTTGGACAAGAAAGATGAACCTTGGATCAAGTTCAAGCATGGAGATGATGGCATGCGCAAGTGGGTCAAGAACGGAGTTACAAGTGATGATTTCAGGACTTTGAAGCCACCATAAGGAGTGCATGAAGCCTTAGACGAAATATACAAGATGCTACTTCATAAATTTTGTCCAGAGGCTATTTTAGGTGCTGCATCACCTTATTATTGGGCCAGGCCCATGTATTTTCGAAATACTTAAGTATAGGCTGTTTTTAGAGTCTGTATGTGTGGGGAAACAAGAGTTAGGGTTGGTTTCGGACCCTTTCTCCAAGGGCCACGAAATCCCCCCCTCTTCCTCCATATATACAGCCCTTAGGGCGTCGTTTAGACTTTGGGTTTTGTTTAGATTAAAGTTCGCCATAGCTGCAACTTCGCGTACTTCGTTTGTGTTCAACGACCAGACAAAGGCGTCACAGAACCCCACCTTGATCAATAAAGCTTTCATCTTATATTCGCAATATCCAGATTGCAATCTTAGTTTCTTGCTTGTTCTTTGTTTGCTCGCAGGAAACAGACCCTCGTGGTCAGGTTGATCGTGCTCCGGCGTGGTCAATAAACCTCGGAAGTTGGTTTAGCGATTGCTAAGGCGCGACGTCTCGCACGTTCGTAGTCGGATCATCAAGGTCGACTCCCACAGAAAACAATAGCCACCATCTCATCGAAACATCAGGACACCTTAGCCCCTATCAAGTGGTATCAGATTTCCAGGTTGCTCAGTGAGATTTTACAGTTTTTCGTAGTTTAGGTCGAGTCTGTTCTTCATAACTATAGTCCATGAAAAAGCCAAAAAATAGGGTTAGGTCATCATATCCGAACCAATCTGAGCCTTTGCATAGTCTTTTTAGTTTACCTAAACAGCCCCTACTTTTTATTTACGTGCACTTTATATTCTTGCAAACCTATCCAAAAACACCTACAAAGTACTTCTAGTTTCATACTTGTTCTAGGTAAAGCAAACGTTAAGCGTGCGTAGCGTTGTATCGGTGGTCGATATAACTTGAGGGAATATTTGTTCTACCTTTAGCTCCTCGTTGGGTTCGACACTCTTACTTATCTAAAGAGGCTACAATTGACCCCCTATACTTGTGGGTTATCACTCGCCGCTCGAAGAAGGAACCAAGACCGAGGCCATCCAGTCGCCATCTGTAACTAGAGGAGGAGACCTTGGCACACTCGTCACGCCCCCGACGATGCCATGAAGAAGAGACGGCAGGAGCGCAGGCTCAGGGCGCCAAGCCAGCGCATCTGCCTCTCTAGCCGACCCTGCGACGGGGGCAGCATATTGGCCTGGGACGCTCAAGGCCAGCAAAAGATCCAAGGCCGGAGGAGTTTGCTTCCCGAGGGGCTTCGCGGCCTTAGCAGATGGGATCCTGAAGAACCACCGTCAGTAAGGGAAGCAACAGTCAAAGAATTACAAAGATAAGGTACTTACTCATCTATGGCGATGTACTTCCTTTGTTTCAACGGCCAGAAAACGCCACTGCCGCAGCTTGGGGACCCTTTCCTCTTGCAGAGCGCATCAATCTACACGGAGCCAGCCGAAGCGTTGGGCATGGCGACCAGCGCAGGGCGCGGGAGGACATCAATACAATTGTTACACCCACAGCCCCTGCTGCTATACATACTGGACCAATTACTAGAGCTCGTGCACGCCAACTAAATTACCAGGTACTTTCGTTTCTTGGTAATGATTCTAATGTTCATGAGAATATGATGCTGCCTAAATTGGATACATTTGTTTTGCTTACAAATGAAGGGCCTAGCTTGGAGAAGGATGAACATTGGAGCAAGAACAAGCATGGAGATGATGGCATGCGCAAGGGGAACAAGAACGGAGTTACAAGTAATGATTTCAGGACTTTGAAGCCACCATAATGGGTGCATGAAGCCTTGGACGAAATATACAAGATGCCACTTCATAAATTTCGTCCCGAGGCTATTTTAGGTGCTGCGTCACCTTATTATTGGGCCAGGCCCATGTAATTTCGAAATACATAAGTATAGGCTATTTTTAGAGTCCGTATGTGTGGGGAAACAAGAGATAGGGTTGATTTCGGATCCCTCCACCAAGGGCCACGAAATTCCCCCCTCTTCCTCCATATATACAGCCCTTAGGGCATCGTTTAGACTTTGGGTTTTGTTTAGATTAAAAGTTCGCCATAGCTGCAACTTCGCGTACTTCGTTTGTGTTCAACGACCAGACAAAGGCGTCACAGAACCCCACCTTGATCAATAAAGCTTTCATCTTATATTCGCAATATCCAGATTGCAATCTTAGTTTCTTGCTTGTTCTTCGTTTGCTCGCAGGAAACAGACCCTCGTGGTCAGGTTGATCGTGCTCCGGCGTGGTCAATAACCTCTCGGAGTTGGTTTAGCGATTGCTAAGGCGCGACGTCCTCGCACGTTCGTAGTCGGATCGTCAAAGTCGACTTCCACCAAAGCGAAATCCACCATCTCATCGAAAGACGGGACACCTTTGCCTCTATCAGTAGAATAATTCAGACTAGGCCCACTCAATTTTTCAGAAAAGTATGCAACAGGTTTGCCATCTTGTAAGAACACACCTCCTAATCCAATTCCACTAGCATCACATTCAAGCTCAAAAGTCTTATTAAAATCAGGAAGTTGGAGTAAAGGAGCATGTGTCAACTTATCTTTCAATACCGTGAAGGCTTCTTCCTGTGCGGTACCCCAAAGAAAAGGCACATCTTTCTTTGTAAGCTCATTGAGAGGTGCAGCAATGGTGCTGAAATCTCTCACAAAACGCCTATAGAATCCAGCGAGGCCAAGAAAACTCCTCACTTGTGTGACCGTTTTGGGCTGCGGCCAACTCTCAATAGCTTCAATCTTGGCTTTATCAACTTCAATTCCCTGTGGAGTAACAACATAGCCAAGAAAAGATACTCGGTCGGTGCAAAAGGTGCACTTCCCAAGGTTACCAAACAAACGTGCATCACGTAGAGCAATAAAAACAACATGTAAATGTTCCAAATGTTCTTCCAAAGATCTGCTATAAATCAATATGTCATCAAAGTAAACTACCACAAATCGTCCAATGAAAGCACGTAAAACTTCGTTCATTAATCTCATGAAAGTACTAGGTGCATTAGTTAACCCAAAAGGCATGACTAACCACTCATATAATCCAAACTTAGTTTTAAATGCTGTTTTCCATTCATCTCCCAATTTCATACGAATTTGATGGTAGCCACTACGCAAATCAACTTTGGAGAATATTGTAGAGCCACTCAATTCATCAAGCATATCATCTAGCCTAGGAATAGGATGACGATAACGAATAGTAATATTATTAATGCCTCTACAATCAACACACATACGTGATGTACCATCCTTTTTCGGCACTAGAATAATAGGAACAGCACACGGACTAAGGGATTCGCGTATATAACCTTTGTCGAGAAGCTCTTGTACTTGGCGCATAATCTCCTTCGTCTCCTCTAGATTGGTACGGTATGGTGCACGGTTTGGCAGTGAAGCACCGGGAATTAAGTCAATCTGATGCTCAATCCCTCGAATAGGCGGTAATCCCGGTGGCACGTCTTGTGGAAAGACGTCAGCGAACTCCTGCAAAATGTTAGTGACAGCAGGAGGCAAAGAGGAAGGCACGTCCTCGAATGAAAATAATGCCTCTTTGCACACAAAAGCATAGCAAACAGATTTGCTGAAATCTAGCTCATCAATATCAGATTTGGTGGCAAATAAACATGCACTTTTCAATTTAATTTCAGAAGCAACACTAGATGGTTTATTATTAGGCTTCATTTGTTGCTCAAATTCTTTTGCCACAATCTGATTTTCACTCTTATTCGTCTCCTGTTTTGCTTTATTAGCTCTATTAATATCATCTTTCAAAATGGAATCAGGAGTCATAGGAAGCAAAGTAATATTTTTATCCTTATGAACAAGAGTATAGTGATTGTTTCTACCATGGTGTACAGAATTTTTATCAAATTGCCAAGGTCTACCAAGTAATAAGGAACATGCTTGCATAGGTACCACATCATAATCAACATAATCAGCATATGTAGAGATACTAAAATGCACACGAACAGTACGTGTTACCTTAACCTTGCCGCTGTTGTTGAACCATTGGATGTAGTAAGGATGTGGATGTGGTCTTGTGGTGAGAGAAAGCTTCTCCACCATCTCCATGCTAGCCAAGTTGTTGCAGCTCCCTCCGTCTATTATGACGCGCACAGAACGTTCCTTCACAACTCCCTTGGTATGGAACAAATTGTGCCTCTGATTTTGCTCAGCTTGTGTGACCTGCACACTCAAAACACGTTGAGCAACTAAACATTCATACCTGTCAGCGTCTTCAGGAGCCATGTATTGCGTCTCATGATCAGAATCATCTCCACCATGTTCTTCACATGTAATAAGAGCCAAAGTCTCCTCATCATAGTCACTAGCGGACTCATATCCACCATCCGCGGTAGCAATCATCACACGCGGAGATTTGCATTCTCTCGCATAATGACCTCCTCCCTTACAACGACGACAAATAATATCACTTGTGTGCTGATGAGGACATCAATACAATTGTTACACCCACAGCCCCTGCTGCTATACATACTGGACCAATTACTAGAGCTCGTGCACGCCAACTAAATTACCAGGTACTTTCGTTTCTTGGTAATGATTCTAATGTTCATGAGAATATGATGCTGCCTAAATTGGATACATTTGTTTTGCTTACAAATGAAGGGCCTAGCTTGGAGAAGGATGAACATTGGAGCAAGAACAAGCATGGAGATGATGGCATGCGCAAGGGGAACAAGAACGGAGTTACAAGTGATGATTTCAGGACTTTGAAGCCACCATAATGGGTGCATGAAGCTTTGGACGAAATATACAAGATGCCACTTCATAAATTTCGTCCCGAGGCTATTTTAGGTGCTGCGTCACCTTATTATTGGGCCAGGCCCATGTAATTTCGAAATACATAAGTATAGGCTATTTTTAGAGTCCGTATGTGTGGGGAAACAAGAGATAGGGTTGATTTCGGACTCCTCCACCAAGGGCCACGAAATTCCCCCCTCTTCCTCCATATATACAGCCCTTAGGGCATCGTTTAGACTTTGGGGTTTTGTTTAGATTAAAAGTTTGCCATAGCTGCAACTTCGCGTACTTCGTTTGTGTTCAACGACCAGACAAAGGCGTCACAGAACCCCACCTTGATCAATAAAGCTTTCATCTTATATTCGCAATATCCAGATTGCAATCTTAGTTTCTTGCTTGTTCTTCGTTTGCTCGCAGGAAACAGACCCTCGTGGTCAGGTTGATCGTGCTCCGGCGTGGTCAATAACCTCTCGGAGTTGGTTTAGCGATTGCTAAGGCGCGACGTCCTCGCACGTTCGTAATCGGATCGTCAAAGTCGACTTCCACCAAAGCGATATCCATCATCTCATCGAAAGACGGGACACCTTTGCCTCTATCAAGTGGTATCAGATTTCCAGGTTGCTCGATGAGATTTTACAGTTTTTCGTAGTTTAGATCGAGTCTGTTCTTCATACCTACAGTCCACGAAAAAGCCACACAAAAAAAAAATTTAGGGTTAGTTCATCATATCCGAACCAATCTGAGCCTTTGCATAATCTTTTTAGGGTTTTGCTTTGTTGAATTTGCGGTTGCATCGTCGTGTCTAGTTGCTGGTCTTAGAGTCTAGTCTTTTAGAGTTTCGAGTTCTGGTCATAAGTTGTCACGCCGCCGCCGCACCATCATCATCGCCCCTGCCATCTACCACCACCGCTCCAAATTCGTATCCATATACCACCACCAATCCGTGCCCATATACCACCACCGATCCATATCCATATACTACCACCGCTACCACCACCGCTGCCATATACCACCACCATATTTCCACCACCAATCCGAGTTCCTTGCTTATTAGGTTTGTTTTCGGGATCCATCTAGATTCCGATTCGTGTTTCCTTGCCGGAGTAGGTTTCGAAAAAAAAAAGAAAAAAAAAGAGTCGGGTAGCCACGCTCCGTTTAGGCCCAAAAATTTTCGAAAACGCATTTTTCGAAAAAATTTCTGGCTATCCTATTTTTAGGTGTTTCTGAGTGTTTTGAGACAGGTGCCATTATAGGAAGTTTTTTTGACCCGTTTCCAGTTTTTGGGTCCGGGCAGTCAAAAGAAAATTCGAACAAAAAAATTTCGTGCCCATCCTGTCAGTTTGACCTAGGAAGAGTTTTGAGACACTCGCCATTATAGTGCTTTTTCGCAAAAAAAAAAGCAGCGCAAAAAAAAAGAACGCAAAAAAAAAAAGAGAGAGCGAAAAGAAAAATTTCAGAGTGTGCTTTTCCCTTGTTTACGTGCCGCGCCGTGATTTTGTTGGTGTTCTAGGCTCGCGTCTCTAGCACAGTCTAGCCTAGGACCAGCACAGTACCGTCGTTGAGCGTTTATTCAACTTTGCATCTCTGAATTGATTATTGCTGACCCTTTTTGCTACCATACTATAAGCCTTCCCAGCTCCACATACATCTACGTCGTGTGTTCGACTCTCCCTGGTAATCGCTCTATCCAAGCTTTGAGAGTTTTTGACTACAACGGTTGCCGATCACCGCCTGCTGCTGGGTAAGAACTGGTAAGAATTTGAGATTTGCTTGACGGATTTGTGATACACCACCACCACTTCTTAGTAGTCTGTAGGATCATATTCTTGTGTGTTTCTATTGCTGCTAACCATGCCAGGATCACAAGCCGACGAGATTGACTGGGAGAACTTATCGAACAAGGAGCTTCATGATAAGTTTCAGCAAATGATGACTGAACAGGTACAAGATGTGCTGAACAATTTTGAAGAGGCCATGGAGAAGATCACTGGCCTTGAGAAGACGTTCGAAACAAAGCTCGATAACAGATTTAATGAACTGCTTCCGCGTCTTCCACCACCGGCTGCACCTGTCGCACCTCTGCAACAACAACAACTACACCCCCTTCCGAATCAGTATGGACGAGCACAGCGTGTTCCTATTGAGACAGGACAAACTTCTGGTGCCGCTGCTACTGCTGTTGGTGCTTCTTTGGCTCCTGCTACTGCTCCTGCTGGTACCCAGGAGGATGATGAGTATGCGGGTGATTATGAGGATGAGGTTGATCAAAATCAGATCTACGAGCAGCCACCAGCACCACCACCAGCAGGTCGACCTCAGGTATATATTCGTCATGGTAGGCCTGCACCACCACCTCAGGTACGCGATGATGTCCATATTCCTAAACTGAAATTGAATATTCCACCATTTGAGGGTAGATATGTTCCTGATATATATCTTACTTGGGAGTTAGAAACTGAACAACGATTTACATGTTTACAATATCCTAAGGAGAGACGAGTTGCTGCTGCTGTTTGTGCTTTCACTAGTTTTGCATGTGTATGGTGGTCTGAGCATTGTAGATTATATCCTATTCCAACTACTTGGGCTGCTTTGAAAACTGCTATGCGTACGCGTTGGGTTCCACCATATTATCAACGTGAATTGCTTCAAAAATTGCAGCGTTTAAGACAAGGGAAAAATTCTGTAGAAGAATATTATCAGGAATTACAAACTGGCATGATTAGATGTGGTATTGTTGAGGAGAATGAAGCTATGCTTGCACGTTTTCTGGGTGGATTAAATAGAGAGATTCAGACCATTTTAGACTATAAGGAGTATACTAATATCACTCGTTTATTCCATCTTGCTTGTAAAGCTGAACGTGAAGTGCAGGATCGACAAGCATTGGGGCGAACTAATTTTTCTGCAGGCCGACCTTCATCATGGACACCACGTGCATCTTCTACTTCAACTGCACCAGCACCTCCATCCGGTGCCACCTCCATCCGTGATACAAGAAAACAGGCACAACCACCATTATCTGCCAAGAGCGCACCTGCGGGGCCTGCACAGCGTTCTTCTTCTTCCATGGCATCAACAGGGCACACAAGTGATATTATTTGTCGTCGTTGTAAGGGAGGAGGTCATTATGCGAGAGAATGCAAATCTCCGCGTGTGATGATTGCTACCGCGGATGGTGGATATGAGTCCGCTAGTGACTATGATGAGGAGACTTTGGCTCTTATTACACGTGAAGAACATGGTGGAGATGATTCTGATCATGAGACGCAATACATGGCTCCTGAAGACGCTGACAGGTATGAATGTTTAGTTGCTCAACGTGTTTTGAGTGTGCAGGTCACACAAGCTGAGCAAAATCAGAGGCACGATTTGTTCCATACCAAGGGAGTTGTGAAGGAACGTTCTGTGCGCGTCATAATAGACGGAGGGAGCTGCAACAACTTGGCTAGCATGGAGATGGTGGAGAAGCTTTCTCTCACCACAAGACCACATCCACATCCTTACTACATCCAATGGTTCAACAACAGCGGCAAGGTTAAGGTAACACGTACTGTTCGTGTGCATTTTAGTATCTCTACATATGCTGATTATGTTGATTGTGATGTGGTACCTATGCAAGCATGTTCCTTATTACTTGGTAGACCATGGCAATTTGATAAAAATTCTGTACACCATGGTAGAAACAATCACTATACTCTTGTTCATAAGGATAAAAATATTACTTTGCTTCCTATGACTCCTGATTCCATTTTGAAAGATGATATTAATAGAGCTAGTAAAGCACAACAGGAGAAGAATAAGAGTGAAAGTCAGATTGTGGCAAAAGAATTTGAGCAACAAATGAAGCCTAATAATAAACCATCTAGTGTTGCTTCTGAAATTAAATTGAAAAGTGCATGTTTATTTGCCACCAAATCTGATATTGATGAGCTAGATTTCAGCAAATCTGTTTGCTATGCTTTTGTGTGCAAAGAGTGATGAGGACATCAATACAATTGTTACACCCACAGCCCCTGCTGCTATACATACTGGACCAATTACTAGAGCTCGTGCACGCCAACTAAATTACCAGGTACTTTCGTTTCTTGGTAATGATTCTAATGTTCATGAGAATATGATGCTGCCTAAATTGGATACATTTGTTTTGCTTACAAATGAAGGGCCTAGCTTGGAGAAGGATGAACATTGGAGCAAGAACAAGCATGGAGATGATGGCATGCGCAAGGGAAACAAGAACGGAGTTACAAGTGATGATTTCAGGACTTTGAAGCCACCATAATGGGTGCATGAAGCCTTGGACGAAATATACAAGATGCCACTTCATAAATTTCGTCCCGAGGCTCTTTTAGGTGCTGCGTCACCTTATTATTGGGCCAGGCCCATGTAATTTCGAAATACATAAGTATAGGCTATTTTT
>NC_041380.1:225282745-225299996 GCF_002162155.2 Triticum dicoccoides | reverse complement strand
AATTGCTAACATGATTCGGACGGACTTCAGCTTCGCTACCGGTGAGAAAGTCTCATCGTAGTCAACCCCTTGAACTTGTCGATAACCCTTAGCGACAAGCCGAGCTTTATAGATGGTCACATTACCATCCGCGTCTGTCTTCCTCTTAAAGATCCATTTATTTTCTATGGCTCGCCGCTCAACGGGCAAGTCAGTCAAAGTCCATACTTCGTTTTCATACATGGATCCTATCTCGGATTTCATGGCTTCTAGCCATTTGTCGGAATCCGGGCCCGCCATCGCTTCTTCATAGTTCGAAGGTTCACCGTTGTCTAACAACATGATTTCCAAGACAGGGTTGCCGTACCACTCTGGTGCGGAACGTGTCCTTGTGGACCTTCGAATTTCAGTAGGGGCTTGATCAGAAGTATCTCGATCATTGTCATTAATTTCCTCTCCAGTCGGTGTAGGCACCTCAGGAACATTTTCTTGAGTTGCGCCATTTTCCGGCTCAAGAGGTAATACTTCATCAAGCTCTACTTTCCTCCCACTTACTTCTTTCGAGAGAAACTCTTTCTCCAGAAAGGACCCATTCTTGGCAACAAAGATCTTGCCTTCGGATCTGAGGTAGAAGGTGTACCCAATAGTTTCTTTTGGGTACCCTATGAAGACGCATTTTTCCGATTTGGGTTCGAGCTTTTCAGGTTGAAGTTTCTTGACATAAGCATCGGATCCCCAAACTTTTAGAAACGACAACTTAGGTTTCTTCCCAAACCATAATTCATACGGTGTCGTCTCAACGGATTTCGACGGAGCCCTATTTAAAGTGAATGTGGCAGTCTCTAAAGCATAGCCCCAAAAGGAAAGCGGTAAATCGGTAAGAGACATCATAGATCGCACCATATCTAACAAAGTGCGATTACGACGTTCGGACACACCATTACGCTGAGGTGTTCCAGGCGGCATGAGTTGTGAAACTATTCCACATTTTCTTAAGTGTGCCCCAAACTCGTGACTCAAGTATTCTCCTCCACGATCTGATCGTAGAAACTTGATTTTCCTGTCACGTTGATTTTCAACCTCCCTCTGAAATTCCTTGAACTTTTCAAAGGTTTCAGACTTGTGTTTCATTAAGTAGATATACCCATACCTACTTAAATCATCAGTGAGGGTGAGAACATAACGATAGCCACCGCGAGCCTCAACACTCATTGGACCGCACACATCAGTATGTATGATTTCCAATAAGTCGGTTGCTCGCTCCATTGTTCCTGAGAACGGAGTCTTGGTCATTTTACCCATAAGGCATGGTTCGCACGTGTCAAATGATTCATAATCAAGAGACTCTAAAAGCCCATCAGCATGGAGCTTCTTCATGCGTTTGACACCTATGTGACCAAGGCGGCAGTGCCACAAGTATGTGGGACTATCATTATCAACCTTATTTCTTTTGGTACTCACATTATGAACATGTGTAGCATCACGTTCGAGATTCATAAAGAATAAACCATTCACCATAGGAGCATGACCATAAAACATATCTCTCATAAAAATGGAACAACCATTATTCTCAGATTTAAAAGAGTAGCCATCTCGAATTAAACGAGATCCCGATACAATGTTCATGCTCAAAGCTGGCACTAAATAACAATTATTAAGGTTTAAAACTAATCCCGAAGGGAGATGCAGAGGTAGCGTGCCGACGGCGATCACATTGACCTTGGAACCATTCCCGACGCGCATCGTCACCTCGTCCTTTGCCAGTTTCCGCTTATTCCGCAGCCCCTGCTTTGAGTTACAAATGTGAGCAACTGCACCGGTATCAAATACCCAGGAGCCACTACGGGCACTAGTAAGGTACACATCAATTACATGTATATCACATATACCTTTGGTTTTGCCGGCCTTCTTATCCGCTAAGTACTTAGGGCAGTTCCGCTTCCAGTGACCGCTTCCCTTGCAATAAAAGCACTCAGTCTTGGGCTTGGGTCCATTCTTTGGCTTCTTCCCGGCAGCTTGCTTGCCGGGCGCGGCAACCTCCTTGCCGTCCTTCTTGAAGTTCTTTTTACCCTTGCCTTTCTTGAACTTAGTGGTTTTATTGACCATCAACACTTGATGTTCCTTCCTGACTTCTACCTCCGCTGATTTCAGCATAGCAAATACTTCAGGAATGGTCTTTTCCATCCCCTGCATATTGAAGTTCATCACAAAGCTCTTGTAGCTTGGTGGAAGCGACTGGAGGATTCTGTCAATGACCGCATCATCCGGGAGATTAACTCCCAGCTGAGTCAAGCGGTTATGCAACCCAGACATAGTGAGTATGTGCTCACTGACAGAACTATTTTCCTCCATCTTACAGCTGAAGAATTTGTCGGAGACTTCATATCTCTCGACCCGGGCATGAGCTTGGAAAACCATTTTCAGCTCTTCGAACATCTCATATGCTCCATGTCTCTCAAAACGCTTTTGGAGCCCCGGCTCTAGGCTGTAAAGCATGCCGCACTGAACGAGGGAGTAGTCATCGAAACGTGCCTGCCAAGCGTTCATAACATCTTGTTCTGCAGGGAGAACGGGTGCGTCACCAAGAGGTGCTTGTAGGACATAATCTTTCTTGGCAGCTATGAGGATGATCCTCAGGTTCCGGACCCAGTCCGTATAGTTGCTGCCATCGTCTTTTAGCTTAGTTTTCTCTAGGAACGCGTTGAAGTTGAGGACTACGTTGGCCATTTGATCTACAAGACATATTGCAAAGATTTTAGACTAAGTTCATGATAATTAAGTTCAACTAATCAAATTATTAGTGAACTCCCACTTAGATTAGACATCCCTCTAGTCATCTAAGTATTACATGATCCGAGTTAAACTAGACCGTGTCCGATCATCATGTGAGACGGACTAGTCAACATCGGTGAACATCTTCATGTTGATCGTATCTTCTATAGGACTCATGCTCGACCTTTCGGTCTTCTGTGTTCCAAGGCCATGTCTGTACATGCTAGGCTCGTCAAGTCAACCTAAGTGTTTGCATGTGTAAATCTGTCTTACACCCGTTGTATGTGAACGTCTGAATAAAACACCCGATCATCACGTGGTGTTTTGAAACAGCGAACTGTCGCAACGGTGCACAGTTAGGGAGAACACTTCTTGAATTTATTGTGAGGGATCATCTTATTTACTACCGTCGTTCTAAGTAAACAAGATGCAAAACATGATAAACATCACATGCAATCAAATAATAAACATGACATGATATGGCCAATATCACATAGCTCCTTTGATCTCCATCTTGGGGCTCCATGATCATCTTGTCACCGGCTTGACACCATGATCTCCATCATCATGATCTCCATCATCGTGTCTCCATGAAGTTGCTCGCCAACTATTACTTCTACTACTATGGCTAACGCGTTTAGCAATAAAGTAAAGTAATTTACATGGCGTTTCTTGATGACACGCAGGTCATATAAAAGAATAAAGACAACTCCTATGGCTCCTGCCGGTTGTCATACTCATCGACATGCAAGTCGTGATTCCTATTACAATAGCATGAACATCTCATACATCACATATAGATCATTCATCATTCATCACAACTTTGGCCATATCATATCACAAACCACTTGCTGCAAAACAAGTTAGACATCCTCTAATTGTTGTTGCAAGTTTTTTACGTGGCTGAATTAGGGTTCTAGCAAGAACGTTTTCTTACCTACGGTAAAGCCACAACGTGATTTGTCAACTTCTATTTACCCTTCATAAGGACCCTGTTCATCGATTCCGCTCCAACTAAAGTAGGAGAGACAGACACCCGCCAGCCACCTTATGCAACTAGTGCATGTTAGTCGGTGGAACCGGTCTCACGTAAGCGTACGTGTAAGGTTGGTCCGGGCCGCTTCATCCCACAATACCGCCGAAGCAAGAAAGGACTAGTAACGGCAAGAGAGTTGACAAATCTACGCCCACAACAAATTGTGTTCTACTCGCGCAAGAAGAACTACGCATAGACCTAGCTCATGATGCCACTGTTGGGGAACGTTGCAGAAAACAAAAATTTTCCTACTCGTTTCACCAAGATCATCTAGGAGTTCATCTAGCAACGAGTGATTAGATGCATCTACATACCTTTGTAGATCGCGCACGGAAGCGTTCAAAAGAACGGTGATGATGTAGTCGTACTCGACGTGATCCAAATCACCGATGACCAGCGCCGAACGGACGGCACCTCCGCGTTCAACACACGTACGGAACAGCCACGTCTCCTCCTTCTTGATCCAGCAAGGGAGGGAGGAGAGGTTGAGGGAGATGGCACCAGCAGCAGCACGACGGCGTGGTGTTGATGGAGCTGCAGTACTCCGGCAGAGCTTCGCTAAGCACTATGGAGGTGGAGGAGGTGTTGGGGAGGGAGAAGGAGGCAACCAAAGGCCAAGGCGTTCAGGTATGAAGTCCCTCCTCTCCCCCACTATATATAGGAGTGCCAGGGGGGCTGGTGCGCAGCCTAGGAGATCTGATCTCCTAGGTGCGGCGGCCAGGGGAGGGTTTCCCTCCCCCCCAAGGCACCTCGGGGTGCCTTCCACCACTAGGACTCCTCCTAGGGGGAAACCCTAGGCGCATGGGCCTATAGGGGCTGGTGCCCTTGGCCCATCTAGGCCAAGGCGCACCCCCTACAGCCCATGTGGCCCCCGGGACAGGTGGACCCACCCAGTGGACCCCCGGGACCCTTCCGGTGGTCCCGGTACAATACCGATAACCCCGAAACTTGTCCCGATGCCCGAAACAGGACTTCCCATATATAAATCTTTACCTCCGGACCATTCCGGAACTCCTCGTGACGTCCGGGATCTCATCCGGGACTCCGAACAACATTCGGGTTACTGCATATACATATCCCTACAACCCTAGCGTAACCGAACCTTAAGTGTGTAGACCCTACGGGTTCGGGAGACAAGCAGACATGACCGAGACGACTCTCCGGTCAATAACCAACAGCGGGATCTGGATACCCATGTTGGCTCCCACATGCTCCACGATGATCTCATCGGATGAACCACGATGTCGAGGATTCAATCAACCCCGTACGCTATTCCCTTTGTCTATCGATATGTTACTTGCCCGAGATTCGATCGTCGGTATCCCAATACCTCGTTCAATCTCGTTACCAGCAAGTCACTTTACTCGTACCGCAATGCATGATCCCGTGACCAGACACTTGGTCACTCTGAGCTCATTATGATGATGCATTACCGAGTGGGCCCAGTGATACCTCTCCGTCATACGGAGTGACAAATCCCAGTCTTGATCCATGTCACCCAACAGACACTTTCGGAGATACCCGTAGTCTACCTTTATAGTCACCCAGTTATGTTGTGACGTTTGGCATACCCAAAGCACTCCTACAGTATCCGGGAGTTACACGATCTCATGGTCTAAGGAAAAAATACTTGACATTGGAAAACTCTAGCAAACGAACTTATACGATCTTGTGCTATGTTTAGGATTGGGTCTTGTCCATCACATCATTCTCCTAATGATGTGATCTCGTTATCAATGACATCCAGTGTCCATAGTCAGGAAACCATGACTATCTGTTGATCAACGAGCTAGTCAACTAGAGGCTTACTAGGGACATGTTGATGTCTGTTATTCACACATGTATTACGATTTCCGGATAACACAATTATAGCATGAATAAAGACAATTATCATGAACAAGGAAATATAATAATAATGCTTTTATTATTGCCTCTAGGGCATATTTCCAACAAGTTCCGCTTCCAGTGACCGCTTCCCTTGCAATAAAAGCACTCAGTCTCGGGCTTGGGTCCATTCTTTGGCTTCTTCCCGGCAGCTTGCTTGCCGGGCGCGGCAACCTCCTTGCCGTCCTTCTTGAAGTTCTTTTTACCCTTGCCTTTCTTGAACTTAGTGGTTTTATTGACCATCAACACTTGATGTTCCTTCCTGACTTCTACCTCTGCTGATTTCAGCATAGCAAATACTTCAGGAATGGTCTTTTCCATCCCCTGCATATTGAAGTTCATCACAAAGCTCTTGTAGCTTGGTGGAAGCGACTGGAGGATTCTGTCAATGACCGCATCATCCGGGAGATTAACTCCCAGCTGAGTCAAGCGGTTATGCAACCCAGACATAGTGAGTATGTGCTCACTGACAGAACTGTTTTCCTCCATCTTACAGCTGAAGAATTTGTCGAAGACTTCATATCTCTCGACCCGGGCATGAGCTTGGAAAACCATTTTCAGCTCTTCGAACATCTCATATGCTCCATGTCTCTCAAAACGCTTTTGGAGCCCCGGCTCTAGGCTGTAAAGCATGCCGCACTGAACGAGGGAGTAGTCATTGAAACGTGCCTGCCAAGCGTTCATAACATCTTGTTCTGCAGGGAGAACGGATGCGTCACCAAGCGGTGCTTGTAGGACATAATCTTTCTTGGCAGCTATGAGGATGATCCTCAGGTTCCGGACCCAGTCCGTATAGTTGCTGCCATCGTCTTTCAGCTTGGTTTTCTCTAGGAACGCGTTGAAGTTGAGGACTACGTTGGCCATTTAATCTACAAGACATATTGTAAAATATTTAGACTAAGTTCATGATAATTAAGTTCAACTAATCAAATTATTAATGAATTCCCACTTAGATTAGACATCCCTCTAGTCATCTAAGTATTACATGATCTGAGTTAAACTAGACCGTGTCCGATCATCACGTGAGACGGACTAGTCAACATCGGTGAACATCTTCATGTTGATCGTATCTTCTATAAGACTCATGCTCGACCTTTCGGTCTTCCGTGTTCCGAGGCCATGTCTGTACATGCTAGGCTCGTCAAGTCAACCTAAGTGTTTTCATGTGTAAATCTGTCTTACACCCGTTGTATGTGAACGTCTGAATAAAACACCCGATCATCACGTGGTGTTTTGAAACAGCGAACTGTCGCAACGGTGCACAGTTAGGGGGAACACTTCTTGAAATTAGTATGAGGGATCACCTTATTTACTACCGTCGTTCTAAGTAAACAAGATGCAAAACATGATAAACATCACATGCAATCAAATAATAAACGTGACATGATATGGCCAATATCACATAGCTCCTTTGATCTCCATCTTGGGGCTCCATGATCATCTTGTCACCGGCTTGACACCATGATCTCCATCATCATGATCTTCATCATCGTGTCTCCATGAAGTTGCTCGCCAACTATTACTTCTACTACTATGGCTAACGCGTTTAGCAATAAAGTAAAGTAATTTACATGGCGTTTCTCGATGACACGCAGGTCATATAAAAGAATAAAGACAACTCCTATGGCTCCTGCCGGTTGTCATACTCATCGACATGCAAGTCGTGAATCCTATTACAATAGCATGAACATCTCATACATCACATATAGATCATTCATCATTCATCACAACTTTGGCCATATCATATCACAAACCACTTGCTGCAAAAACAAGTTAGACGTCCTCTAATTGTTGTTGCAAGTTTTACGTGGCTGAATTAGGGTTCTAGCAAGAACGTCTTCTTACCTACGTTAAAGCCACAACGTGATTTGTCAACTTCTATTTACCCTTCATAAGGACCCTGTTCATCGATTCCGCTCCAACTAAAGTAGGAGAGACAGACACCCGCCAGCCACCTTATGCATCTAGTGCATGTTAGTCGGTGGAACCGGTCTCACGTAAGCGTACGTGTAAGGTTGGTCCGGGCCGCTTCATCCCACAATACCGCTGAAGCAAGAAAGGACTAGTAACGGCAAGAGAGTTGACAAATCTACGCCCACAACAAATTGTGTTCTACTCGCGCAAGAAGAACTACGCATAGACCTAGCTCATGATGCCACTGTTGGGGAACGTTGCAGAAAACAAAAATTTTCCTACTCGTTTCACCAAGATCATCTAGGAGTTCATCTAGCAACGAGTGATTAGATGCATCTACATACCTTTGTAGATCGTGAGCGGAAGCGTTCAAAAGAACGGTGATGATGTAGTCGTACTCGACGTGATCCAAATCACCGATGACCAGCGCCGAACGGACGGCACCTCCGCGTTCAACACACGTACGGAACAGCCATGTCTCCTCCTTCTTGATCCAGCAAGGGAGGGAGGAGAGGTTGAGGGAGATGGCACCAGCAGCAGCACGACGGCGTGGTGTTGATGGAGTTGCAGTACTCCGGCAGAGCTTCGCTAAGCACTATGGAGGTGGAGGAGGTGTTGGGGAGGGAGAAGGAGGCAACCAAAGGCCAAGGCGTTCAGGTATGAAGTCCCTCCTCTCCCCCACTATATATAGGAGGGCCAAGGGGGGTGGCCGGCCCTAGGAGATCCAATCTCCTAGGGGGTGCGGCGGCCAAGGGGGGTTTCCCTCCCCCCCAAGGCACCTAGGAGGTGCCTTCCCCTCCTAGGACTCTTTCCCCCTTAAACCCTAGGCGCATGGGCCTATGTGGGGCTGGTGCCCTTGGCCCATTAGGCCAAGGCGCACCCCCTACAGCCCATGTGGCCCCCCGGGACAGGTGGACCCACCCGGTGGACCCCCGGGACCCTTCCGGTGGTCCCGGTACAATACCGATAACCCCGAAACTTGTCCCAATGCCCGAAACAGGACTTCCCATATATAAATCTTTACCTCCGGACCATTCCGGAACTCCTCGTGACGTCCGGGATCTCATCCGGGACTCCGAACAACATTCGGGTTTCTGCATATACATATCTTCATAACCCTAGCGTCACCGAACCTTAAGTGTGTAGACCCTACGGGTTCGGGAGACAAGCAGACATGACCGAGACGACTCTCCGGTCAATAACCAACAGCGGGATCTGGATACCCATGTTGGCTCCCACATGCTCCACGATGATCTCATCGGATGAACCACGATGTCGAGGATTTAATCAATCCCGTACGCCATTCCCTTTGTCTATCGATATGTTACTTGCCCGAGATTCGATCGTCGGTATCCCAATAACTCGTTCAATCTTGTTACCGGCAAGTCACTTTACTCGTACCGTAATGCATGATCCTGTGACCAGACACTTGGTCACTCTGAGCTCATTATGATGATGCATTACCGAGTGGGCCCAGTGATACCTCTCCGTCATACGGAGTGACAAATCCCAGTCTTGATCCATGTCACCCAACAGACACTTTCGGAGATGCCCGTAGTCTACCTTTATAGTCACCCAGTTACGTTGTGACGTTTGGCATACCCAAAGCACTCCTACGGTATCCGGGAGTTACACGATCTCATGGTCTAAGGAAAAGATACTTGACATTGGAAAACTCTAGCAAACGAACTATACGATCTTGTGCTATGTTTAGGATTGGGTCTTGTCCATCACATCATTCTCCTAATGATGTGATCTCGTTATCAATGACATCCAGTGTCCATAGTAAGGAAACCATGACTATCTGTTGATCAACGAGTTAGTCAACTAGAGGCTCACTAGGGACATGTTGATGTCTGTTATTCACACATGTATTACGATTTCCGGATAACACAATTATAGCATGAATAAAGACAATTATCATGAACAAGGAAATATAATAATAATGCTTTTATTATTGCCTCTAGGGCATATTTCCAACAAAAAAAACTTCCTATAATGGCACCTGTCTCAAAACACTCAGAAACACCTAAAAATAGGATAGCCAGAAATTTTTTCGAAAAATGCGTTTTCGAAAAATTTTGGGCCTAAACGGAGCGTGGCTACCCGACTCTTTTTTTTTCCGAAACCTACTCCGGCAAGGAAACACGAATTGGAATCTAGATGGATCTCGAAAACAAACCTAATATGCAAGGAACTCGGATTGGTGGTGGATATATGGTGGTGGTATATGGCAGCGGTGGTGGTAGCGGTGGTAGTATATGGATATGGATCGGTGGTGGTATATGGACACGGATTGGTGGTGGTATATGGATACGGATTCGGAGCGATGGCGGATAAGCGGTGGTGGTAGATGGCAGGGGCGATGATGATGGTGCGGCGGCGGCGTGACAAGTTATGACCAGAACTCGAAACTCTAAAAGACTAGACTCTCAGACCAACAACTAGACACGACGATGCAACCGCAAATTCAACAAAGCAAAACCCTAAAAAGATTATGCAAAGGCTCAGATTGGTTCAGATATGATGAACTAACCCTAATTTTTTTGTGGCTTTTTCGTGGACTGTAGGTATGAAGAACAAACTCGATCTAAACTACGAAAAACTGTAAAATCTCACCGAGCAACCTGGAAATCTGATACCACTTGATAGAGGCAAAGGTGTCCCGTCTTTCGATGAGATGATGGATATCGCTTTGGTGGAAGTCGACTTTGACGATCCGACTACGAACGTGCGAGGACGTCGTGCCTTAGCAATCGCTAAACCAACTCCGAGAGGTTATTGACCACGCCGGAGCACGATCAACCTGACCACGAGGGTCTGTTTCCTGCGAGCAAACGAAGAACAAGCAAGAAACTAAGATTGCAATCTGGATATTGCGAATATAAGATGAAAGCTTTATTGATCAAGGTGGGGTTCTGTGACGCCTTTGTCTGGTCGTTGAACACAAACGAAGTACGCGAAGTTGCAGCTATGGCGAACTTTTAATCTAAACAAAACCCAAAGTCTAAACGATGCCCTAAGGGCTGTATATATGGAGGAAGAGGGGGGAATTTCGTGGCCCTTGGTGGAGGGGTCCGAAATCAACCCTATCCCTTGTTTCCCCACACATACGGACTCTAAAAATAGCCTATACTTATGTATTTCGAAATTACATGGGCCTGGCCCAATAATAAGGTGACGCAGCACCTAAAATAGCCTCGGGACGAAATTTATGAAGTGGCATCTTGTATATTTCGTCCAAGGCTTCATGCACCCATTATGGTGGCTTCAAAGTCCTGAAATCATCACTTGTAACTCCGTTCTTGTTTCCCTTGCGCATGCCATCATCTCCATGCTTGTTCTTGCTCCAATGTTCATCCTTCTCCAAGCTAGGCCGTTCATTTGTAAGCAAAACAAATGTATCCAATTTAGGCAGCATCATATTCTCATGAACATTAGAATCATTACCAAGAAACGAAAGTACCTGGTAATTTAGTTGGCGTGCACGAGCTCTAGTAATTGGTCCAGTATGTATAGCAGCAGGGGCTGTGGGTGTAACAATTGTATTGATGTCCTCATCAGAGGTCGTGCTTTCAGTCTTTAGTTTGAGGGACTATTTCTGGGCGGTTTGCGGGATCATTCATCAGCGGTTCGAGGGACTCCAAGTACGATCTATAGTAACACATTCTTCTTTCGCTGCAACTCAGTGACGGCAATGATCGTTATGCCGACCCGTTATGCATCTTCATATTGATCTTGGGTGTGCATAGGCACAATGTTTTTTGTTTTCTACTACGTATCCCAATAGCTCGGCCTCTTGTGTCATGGCCCTCACCCCCAAATTGATGGCTCCGACGTCTATTGTCATGTCGGCATGGGGTACAGAGGCGGAGGCCGGAGCAAAGGCCAAAGAAATGTCCGCCATCACCAGCTCCGGTGGCGGCACTACCGCGGCAGGGTTTTCCGTGTCGGGCGCAATAGTCGGGCCTGCGAAAACAAAGAATAAGGGGGGAAGGCTATTCGCGCCAAGAAGACTATTCCCTGATGAAGCCCCAGCAAGCTATCAACATTGAATACATTGTCGAGACAAACAGTGAGCCTACCCTCTCAGAGCCTCTCGGCTGGTCGGAAGTGTCAAGACTCCCGCCAGAGGTGGGGGTTGTGTGGCTCTCATCGACTAGCCGGACGGAGTTGTCGCCCTCTTCGACTATTTTTCCGTTGTTGCTCTCCGCGCCCTCTTCGCAGGAGGGCGGCCAGCGCGGGATGGGTTGCACGCATGGCAAAATAATTAATAAGGGGAAGCCCAAAAACTCCATATCTTCACCCGCAAGAATGGCCACATACTCATCCTTGGCATGCCATTGCCTCTTAAGTTGTCCAGGGAGGAAGGAGACGCGTAGTATCCCCCCCCCCCGCGCGACATCAATTGTGCACACACTGGCGCTGGCCTCGCCAGGGGCCTCTGCCTGGGCATCGGATCACTCCTTAGGAACGCGAGTTCGCCCAGGCTCAGGGGTTGCCGGAGCCACCAGGAACCACCATGACCTCGCCAGCCGCCTCACCGGTGGCCAAGGGCAGGGCCACTTCCACCACGTTGTCCTCTACGTCTGCCGGACTGACAACAAAGGATTACTATGAGAAGGTTGCCCCGATAGCAAAAATGACAATTCATGTTGCGAAATCAATACTTACTTGGTGATGGCCATACGATGTCGCCGCTGGGCCCCAATGGTGGGCCTAGAGATTGTCGGCGTAGGCAGGGCGCATTTTCGACTAGGAGGCGGAGACGCGTCCGTCCTAACCGAGTGGTGGAGGAGCCCTCAGAGTCATCCTCACCCTCCTCCCCTCCTCTTCATCATCCTCTGCGGCCTCTTCAGAATTGAGGTCGGAAGAGCTCGTGCACCGCAAGATGGGGTTCGCTTGGTCGGCGCCTGCCGAGCCTCTAGGGGCGATTCCCCACTTGTCGCACTCCTGCAAGGCCCTTAGTATGGTGTCGCGCTCCGGGTTGGTTTGGAGCATTACGGCGGATGGTGGTAAGCTTGGGACATCCTCGGCTTGGAATAGGGTCTCCATGATCCACACCAAGCTCTTGTCGTGAATAGCGGCCCAATGGAGGCGTCGGTGGTCTTTGGTACCTTTGAGCAACCAGACTGGTTCCTGTCGGGCCTGGAGGGGGCCCATGCGGAGTCGCACAAAGCTGCTCGCCATCATTCAGCCCCCACTCCGCAAACAGCCTGATGCGTTGAAGAACCGGCTCGAAAGCCTTCCCACCCGGCATGCTTCTTCGCGGGGGCCGTCAGTTCCTAAAGTAGGGAAGAGCCTCACAAATCCTTGATGAGCAGCCAGATCCGGCACCACTCCTTCACATGCGAGTAGAGCGTCATGGGGATGAAACTCTTCTTCTCTTTCTTCCCGGCAAGGAGGAAAGTCGTGCAGCTCGAGGTCTGGTTATCCTTGTAGCTCAGACAAGGGGAGTAAAAATGCCAGAAGAGTTCCAATGACGGCCGCACCCCGGCGAACCCCTCGCATAGGTCGGTAAAGATAGCCAGGACCAGCACCGCATTCGGATAAAGGTGCAGCATATGTAGCTGGTAGTCCTCCAGCACCGCATTCGGATAAAGGTGCAGCATATGTAGCTGGTAGTCCTCCAGCACCGCGAGGAAGAAGTCGGAAAAATGGGGTACCAAACCGGCGGCGAGGAAGTTGACAAAGGTGGGCACTACGCCTTCCTCCACTTCTTGGCTGCCTGCCGGCAGCAGCATCGTCCACCCCCAATCGTTGTTCAGACCATGGCCAGGAAGCTGAGCGCCTGCACGCTATCGACGTCCAAGAGCTCAGACCCGTGCAGGGCCGGCGTCGGCTCTTGCTGAGCCACCTTCTTTTTTTGAAATAAAATGAAACTTTATTCATTTGAGATAATCGTTATATCGTTTGTGAGGATCACTACAATTTCATTTAGAGGCTCCTCAAAATAGTCTGAAGTCAAGGAAAATCTAGCTAATCTGGCAAGTTCATGAGCTACTTTATTTGCCTCTCTATAACAATGTTCGAATCTAGTCATGAAAAAATCACATGCATAGTGAAAGCAGTCATCAAAAATTGCTGCCGCCGCATCCGTTGATTGTCCTCCGTCCTGCATAGTCTCTATCACCTCCAGATTGTCTGAACTGATGATTATGAGGTTACACCCCGCCCTTTGCACCAGTGTTAGGCCAAATTTGAGTGCTAAAGCTTCCTCCATCAGAACATCCGCACAGTAGTCAATTTTTCCATTTCCTCCTGCAATAAACCTACCTTTATCGTCCCTCAATACTGCCCCCATCATACCCTTCAGCATGTCATGATCAAAAGAGGCGTCAATATTAAGTTTCACAAAACCCCTAGGAGGACAGTACCAGCCCCCCTTTTTCAAGGACGCCTTTGGAGATGATGCATTTACAAAATTGGATGTGAGGGCTATGATCCCCATTGATATCTGATTTGCATTCTGAGATAATTCCTTGTGCACTAATTTTCATCTTTCCCACCATAGATACCAAGCTGAAATGGCTATCATTTCTCGTACATTTTGGTACCCCATAATACTCAAATCTCGGTCAGGAAGAAGTAGAAGGTATTCCAATATCGCCTCCCCTTGTTGAGCCACCTCCTTGCTCCCTTTCCCCTTGTCTACGGCATATTTAGGTCTATGAGACGCCATGCGGGGAGAGAAATCTATGCAGGAACAGAAAATAGTGGAGAAGGAAAACACAGTGGCGGCAGCATGAGAAAGCAAGAGGATGAAGACGATGGGATGGACGAGACATCTTCGGTGTTTCCCCGTTATAACCCAAGGGACATGCGAAACAGAAACTTCCCGCCTCTAGGTCATGACCGCCCATGTTCTCCACTCCCCGTGGGCACCCTGCAGACATGGAGCAGGAATCGAGGAGCCCCCGCCTTTTTTCTTTTGATAAGGCAACCCATGAAGTCTTCGTAAAGGCGATGGGGGCAAAAGTCACCAGCGCTAGGCCCCATCATGCGGGAACGGCCACCACGCGTCAAGACCCTGGAGTTGCTAGGCCCCATCTCCCCTCTTATGCCAAGTAGTTGCACAGACGGGTGACGGGGCCAGAGGCTACCGTCGGCCCAAGAAAAACTAGGGTACTGCGGGCCTAGGGACTTCGGCCTTGATGGTGGTCACATGACTTGGCTCCATCCGGAGGATAGCCTTGAAGACCTAGTGCTCCCTAGCGAACGATGGCGTGAGCCATCGAGGGACAGTTCGAGGCGTGAGAAAGACTGACCAGTTCCCGTGGAGCCTCTCCTGTGCGATAGTTGTTCCGCCAAGGAGGCAAGAATCCTGATGTCAGACGAGTGGATGGTGTCCAATTCCTCGTCCAATGTTGCCAACGTCAACAGAGGGATGGGAAGCGGATGAGCAGTCGATGCGCATGGGCTCCGGCAAGGCCCCCGTTTGGGTGAGAGCATCCACTATGGCTATAGGGCGGTTTACCTGTTCTGCACGTCGCTGCAAGGGAGTGTCCGACGAGTGCATGTGCGGTACAGGCCGACTTGCATCCGTTTATCCGTCGAACAAACCATGGCGTCAAGTGTGATCATATCGATCCGGGTAGGCGTGCCACAATCGGGAGCATCATGGCGGTACAGGCTACCTAGGCGACTGTCCTTGTTTATGCCCAACCTACGAGAGGAGGAAGAGGAGGGGCAACTATATAAATAGGGGAGGGTAGTCACCTGGTAGAGGGACTTCTTTTCAAAGCATTGTAAACACACACTCATATATCAACAAAGAGCAGGAGTAGGGTGTTACACCTTCACGGTGGCTTGAACCTAGGTAAACGCTGGTGTTTCCTTTCCCTCTCCATCTCCGGCGACAATGACCTAGGCGAGAAGACCACTCATATATCAACAAAGAGCAGGAGTAGGATGTTACACCTTCATGGTGACCTGAACCTGGGTAAACTCTGGTGTTTCCTTTAGCTCTCCTTCATATCCAGCAACAATAACCTAGACGAGAAGATGTGTTCAGTCACTCACCAAACTCACAAATGGTTGTCGTACACAACCCAATGTCTGGCTCCTATACACCGACAGATGGGGGCAAAATCAGGAAGTGGGGTGTCGGTATCGGTGTGGGGGCGGCCGAAATCGATGGGCATTGACTGTGGGCTAGGAAACTTCAGCAGGTGGTTGAGGGTTCGTGCGGTGGATTTCGCAGCAGCCGTGCATGTTCTGCAAGTATACAACACTTGAGGCTAAAATTTGAGGTCGCTGCAGTTTTTTTTCCTTTTTACACCAAATAAAAATGCATCATCTATTGAAGCAGTATTTTCTGCCTCAAATGCCCTGAGCTACAGTTTTTGAAGAAGTATTTTCTGCCTCAAATGCCCCGAGCTACAGGTTTTGTACACGGCCGCCGTTTTACATCATCTGGAGATGCTCTAAGAGCAACTCCAAAGGGGCGACCCATTTCATCCGCCTGTGTCTGTTTGGGTCGGCACGGACAAAAAGGACTGCCCAACGCAGAGACCCATTTCCATTTTGCATCCGATTTGTGTCCGCGCGGACCCATTTCCGTCTCAAATTTGGGTTGCATTTGGGTCGCCGGCGGACACAAATGTAACACCCATGATGCGGTTATATCTCCCACATGTCAGAGCACGACTTAGAGGCATAACCACATAGTAGGCATGTCGCAAGAGGGGTAATCTTTACACATCCCATGTACTGAATAAGAAAGGGATAAAGAGTTGTCATACAATCGCCACTTCACACAATACATAACTATAGCATTACATCATCCAGAATACAATCAAGGCCTGACTACGGAACCAAAATAAAAGAAGGCCACCCCTAATGCTAGATCCCCGATCGCCCCGACTGGGCTCCACTAGTGATCAACTGGAAACGAAACAACACAACGAACATGATCTTCATCGAGCTCCCACTTGAGCTGGGTTGCGTCACCTGCACTGGCATCATCGGCACCTGCAACTGGTTTGGAAGTAATCTGTGAGTCACGGGGACTCGGCAATCTCACACCCTCGCGATCAATACTATTTAAGCTTATGGGTATGAAAAGGTAGTGAGGTGGAGCTGCAGCGAACACTAGCATATATGGTGGCTAACTTATGCAAATGAGAGCGAGAAGAGAAGAGAAGCACGGTCGTAAACTAGAAGTGATCAAGAAGTGATCCTAAAACTACTTACGTCAAACATAACACAAGAACCGTGTTCACTTCCCGGACTCCGCCGAAAAGAGACCATCACGGCTACACACGCGGTTGATTCATTTTAATTAAGTTAAGTGTCAAGTTCTCTACAACCGGACATTAACAAATTCCTATCTGCCCATAACCGTGGGCACGGCTCTCGGAAGTTTATACCCTGCAGGGTGTCCCAACTTAGCCCATCACAAGCTCTCACGACCAATGAAGGATATTCCTTCTCCCAGGAAGACCCGATCAGACTCGGAATCCCGGTTACAAGACATCTCGACAATGGTAAAACAAGACCAGCAAAGCCGCCCGATGCGCCCACATCCTGATAGGAGCTGCACATATCTCGTTCTTAGGGCAACACCGGATGAGCAATCTATACAACTAAAACCAGCCCTCAAGTTTCCCCGAGGTGGCGCTGCAAGGGGCTCTAGTTCGGACCAACACTTAGACATGCACTGGC
>NC_041380.1:225216434-225282510 GCF_002162155.2 Triticum dicoccoides | reverse complement strand
GGGGGGGGTTAAAATAAAGATGACCCTTGAGTCTGCAGAACCCAAGGGAAGGTGATAGGTTGTTAGTGCAAATGTAAAACCAAGGTTGGGCCTTGCTGGAGGAGTTTTATTCAAGGCAAACTGTCAAGGGGTTCCCATTATAACCTGACTGTGTAAGGAACGCAAAATCAAGGAACATAACACCGGTATGACGGAAACTAGGGCGGCAAGAGTGGAACAAAACACCAGGCATAAGGCCGAGCCTTCCACCCTTGACCAAGTATATAGATGCATTAATTAAAATAAGAGATATTGTGATATCCCAACAATAATCATGTTCCAACATGGAACAAACTCCAATCTTCACCTGCAACTAGCAATGCTATAAGAGGGCTGAGCAAAGCGGTAACATAGCCAAACAACGGTGTGCTAGGACAAGGTGGTTTAGAGGCTTGACATGGCAATATGGGAGGCATGATATAGCAAGTGGTAGGTATCGCAGCATAGCAATAGAGCGAACAACTAGCAAGCAAAGATAGAAGTGATTTTGAGGGTATGGTCATCTTGCCTGAGATCCCGCAAGGAAGAAGAACGAGTCCACGAACAAGACAAACGGCGGAGTCGAACGGATCCTCACAACTCCGGAATGGAACCGAAGCTAACGAGAGATGCAACCCGGAAAGAAGCAAGCAACATAGTAAACAACCATCACATAAACATGGCATGATGCACAACCAAGTATGATGCATGTCCGGTTTAATGAGGCATGGCATGACAAAATGCACAAACAATACTACAAATTAAGTGGAGCTCAATATGCAACGAGTTGCATATTGACGGAACACCACATTCAAGTTATTTAGTTCAATCTCGTTTATGTACCCAACAATATTACATGTTGATTAACATGGCAAAAGGGTGAAGCATATGAAAACTAACTAACTAGGCAAGTTTAATGAGGCCGGAACAACAAACAACAAATCCGAAAAAACTCCATGTGCATACTTTAGGTTTGGTACTGTTCTGCCCTAAACGCAATTTTTTTAGAGTTGTTAAACATGCAAAGTAATGCTACCATGTTAATCTATGCATTTTTCTACCCCATTTACATATAAAGTTTATTAAATTTGGAGCTACAGTTATTAAGTTATGAAATAAAGCATTTTAACATGGCATATGAGCAAAATTAAACAAACAACATTTTAAGCACTTTAAACATAGATGAAAGTTGCAAATTATGAAACTAGACAAAATTCTAAGCAAGTTACATATATAAAACATTTTAAACCGATGCACGGTTATTTAGGTGTGAGCATTTAACATGATGGCATATTCTGTAATTATGCATGTGAAGGAAAATTAGTAAATCCGTCCAGGAAAAAAACACGTCCACGGGCTGAAACTACCTAGCCCAACAAACATAGGAGAGAGGCTGGGCGCTGCAAACATGGGCCAAGGCCCAGTCAGTGCAGCAGGCCGGCTTGGGCTGGCGGATCTGGCGCGGCTGGGCCTCTGCTTAGTCGAATGAGGAGGTGGAGGGGGCGCGGTCAACGGGACGACGAGCGAGCAGCTATGGCTCGTTGCAGGAGAAGCAAAGGATGCCACGGCGAAGCGGGACTTGGCGCGGCGACGGGAAACCTGCCGGATCCAAGGCGGCACGACCGAATTAGGGCAGCAGTTGGACTTGGCGGTGATGCTCCTTCCGGCGAGGTCCGGCACGAGATGACGCAGCCAAGGGCACGCGGCAGTTGCGTCGGCTGCAGCTGCCGCTCGTTGCAGAGGAGAAGTGGCGCGGCGAGGGACTTGCAGCAGCGGAGGAGCGCCAGCAACGGGCAGAGGGAGGCGGATCCGGTGGAGCTCAACTCCGGCGAGCTACTGCTCGTTGTCGGCCGGACGGAGACGGGTCGAGGGAGGCTGCGCTCCTGCAGGTTCCTGAAGAAAGGCAGAGAGGTGAGAGAAGGAGAGGAGCGCGAGGCGAAGGGAGAGGCAAGCGACAGTGAGGAAGGCATGCTGGTTCGGGCGAGGAACGGAGCAGCTCCCGCGGTGGCGCTCTCCAGCGGGGTTGCTCGGGCCTAGTGCAGCTCGGGCACAGAGGAGCTCCATGCGGGTGCAGACTGGAGGTAAGCCTCAATTGCTGCTGCTGTTCGCGTGCTCCGGCGCAGGCGGAGCCATCAGCAAGGAGAAGGGAGGTGAGGTGGCGGTGGCCTTGCAGGTGACTGCGCTCGGGATCAAGGAGGGACATGGGGGAGCACTAGTTGGTGGATTGGATCGGGGGAAAATGAGGAGGGCGGCTGGTTGGTCCGACGCTGAAAACAAGGAGAGTGGCGGCGGCGTGGGGATGGGATGGATGGGACAAGGTCCCTAGAATTTAGGGTTAGGGGCTATATATAGCATGTGGGTGAAAGGAGAGGGATTTGGATCATCGGAACGAAATCCGACGGACGAGAATAAATATGCTAAGGAGTCCAATAAATAAAACGATGATATTTTGTAGATGTTTGGGGATGTTCCGGACCCAACGGTGATGACTGAGCGGTATGTGATGAGGACATCAATACAATTGTTACACCCACAGCCCCTGCTGCTATACATACTGGACCAATTACTAGAGCTCGTGCACGCCAACTAAATTACCAGGTACTTTCGTTTCTTGGTAATGATTCTAATGTTCATGAGAATATGATGCTGCCTAAATTGGATACATTTGTTTTGCTTACAAATGAAGGGCCTAGCTTGGAGAAGGATGAACATTGGAGCAAGAACAAGCATGGAGATGATGGCATGCGCAAGGGGAACAAGAACGGAGTTACAAGTGATGATTTCAGGACTTTGAAGCCACCATAATGGGTGCATGAAGCCTTGGACGAAATATACAAGATGCCACTTCATAAATTTTGTCCCGAGGCTATTTTAGGTGTTGCGTCGCCTTATTATTGGGCCAGGCCCATGTAATTTCGAAATACATAAGTATAGGCTATTTTTAGAGTCCGTATGTGTGGGGAAACAAGAGATAGGGTTGATTTCGGACCCCTCCACCAAGGGCCACGAAATTCCCCCCCTCTTCCTCCATATATACAGCCCTTAGGGCATCGTTTAGACTTTGGGTTTTGTTTAGATTAAAAGTTCGCCATAGCTGCAACTTCGCGTACTTCGTTTGTGTTCAACGACCAGACAAAGGCGTCACAGAACCCCACCTTGATCAATAAAGCTTTCATCTTATATTCGCAATATCCAGATTGCAATCTTAGTTTCTTGCTTGTTCTTCGTTTGCTCGCAGGAAACAGACCCTCGTGGTCAGGTTGATCGTGCTCCGGCGTGGTCAATAACCTCTCGGAGTTGGTTTAGCGATTGCTAAGGCGCGACGTCCTCGCACGTTCGTAGTCGGATCGTCAAAGTCGACTTCCACCAAAGCGAAATCCACCATCTCATCGAAAGACGGGACACCTTTGCCTCTATCACTAATAATAAACCATCTAGTGTTGCTTCTGAAATTAAATTGAAAAGTGCATGTTTATTTGCCACCAAATCTGATATTGATGAGCTAGATTTCAGCAAATCTGTTTGCTATGCTTTTGTGTGCAAAGAGGCATTATTTTCATTCGAGGACGTGCCTTCCTCTTTGCCTCCTGCTGTCACTAACATTTTGCAGGAGTTCGCTGACGTTTTTCCACAAGACGTGCCACCGGGATTACCGCCTATTCGAGGGATTGAGCATCAGATTGACTTAATTCCCGGTGCTTCACTGCCAAACCGTGCACCATACCGTACCAATCCAGAGGAGACGAAGGAGATTATGCGTCAAGTACAAGAGCTTCTCGACAAAGGTTATATACGCGAATCCCTTAGTCCTTGTGCTGTTCCTATTATTCTAGTGCCGAAAAAGGATGGTACATCACGTATGTGTGTTGATTGTAGAGGCATTAATAATATTACTATTCATTATCGTCATCCTATTCCTAGGCTAGATGATATGCTTGATGAATTGAGTGGCTCTACAATATTCTCCAAAGTTGATTTGCCTAGTGGCTACCATCAAATTCGTATGAAATTGGGAGATGAATGGAAAACAGCATTTAAAACTAAGTTTGGATTATATGAGTGGTTAGTCATGCCTTTTAGGTTAACTAATGCACCTAGTACTTTCATGAGATTAATGAACGAAGTTTTATGTGCTTTCATTGGACGATTTGTGGTAGTTTACTTTGATGACATATTGATTTATAGCAGATCTTTGGAAGAACATTTGGAACATTTACGTGCTGTTTTTATTGCTCTACGTGATGCACGTTTGTTTGGTAACCTTGGGAAGTGCACCTTTTGCACCGACCGAGTATCTTTTCTTGGCTATGTTGTTACTCCACAGGGAATTGAAGTTGATAAAGCCAAGATTGAAGCTATTGAGAGTTGGCCGCAGCCCAAAACGGTCACACAAGTGAGGAGTTTTCTTGGCCTCGCTGGATTCTATAGGCGTTTTGTGAGAGATTTCAGCACCATTGCTGCACCTCTCAATGAGCTTACAAAGAAAGATGTGCCTTTTCTTTGGGGTACCGCACAGGAAGAAGCCTTCACGGTATTGAAAGATAAGTTGACACATGCTCCTTTACTCCAACTTCCTGATTTTAATAAGACTTTTGAGCTTGAATGTGATGCTAGTGGAATTGGATTAGGAGGTGTGTTATTACAAGATGGCAAACCTGTTGCATACTTTTCTGAAATATTGAGTGGGCTTAGTCTGAATTATTCTACTTATGATAAAGAATTATATGCTCTTGTTCGGAATTTAGAAACATGGCAACATTATTTATGGCCCAAAGAATTTGTTATACATTCTGATCATGAATCATTGAAACATATTAAAAGTCAAGCTAAACTGAATCGTAGACATGCTAAATGGGTTGAATTCATTGAGACTTTCCCTTATGTCATTAAACACAAGAAGGGAAAAGAAAATGTTATTGCTGATGCTTTGTCTCGTCGCTATACTATGCTTTCACAACTTGACTTCAAAATATTTGGTTTGGAGACCATCAAAGATCAATATGTGCATGATGCTGATTTTAAAGATGTAATGCATAATTGTAAAGAAGGAAGAATGTGGAACAAGTTTGTTGTTAACGATGGATTTGTGTTTCGTGCTAACAAGCTATTCATTCCAGCTAGCTCCGTTCGTCTTTTGTTGTTGCAGGAGGCGCATGGAGGAGGATTAATGGGACACTTTGGCGTGAAGAAGACGGAGGACGTACTTGCTACACATTTCTTTTGGCCAAAGATGAGACGGGATGTTGAGCGTTTTATTGCTCGCTGCACTACATGTCAAAAAGCTAAGTCACGCCTCAATCCTCATGGTTTATATATGCCTTTGCCTGTACCTAGTGTTCCTTGGGAGGATATATCTATGGACTTTGTTTTAGGTTTACCTCGAACAAAGAAGGGGAGGGATAGCATATTTGTTGTCGTGGATAGATTCTCGAAAATGGCACACTTTATACCATGTCATAAAAGCGATGATGCTGTTAATGTTGCTGATTTGTTCTTTCGTGAAATTATTCGCTTGCATGGTGTGCCAAATACTATTGTTTCAGGTCGTGATACTAAATTTCTTAGCCACTTTTGGAGATGTTTATGGGCTAAGTTGGGGACTAAACTACTGATGAGGACATCAATACAATTGTTACACCCACAGCCCCTGCTGCTATACATACTGGACCAATTACTAGAGCTCGTGCACGCCAACTAAATTACCAGGTACTTTCGTTTCTTGGTAATGATTCTAATGTTCATGAGAATATGATGCTGCCTAAATTGGATACATTTGTTTTGCTTACAAATGAAGGGCATAGCTTGGAGAAGGATGAACATTGGAGCAAGAACAAGCATGGAGATGATGGCATGCGCAAGGGGAACAAGAACGGAGTTACAAGTGATGATTTCAGGACTTTGAAGCCACCATAATGGGTGCATGAAGCCTTGGACGAAATATACAAGATGCCACTTCATAAATTTCGTCCCGAGGCTATTTTAGGTGCTGCGTCACCTTATTATTGGGCCAGGCCCATGTAATTTCGAAATACATAAGTATAGGCTATTTTTAGAGTCCGTATGTGTGGGAAAACAAGAGATAGGGTTGATTTCGGACTCCTCCACCAAGGGCCACGAAATTCCCCCCTCTTCCTCCATATATACAGCCCTTAGGGCATCGTTTAGACTTTGGTTTTTGTTTAGATTAAAAGTTCGCCATAGCTGCAACTTCGCGTACTTCGTTTGTGTTCAACGACCAGACAAAGGCGTCACAGAACCCCACCTTGATCAATAAAGCTTTCATCTTATATTCGCAATATCCAGATTGCAATCTTAGTTTCTTGCTTGTTCTTCGTTTGCTCGCAGGAAACAAACCCTCGTGGTCAGGTTGATCGTGCTCCGGCGTGGTCAATAACCTCTCGGAGTTGGTTTAGCGATTGCTAAGGCGCGACGTCCTCGCACGTTCGTAGTCGGATCGTCAAAGTCGACTTCCACCAAAGCGAAATCCACCATCTCATCGAAAGACGGGACACCTTTGCCTCTATCAAGTGGTATCAGATTTCCAGGTTGCTCGGTGAGATTTTACAGTTTTTCGTAGTTTAGATCGAGTCTGTTCTTCATACCTACAGTCCACGAAAAAGCCACAAAAAAAAATTAGGGTTAGTTCATCATATCCGAACCAATCTGAGCCTTTGCATAATCTTTTTAGGGTTTTGCTTTGTTGAATTTGCGGTTGCATCGTCGGTCTAGTTGCTGGTCTTAGCGTCTAGTCTTTTAGAGTTTCGAGTTCTGGTCATAAGTTGTCACGCCGCCGCCGCACCATCATCATCGCCCCTGCCATCTACCACCACCGCTCCGAATCCGTATCCATATACCACCACCAATCCGTGCCCATATACCACCACCGATCCATATCCATATACTACCACCGTTACCGCCACCGCTGCCATATACCACCACCAATCCGAGTTCCTTGCTTATTAGGTTTGTTTTCGGGATCCATCCAGATTCCGATTCGTGTTTCCTTGCCGGAGTAGGTTTCGGAAAAAAAAACAAAAAAAAAGAGTCGGGTAGCCACGCTCCGTTTAGGCCCAAAATTTTTCGAAAACGCATTTTTCGAAAAAATTTCTGGCTATCCTATTTTTAGGTGTTTCTGAGTGTTTTGAGACAGGTGCCATTATAGGAAGTTTTTTTTGACCCGTTTCCAGTTTTTGGGTCCGGGCAGTCCAAAAAAAAAAATTTGGTCAAAAAAAAATTTCGTGCCCATCCTGTCAGTTTGAGCTAAGAAGAGTTTTGAGACACTCGCCATTATAGTGATTTTTCGCAAAAAAAAAAAAGCAGCGCAAAAAAAAAAGAGTGAATTTTTTTTTTCCATAGTGTGCTTTTCCCTTGTTTACGTGGCGCGCCGTGATTTTGTTAGTGTTCTAGGCTCGCGTCTCTAGCACAGTCTAGCCTAGGACCAGCACAGTACCGTCGTTGAGCGTTTATTCAACTTTGCATCTCTGAATTGATTATTGCTGACCCTTTTTGCTACCATATTATAAGCCTTCCCAGCTCCACATACATCTACGTCGTGCGTTGACTCTCCCTGGTAATCGCTCTATCCAAGCTTTGAGAGTTTTTGACTACAACGGTTGCCGATCACCGCCTGCTGCTGGGTAAGAACTGGTAAGAATTTGAGATTTGCTTGACGGATTTGTGACACCCACCACCACCACTTGTTCGTAGTCTGTAGGATCATATTCTTGTGTGTTTCTATTACTGCTAACCATGCCAGGATCACAAGCCGACGAGATTGACTGGGAGAATTTATCGAACAAGGAACTTCATGATAAGTTTCAGCAAATGATGACTGAACAGGTGCAAGATGTGCTGAACAATTTTGAAGAGGCCATGGAGAAGATCACTGGCTTTGAGAAGACGTTCGAAACAAAGCTCGATAACAAGTTTAATGAATTGCTCGCGCGTCTTCCACCACCACCACCCGCTGCAGCTAACGCACCTCTCCAACAACAACAACAACAACGACTACCTCCACGTCGCGAAGCAGACCTCCGCCGAGCAAGCCGTGTTCCTCTTGCGTTTGGCCAAACTGTTGGTGCTGCTGTTGATACTTCTGTGGCTCCTGCTGCTGATGCGGAGGAGGATGATTATGTGGGAGACTATGAGGATGAGGTTGATCAAAATCAACACTACGTGCAGCCACCTGTACCACCACCAGCAGGTCGACCTCAGGTATATATTCGTAATGCTAGGCCTGCACCACCACCTCAGGTACGAGAGGATGTCCATATTCCTAAACTGAAATTGAATATTCCACCATTTGAGGGTAGATATGTTCCTGATATATATCTTACTTGGGAGTTAGAAACTGAACAACGATTTACATGTTTACAATATCCTGAGGAGAGACGAGTTGCTGCTGCTGTTTGTGCTTTCACTAGTTTTGCATGTGTATGGTGGTCTGAACATTGTAGATTGTATCCTATTCCAACTACTTGGGCTGCTTTGAAAACTGCTATGCGTACGCGTTGGGTTCCACCATATTATCAACGTGAATTGCTTCAAAAATTGCAGCGTTTAAGACAAGGAAAAAATTCTGTAGAAGAATATTATCAGGAATTACAAACTGGCATGATTAGATGTGGTATTGTTGAGGAGAATGAAGCTATGCTTGCACATTTTCTGGGTGGATTAAATAGAGAGATTCAAACTATTCTAGACTATAGGAGTATACTAATATCACTCGTTTATTCCATCTTGCTTGTAAAGCTGAACGTGAAGTGCAGGATCGACAAGCATTGGGGCGAACTAACTTTTCTGCAGGCCGACCTTCATCATGGACACCACGTGCATCTTCTACTTCAACTGCACCAGCACCTCCATCCGGTGCCACCTCCAGCCGTGATACAAGAAAACAGGCACAACCACCATTATCTGCCAAGAGCGCACCTGCGGGGCCTGCACAGCGTTCTTCTTCTTCCATGGCATCAACAGGGCACACAAGTGATATTATTTGTCGTCGTTGTAAGGGAGGAGGTCATTATGCGAGAGAATGCAAATCTCCGCGTGTGATGATTGCTACCGCGGATGGTGGATATGAGTCCGCTAGTGACTATGATGAGGAGACTTTGGCTCTTATTACACGTGAAGAACATGGTGGAGATGATTCTGATCATGGGACGCAATACATGGCTCCTGAAGACGCTGACAGGTATGAATGTTTAGTTGCTCAACGTGTTTTGAGTGTGCAGGTCACACAAGCTGAGCAAAATCAGAGGCACAATTTGTTCCATACCAAGGGAGTTGTGAAGGAACGTTCTGTGCGCGTCATCATAGACGGAGGGAGCTGCAACAACTTGGCTAGCATGGAGATGGTGGAGAAGCTTTCTCTCACCACAAGACCACATCCACATCCTTACTACATCCAATGGTTCAACAACAGCGGCAAGGTTAAGGTAACACGTACTGTTCGTGTGCATTTTAGTATATCTACATATGCTGATTATGTTGATTGTGATGTGGTACCTATGCAAGCATGTTCCTTATTACTTGGTAGACCATGGCAATTTGATAAAAATTCTGTCCACCATGGTAGAAACAATCACTATACTCTTGTTCATAAGGATAAAAATATTACTTTGCTTCCTATGACTCCTGATTCCATTTTGAAAGATGATATTAATAGAGCTAATAAAGCACAACAGGAGAAGAATAAGAGTGAAAATCAGATTGTGGCAAAAGAATTTGAGCAACAAATGAAGCCTAATAATAAACCATCTAGTGTTGCTTCTGAAATTAAATTGAAAAGTGCATGTTTATTTGCCACCAAATCTGATATTGATGAGCTAGATTTCAGCAAATCTGTTTGCTATGCTTTTGTGTGCAAAGAGGCATTATTTTCATTCGAGGACGTGCCTTCCTCTTTGCCTCCTGCTGTCACTAACATTTTGCAGGAGTTCGCTGACGTTTTTCCACAAGACATGCCACCGGGATTACCGCCTATTCGAGGGATTGAGCATCAGATTGACTTAATTCCCGGTGCTTCACTGCCAAACCGTGCACCATACCGTACCAATCCAGAGGAGACGAAGGAGATTATGCGTCAAGTACAAGAGCTTCTCGACAAAGGTTATATACGCGAATCCCTTAGTCCTTGTGCTGTTCCTATTATTCTAGTGCCGAAAAAGGATGGTACACCACGTATGTGTGTTGATTGTAGAGGCATTAATAATATTACTATTCGTTATCGTCATCCTATTCCTAGGCTAGATGATATGCTTGATGAATTGAGTGGCTCTACAATATTCTCCAAAGTTGATTTGCGTAGTGGCTACCATCAAATTCGTATGAAATTGGGAGATGAATGGAAAACAGCATTTAAAACTAAGTTTGGATTATATGAGTGGTTAGTCATGCCTTTTGGGTTAACTAATGCACCTAGTACTTTCATGAGATTAATGAACGAAGTTTTACGTGCTTTCATTGGACGATTTGTGGTAGTTTACTTTGATGACATATTGATTTATAGCATATCTTTGGAGGAACATTTGGAACATTTACGTGCTGTTTTTATTGCTCTACGTGATGCACGTTTGTTTGGTAACCTTGGGAAGTGCACCTTTTGCACCGACCGAGTATCTTTTCTTGGCTATGTTGTTACTCCACAGGGAATTGAAGTTGATAAAGCCAAGATTGAAGCTATTGAGAGTTGGCCGCAGCCCAAAACGGTCACACAAGTGAGGAGTTTTCTTGGCCTCGCTGGATTCTATAGGCGTTTTGTGAGAGATTTCAGCACCATTGCTGCACCTCTCAATGAGCTTACAAAGAAAGATGTGCCTTTTCTTTGGGGTACCGCACAGGAAGAAGCCTTCACGGTATTGAAAGATAAGTTGACACATGCTCCTTTACTCCAACTTCCTGATTTTAATAAGACTTTTGAGCTTGAATGTGATGCTAGTGGAATTGGATTAGGAGGTGTGTTATTACAAGATGGCAAACCTGTTGCATACTTTTCTGAAATATTGAGTGGGCTTAGTCTGAATTATTCTACTTATGATAAAGAATTATATGCTCTTGTTCGGAATTTAGAAACATGGCAACATTATTTATGGCCCAAAGAATTTGTTATACATTCTGATCATGAATCATTGAAACATATTAAAAGTCAAGCTAAACTGAATCGTAGACATGCTAAATGGGTTGAATTCATTGAGACTTTCCCTTATGTCATTAAACACAAGAAGGGAAAAGAAAATGTTATTGCTGATGCTTTGTCTCGTCGCTATACTATGCTTTCACAACTTGACTTCAAAATATTTGGTTTGGAGACCATCAAAGATCAATATGTGCATGATGCTGATTTTAAAGATGTAATGCATAATTGTAAAGAAGGAAGAATGTGGAACAAGTTTGTTGTTAACGATGGATTTGTGTTTCGTGCTAACAAGCTATTCATTCCAGCTAGCTCCGTTCGTCTTTTGTTGTTGCAGGAGGCGCATGGAGGAGGATTAATGGGACACTTTGGCGTGAAGAAGACGGAGGACGTACTTGCTACACATTTCTTTTGGCCAAAGATGAGACGGGATGTTGAGCGTTTTATTGCTCGCTGCACTACATGTCAAAAAGCTAAGTCACGCCTCAATCCTCATGGTTTATATATGCCTTTGCCTGTACCTAGTGTTCCTTGGGAGGATATATCTATGGACTTTGTTTTAGGTTTACCTCGAACAAAGAAGGGGAGGGATAGCATATTTGTTGTCGTGGATAGATTCTCGAAAATGGCACACTTTATACCATGTCATAAAAGCGATGATGCTGTTAATGTTGCTGATTTGTTCTTTCGTGAAATTATTCGCTTGCATGGTGTGCCAAATACTATTGTTTCAGATCGTGATACTAAATTTCTTAGCCACTTTTGGAGATGTTTATGGGCTAAGTTGGGGACTAAACTGCTTTTTAGTACTACTTGTCACCCCCAAACTGATGGACAAACTGAAGTAGTCAATAGAACATTGTCTACTATGCTTAGGGCTGTTTTGAAGAATAAAAAGAAAATATGGGAGGAATGCTTGCCTCATATTGAATTTGCTTATAATCGTTCATTGCATTCTACTACTAAGATGTGCCCTTTTGAAGTTGTGTATGGTTTCCTACCTCGTGCACCTATTGATTTGTTGCCTCTTCCATCTTCGGAGAAGGTTAATTTTGATGCTAAACAACGTGCTGAATTGATTTTAAAAATGCATGAGTTAACTAAGGAAAACATTGAGCGCATGAATGCTAAATATAAACTTGCTGGAGATAAGGGTAGAAAACATGTTGTGTTTGCACCTGGAGATCTTGTTTGGTTACATTTGCGTAAGGATAGATTTCCTGATTTGCGCAAATCAAAGTTAATGCCACGTGCTGATGGTCCCTTTAAGGTGTTAGAGAAAATAAATGATAATGCATATAAACTTGAGCTGCCTGCAGATTTTGCGGTTAGTCCTACTTTTAACATTGCAGATTTGAAGCCTTATTTGGGTGAGGAAGATGAACTTCCGTCGAGGACGACTTCATTTCAAGAAGGGGAGGATGATGAGGACATCAATACAATTGTTACACCCACAGCCCCTGCTGCTATACATACTGGACCAATTACTAGAGCTCGTGCACGCCAACTAAATTACCAGGTACTTTCGTTTCTTGGTAATGATTCTAATGTTCATGAGAATATGATGCTGCCTAAATTGGATACATTTGTTTTGCTTACAAAAGAAGGGCCTAGCTTGGAGAAGGATGAACATTGGAGCAAGAACAAGCATGGAGATGATGGCATGCGCAAGGGAAACAAGAACGGACTTACAAGTGATGATTTCAGGACTTTGAAGCCACCATAATGGGTGCATGAAGCCTTGGACGAAATATACAAGATGCCACTTCATAAATTTCGTCCCGAGGCTATTTTAGGTGCTGCATCACCTTATTATTGGGCCAGGCCCATGTAATTTCGAAATACATAAGTATAGGCTATTTTTAGAGTCCGTATGTGTGGGGAAACAAGAGATAGGGTTGATTTCGGACCCCTCCACCAAGGGCCACGAAATTCCCCCCTCTTCCTCCATATATACAGCCCTTAGGGCATCGTTTAGACTTTGGGTTTTGTTTAGATTAAAAGTTCGCCATAGCTGCAACTTCGCGTACTTCGTTTGTGTTCAACGACCAGACAAAGGCGTCACAGAACTCCACCTTGATCAATAAAGCTTTCATCTTATATTCGCAATATCCAGATTGCAATCTTAGTTTCTTGCTTGTTCTTCGTTTGCTCGCAGGAAACAGACCCTCGTGGTCAGGTTGATCGTGCTCCAGCGTGGTCAATAACCTCTCGGAGTTGGTTTAGCGATTGCTAAGGCGCGACGTCCTCGCACGTTCGTAGTCGGATCGTCAAAGTCGACTTCCACCAAAGCGATATCGATCATCTCATCGAAAGACGGCACACCTTTGCCTCTATCACTTTGGCTCTTATTACACATGAAGAACATGGTGGAGATGATTCTGATAATGAGACGCAATACATGGCTCCTGAAGACGCTGACAGGTATGAATGTTTAGTTGCTCAACGTGTTTTGAGTGTGCAGATCACACAAGCTGAGCAAAATCAGAGGCACAATTTGTTCCATACCAAGGGAGTTGTGAAGGAACGTTCTGTGCGCGTCATCATAGACGGAGGGAGCTGCAACAACTTGGCTAGCATGGAGATGGTCGAGAAGCTTTCTCTCACCACAAGACCACATCCACATCCTTACTACATCCAATGGTTCAACAACAGCGGCAAGGTTAAGGTAACACGTATTGTTCGTGTGCATTTTAGTATATCTACATATGCTGATTATGTTGATTGTGATGTGGTACCTATGCAAGCATGTTCCTTATTACTTGGTAGACCATGGCAATTTGATAAAAAATCTGTACACCATGGTAGAAACAATCACTATACTCTTGTTCATAAGGATAAAAATATTACTTTGCTTCCTATGACTCCTGATTCCATTTTGAAAGATGATATTAATAGAGCTAATAAAGCAAAACAGGAGACGAATAAGAGTGAAAATCAGATTGTGGCAAAAGAATTTGAGCAACAAATGAAGCCAAATAATAAACCATCTAGTGTTGCTTCTGAAATTAAATTGAAAAGTGCATGTTTATTTGCCACCAAATCTGATATTGATGAGCTAGATTTCAGCAAATCTGTTTGCTATGCTTTTGTGTGCAAAGAGGCATTATTTTCATTCGAGGACGTGCCTTCCTCTTTGCCTCCTGCTGTCACTAACATTTTGCAGGAGTTTGCTGACGTCTTTCCACAAGACGTGCCACCGGGATTACCGCCTATTCGAGGGATTGAGCATCAGATTGACTTAATTCCCGGTGCTTCACTGCCAAACCGTGCACCATACCGTACCAATCCAGAGGAGACGAAGGAGATTATGCGTCAAGTACAAAAGCTTCTCGACAAAGGTTATATACGCGAATCCCTTAGTCCTTGTGCTGTTCCTATTATTCTAGTGCCGAAAAAGGATGGTACATCACGTATGTGTGTTGATTGTAGAGGCATTAATAATATTACTATTCGTTATCGTCATCCTATTCCTAGGTTAGATGATATGCTTGATGAATTGAGTGGCTCAACAATATTCTCCAAAGTTGATTTACGTAGTGGATACCATCAAATTCGTATGAAATTGGGAGATGAATGGAAAATAGCATTCAAAACTAAGTTTGGATTATATGAGTGGTTAGTCATGCCTTTTGGGTTAACTAATGCACCTAGTACTTTCATGAGATTAATGAACGAAGTTTTACGTGCTTTCATTGGACGATTTGTGGTAGTTTACTTTGATGACATATTGATTTATAGCAGATCTTTGGAAGAACATTTGGAACATTTACGTGCTGTTTTTATTGCTCTACGTGATGCACGTTTGTTTGGTAACCTTGGGAAGTGCACCTTTTGCACCGACCGAGTATCTTTTCTTGGCTATGTTGTTACTCCACAGGGAATTGAAGTTGATAAAGCCAAGATTGAAGCTATTGAGAGTTGGCCGCAACCCAAAACGGTCACACAAGTGAGGAGTTTCTTGGCCTCGCTGGATTCTATAGGCGTTTTGTGAGAGATTTCAGCACCATTGCTGGACCTCTCAATGAGCTTACAAAGAAAGATGTGCCTTTTCTTTGGGGTACCGCACAGGAAGAAGCCTTCACGGTATTGAAAGATAAGTTGACACATGCTCCTTTACTCCAACTTCCTGATTTTAATAAGACTTTTGAGCTTGAATGTGATGCTAGTGGAATTGGATTAGGAGGTGTGTTATTACAAGATGGCAAACCTGTTGCATACTTTTCTGAAAAATTGCGTGGGCCTAGTCTGAATTATTCTACTTATGATAAAGAATTATATGCTCTTGTTCGGACTTTAGAAACATGGCAACATTATTTATGGCCCAAAGAATTTGTTATACATTCTGATCATGAATCTTTGAAACATATTAAAAGTCAAGCTAAACTGAATCGTAGACATGCTAAATGGGTTGAATTCATTGAGACTTTCCCTTATGTCATTAAACACAAGAAGCGAAAAGAAAATGTTATTGCTGATGCATTGTCTCGTCGCTATACTATGCTTTCACAACTTGACTTCAAAATATTTGGTTTGGAGACCATCAAAGATCAATATGTGCATGATGCTGATTTTAAAGATGTAATGCAGAATTGTAAAGAAGGAAGAATGTGGAACAAGTTTGTTGTTAACGATGGATTTGTGTTTCGTGCTAACAAGCTATGCATTCCAGCTAGCTCCGTTCGTCTTTTGTTGTTGCAGGAGGCGCATGGAGGAGGATTAATGGGACACTTTGGCGTGAAGAAGACGGAGGACGTACTTGCTACACATTTCTTTTGGCCAAAGATGAGACGGGATGTTGAGCGTTTTATTGCTCGCTGCACTACATGTCAAAAAGCTAAGTCACGACTCAATCCTCATGGTTTATATATGCCTTTGCCTGTACCTAGTGTTCCTTGGGAGGATATATCTATGGACTTTGTTTTAGGTTTACCTCGAACAAAGAAGGGGAGGGATAGCATATTTGTTGTCGTAGATAGATTCTCGAAAATGGCACACTTTATACCATGTCATAAAAGCGATGATGCTGTTAATGTTGCTGATTTGTTCTTTCGTGAAATTATTCGCTTGCATGGTGTGCCAAACACTATTGTTTCAGATCGTGATACTAAATTTCTTTGCCACTTTTGGAGATGTTTATGGGCTAAGTTGGGGACTAAACTGCTTTTTAGTACTACTTGTCACCCCCAAACTGATGGACAAACTGAAGTAGTCAATAGAACGTTGTCTACTATGCTTAGGGCTGTTTTGAAGAATAATAAGAAAATGTGGGAGGAATGCTTGCCTCATATTGAATTTGCTTATAATCGTTCATTGCATTCTACTACTAAGATGTGCCCTTTTGAAGTTGTGTATGGTTTCCTACCTCGTGCACCTATTGATTTGTTGCCTCTTCCATCTTCGGAGAAGGTTAATTTTGATGCTAAACAACGTGCTGAATTGATTTTAAAAATGCATGAGTTAACTAAGGAAAACATTGAGCGTATGAATGCTAAATATAAACTTGCTGGAGATAAGGGTAGAAAACATGTTGTGTTTGCACCTGGAGATCTTGTTTGGTTACATTTGCGTAAGGATAGATTTCCTGATTTGCGCAAATCAAAGCTAATGCCACGTGCTGACGGTCCCTTTAACGTGTTAGAGAAAATAAATGATAATGCATATAAACTTGAGGTGCCTGCAGATTTTGGGGTTAGTCCCACTTTTAACATTGCAGATTTGAAGCCTTATTTGGGTGAGGAAGATGAACTTCCGTCGAGGACGACTTCATTTCAAGAAGGGGAGTATGATGAGGACATCAATACAATTGTTACACCCACCGCCCCTGCTGCTATACATACTGGACCAATTACTAGAGCTCGTGCACGCCAACTAAATTACCAGGTACTTTCGTTTCTTGGTAATGATTCTAATGTTCATGAGAATATGATGCTGCCTAAATTGGATACATTTGTTTTGCTTACAAATGAAGGGCCTAGCTTGGAGAAGGATGAACATTGGAGCAAGAACAAGCATGGAGATGATGGCATGCGCAAGGGGAACAAGAACGGAGTTACAAGTGATGATTTCAGGACTTTGAAGCCACCATAATGGGTGCATGAAGCCTTGGACGAAATATACAAGATGCCACTTCATAAATTTCGTCCCGAGGCTATTTTAGGTGTTGCGTCACCTTATTATTGGGCCAGGCCCATGTAATTTCGAAATACATAAGTATAGGCTATTTTTAGAGTCCGTATGTGTGGGGAAACAAGAGATGGGGTTGATTTCGGACCCCTCCACCAAGGGCCACGAAATTCCCCCCTCTTCCTCCATATATACAGCCCTTAGGGCATCGTTTAGACTTTGGGTTTTGTTTAGATTAAAAGTTCGCCATAGCTGCAACTTCGCGTACTTCGTTTGTGTTCAACGACCAGACAAAGGCGTCACAGAACCCCACCTTGATCAATAAAGATTTCATCTTATATTCGCAATATCCAGATTGCAATCTCAGTTTCTTGCTTGTTCGTTTGCTCGCAGGAAACAGACCCTCGTGGTCAGGTTGATCGTGCTCCAGCGTGGTCAATAACCTCTCGGAGTTGGTTTAGCGATTGCTAAGGCGCGACGTCCTCGCACGTTCGTAGTCGGATCGTCAAAGTCGACTTCCACCAAAGCGATATCCATCATCTCATCGAAAGACGGGACACCTTTGCCTCTATCAAGTGGTATCAGATTTCCAGGTTGCTCGGTGAGATTTTACAGTTTTTCGTAGTTTAGATCGAGTCTGTTCTTCATACCTATAGTCCACGAAAAAGCCACAAAAAAAATTTAGGGTTAGTTCATCATATCCGAACCAATCTGAGCCTTGCATAATCTTTTTAGGGTTTTGCTTTGTTGAATTTGCGGTTGCATCGTCGTGTCTAGTTGCTGGTCTTAGAGTCTAGTCTTTTAGAGTTTAGAGTTCTGGTCATAAGTTGTCACGCTGCCGCCGCACCATCATCATCGCCCCTGCCATCTACCACCACCGCACCGAATCCATATCCATATACCACCACCAATCCGTGTCCATATACCACCACCGATCCATATCCATATACTACCACCGCTACCACCACCGCTGCCATATACCACCACCATATATCCACCACCAATCCGAGTTCTTTGCTTATTAGGTTTGTTTTCGGGATCCATCTAGATTCCAATTCGTGTTTCCTTGCCGGAGTAGGTTTCGGAAAAAGAAAAAAAATTAAATTGTGGCAAATAAAGCAAAACAGGAGACGAATAAGAGTGAAAATCAGATTGTGGCAAAAGAATTTGAGCAACAAATGAAGCCTAATAATAAACCATCTAGTGTTGCTTCTGAAATTAAATTGAAAAGTGCATGTTTATTTGCCACCAAATTTGATATTGATGAGCTAGATTTCAGCAAATCTGTTTGATATACTTTGTGTCCAAAGAGGCATTATTTTCATTCGAGGACGTGCCTTCCTCTTTGCCTCCTGCTGTCACTAACATTTTGCAGGAGTTCGCTGACGTCTTTCCACAAGACGTGCCACCGGGATTACCGCCTATTCGAGGGATTGAGCATCAGATTGACTTAATTCCCGGTGCTTCACTGCCAAACCGTGCACCATACCGTACCAATCCAGAGGAGACGAAGGAGATTATGCGTCAAGTACAAGAGCTTCTCGACAAAGGTTATATACGCGAATCCCTTAGTCCTTGTGCTGTTCCTATTATTCTAGTGCCGAAAAAGGATGGTACATCACGTATGTGTGTTGATTGTAGAGGCATTAATAATATTACTATTCGTTATCGTCATCCTATTCCTAGGTTAGATGATATGCTTGATGAATTGAGTGGCTCTACAATATTCTCCAAAGTTGATTTACGTAGTGGATACCATCAAATTCGTATGAAATTGGGAGATGAATGGAAAACAGCATTCAAAACTAAGTTTGGATTATATGAGTGGTTAGTCATGCCTCTTGGGTTAACTAATGCACCTAGTACTTTCATGAGATTAATGAACGAAGTTTTACGTGCTTTCATTGGACGATTTGTGGTAGTTTACTTTGATGACATATTGATTTGTAGCAGATCTTTGGAAGAACATTTGGAACATTTACGTGCTGTTTTTATTGCTCTACGTGATGCACGTTTGTTTGGTAACCTTGGGAAGTGCACCTTTTGCACCGACCGAGTATCTTTTCTTGGCTATGTTGTTACTCCACAGGGAATTGAAGTTGATAAAGCCAAGATTGAAGCTATTGAGAGTTGGCCGCAACCCAAAACGGTCACACAAGTGAGGAGTTTTCTTGGCCTCGCTGGATTCTATAGGCGTTTTGTGAGAGATTTCAGCACCATTGCTGCACCTCTCAACGAGCTTACAAAGAAGGATGTGCCTTTTGTTTGGGGTACCGCACAGGAAGAAGCCTTCACGGTATTGAAAGATAAGTTGACACATGCTCCTTTACTCCAACTTCCTGATTTTAATAAGACTTTTGAGCTTGAATGTGATGCTAGTGGAATTGGATTAGGAGGTGTGTTATTACAAGATGGCAAACCTGTTGCATACTTTTCTGAAAAATTGAGTGGGCCTAGTCTGAATTATTCTACTTATGATAAAGAATTATATGCTCTTGTTCGGACTTTAGAAACATGGCAACATTATTTATGGCCCAAAGAATTTGTTATACATTCTGATGAGGACATCAATACAATTGTTACACCCACAGCCCCTGCTGCTATACATACTGGACCAATTACTAGAGCTCGTGCACGCCAACTAAATTACCAGGTACTTTCGTTTCTTGGTAATGATTCTAATGTTCATGAGAATATGATGCTGCCTAAATTGGATACATTTGTTTTGCTTACAAATGAAGGGCCTAGCTTGGAGAAGGATGAACATTGGAGCAAGAACAAGCATGGAGATGATGGCATGCGCAAGGGGAACAAGAACGGAGTTACAAGTGATGATTTCAGGACTTTGAAGCCACCATAATGGGTGCATGAAGCCTTGGACGAAATATACAAGATGTCACTTCATAAATTTCGTCCCGAGGCTATTTTAGGTGCTGTGTCACCTTATTATTGGGCCAGGCCCATGTAATTTCGAAATACATAAGTATAGGCTATTTTTAGAGTACGTATGTGTGGGGAAACAAGAGATAGGGTTGATTTCGGACCCCTCCACCAAGGGCCACGAAATTCCCCCCCTCTTCCTCCATATATACAGCCCTTAGGGCATCGTTTAGACTTCGGGTTTTGTTTAGATTAAAAGTTCGCCATAGCTGCAACTTCGCGTACTTCGTTTGTGTTCAACGACCAGACAAAGGCGTCACAGAACCCCACCTTGATCAATAAAGCTTTCATCTTATATTCGCAATATCCAGATTGCAATCTCAGTTTCTTGCTTGTTCTTCGTTTGCTCGCAGGAAACAGACCCTCGTGGTCAGGTTGATCGTGCTCCGGCGTGGTCAATAACCTCTCGGAGTTGGTTTAGCGATTGCTAAGGCGCGACGTCCTCGCACGTTCGTAGTCGGATCGTCAAAGTCGACTTCCACCAAAGCGAAATCCACCATCTCATCGAAAGACGGGACACCTTTGCCTCTATCACTATTTTGATGATATACTGATTTATAGCAGATCTTTGGAAGAACACTTGGAACATTTACGTGCTGTTTTTATTGCTCTACGTGATGCACGTTTGTTTGGTAACCTTGGGAAGTGCACCTTTTGCACCGACCGAGTATCTTTTCTTGGCTATGTTGTTACTCCACAGGGAATTGAAGTTGACAAAGCCAAGATTGAAGCTATTGAGAGTTGGCCGCAGCCCAAAACGGTCACACAAGTGAGGAGTTTTCTTGGCCTCGCTGGATTCTATAGGCGTTTTGTGAGAGATTTCAGCACCATTGCTGCACCTCTCAACGAGCTTACAAAGAAGGATGTGCCTTTTGTTTGGGGTACCGCACAGGAAGAAGCTTTCACGGTATTGAAAGATAAGTTGACACATGCTCCTTTACTCCAACTTCCTGATTTTAATAAGACTTTTGAGCTTGAATGTGATGCTAGTGGAATTGGATTAGGAGGTGTGTTATTACAAGATGGCAAACCTGTTGCATACTTTTCTGAAAAATTGAGTGGGCCTAGTCTGAATTATTCTACTTATGATAAAGAATTATATGCTCTTGTTCGGACTTTAGAAACATGGCAACATTATTTATGGCCCAAAGAATTTGTTATACATTCTGATCATGAATCATTGAAACATATTAAAAGTCAAGCTAAACTGAATCGTAGACATGCTAAATGGGTTGAATTCATTGAGACTTTCCCTTATGTCATTAAACACAAGAAGGGAAAAGAAAATGTTATTGCTGATGCATTGTCTCGTCGCTATACTATGCTTTCACAACTTGACTTCAAAATATTTGGTTTGGAGACCATCAAAGATCAATATGTGCATGATGCTGATTTTAAAGATGTAATGCAGACTTGTAAAGAAGGAAGAATGTGGAACAAGTTTGTTGTTAACGATGGATTTGTGTTTCGTGCTAACAAGCTATGCATTCCAGCTAGCTCCGTTCGTCTTTTGTTGTTGCAGGAGGCGCATGGAGGAGGATTAATGGGACACTTTGGCGTGAAGAAGACGGAGGACGTACTTGCTACACATTTCTTTTGGCCAAAGATGAGACGGGATGTTGAGCGTTTTATTGCTCGCTGCACTACATGTCAAAAAGCTAAGTCACGACTCAATCCTCATGGTTTATATATGCCTTTGCCTGTACCTAGTGTTCCTTGGGAGGATATATCTATGGACTTTGTTTTAGGTTTACCAAGAACAAAGAAGGGGAGGGATAGCATATTTGTTGTCGTGGATAGATTCTCAAAAATGGCACACTTTATACCATGTCATAAAAGTGATGATGCTGTTAATGTTGCTGATTTGTTCTTTCGTGAAATTATTCGCTTGCATGGTGTGCCAAATACTATTGTTTCAGGTCGTGATACTAAATTTCTTAGCCACTTTTGGAGATGTTTATGGGCTAAGTTGGGGACTAAACTGCTTTTTAGTACTACTTGTCACCCCAAAACTGATGGACAAACTGAAGTAGTCAATAGAACGTTGTCTACTATGCTTAGGGCTGTTTTGAAGAATAATAAGAAAATGTGGGAGGAATGCTTGCCTCATATTGAATTTGCTTATAATCGTTCATTGCATTCTACTACTAAGATGTGCCCTTTTGAAGTTGTGTATGGTTTCCTACCTCGTGCACCTATTGATTTGTTGCCTCTTCCATCTTCGGAGAAGGTTAATTTTGATGCTAAACAACGTGCTGCATTGATTTTAAAAATGCATGAGTTAACTAAGGAAAACATTGAGCGCATGAATGCTAAATATAAACTTGCTGGAGATAAGGGTAGAAAACATGTTGTGTTTGCACCTGGAGATCTTGTTTGGTTACATTTGCGTAAGGATAGATTTCCTGATTTGCGCAAATCAAAGTTAATGCCACGTGCTGATGGTCCCTTTAAGGTGTTAGAGAAAATAAATGATAATGCATATAAACTTGAGCTGCCTGCAGATTTTGGGGTTAGTCCCACTTTTAACATTGCAGATTTGAAGCCTTATTTGGGTGAGGAAGATAAACTTCCGTCGAGGACGACTTCATTTCAAGAAGGGGAGGATGATGAGGACATCAATACAATTGTTACACCCACAGCCCCTGCTGCTATACATACTGGACCAATTACTAGAGCTCGTGCACGCCAACTAAATTACCAGGTACTTTCGTTTCTTGGTAATGATTCTAATGTTCATGAGAATATGATGCTGCCTAAATTGGATACATTTGTTTTGCTTACAAATGAAGGGCCTAGCTTGGAGAAGGATGAACATTGGAGCAAGAACAAGCATGGAGATGATGGCATGCGCAAGGGGAACAAGAACGGAGTTACAAGTGATGATTTCAGGACTTTGAAGCCACCATAATGGGTGCATGAAGCCTTGGACGAAATATACAAGATGCCACTTCATAAATTTCGTCCCGAGGCTATTTTAGGTGTTGCGTCACCTTATTATTGGGCCAGGCCCATGTAATTTCGAAATACATAAGTATAGGCTATTTTTAGAGTCCGTATGTGTGGGGAAACAAGAGATAGGGTTGATTTCGGACCCCTCCACCAAGGGCCACGAAATTCCCCCCTCTTCCTCCATATATACAGTCCTTAGGGCATCGTTTAGACTTTGGGTTTTGTTTAGATTAAAAGTTCGCCATAGCTGCAACTTCGCGTACTTCGTTTGTGTTCAACGACCAGACAAAGGCGTCACAGAACCCCACCTTGATCAATAAAGCTTTCATCTTATATTCGCAATATCCAGATTGCAATCTTAGTTTCTTGCTTGTTCTTCGTTTGCTCGCAGGAAACAGACCCTCGTGGTCAGGTTGATCATGCTCCGGCGTGGTCAATAACCTCTCGGAGTTGGTTTAGCGATTGCTAAGGCGCGACGTCCTCGCACGTTCGTAGTCGGATCGTCAAAGTCGACTTCCACCAAAGCGAAATCCACCATCTCATCGAAAGACGGGACACCTTTGCCTCTATCAGTATGGGTCCGGGACAGGTTTTAGACGCGTGCGTGTGGAGGGCCGCGAGCTGATGAGAGAGGTTAGATTGGGCCTGGCGGTAAGTAGTGAACTGTGTAGATGGTCTAGGGAGGAAAGAGAGGGAAAGCTGTTGGGGAACGTAGCAGAAATTCAAAATTTTCTACGCATCACCAAGATCAATCTATGGAGTAATCTAGCAACGAGGGGAAGGAGAGTGCATCTACATACCCTTGTAGATCGCTAAGCGGAAGCGTTCAAGAGAACGGGGTTGATGGAGTCGTACTCGTCGTGATCCAAATCACCGATGATCCTAGTGCCGAACGGACGACACCTCCGCGTTCAACACACGTACAGCCCGGTGACGTCTCCCATGCCTTGATCCAACAAGGAGAGAGGGAGAGGTTGAGGAAGACTCCATCCAGCAGCAGCACAACGGCGTGGTGGTGATGGAGGAGCGTGGCAATCCTGCAGGGCTTCGCCAAGCACCGCGAGATATGAGGAGAAAGAGAGGGAGGGCTGCACCAACAGGCAGAGATCAGATCACGTGTTATGGGCAGCCCCAGGCCTCACTATATATAGGGGAGAGGGAGGAGGGTGCGCCCCCTCTAGGGTTCCCACCCCTAGGGGGGCGGCAGCCCTAGATGGGAAAGGGGAGGCGTCCAAGGGGAGGAATCCCTCCTCCCCAAGGCACCTAGGAGGTGCCTTCCCCTCCTAGGACTCTTCCTTTCAGGGTTTCCCCACCCTAGGCGCATGGTCCCTAGGGGAAAGTGGCGCCCCAGCCCACTTTGGGCTGGATCCCTTCCCACTTCAGCCCATGGGGCCCTCCGGGATAGGTGGCCCCACCCGGTGGACCCCCGGGACCCTTCCGGTGGACCCGGTACAATACCGATGACCCCGAAACTTGTCCCGATGGCCGAAATAGGACTTCCTATATATAAATCTTTACCTCCGGGCCATTCCGGAACTCCTCGTGACGTTCGGGATCTGATCCGGGACTCCGAACAACATTCGGTAACCACATACAAGCTTCCTTTATAACCCTAGCGTCATCGAACCTTAAGTGTGTAGACCCTACGGGTTCGGGAGACATGCAGACATGACCGAGACATTCTCCGGTCAATAACCAACAGCGGGATCTGGATACCCATGTTGGCTCCCACATGTTCCACGATGATCTCATCGGATGAACCACGATGTCAAGGACTTAATCAATCCCGTATACAATTCCCTTTGTCTATCGGTACGATACTTGCCCGAGATTCGATCGTCGGTATACCGATACCTTATTCAATCTCGTTACCGGCAAGTCTCTTTACTCGTTCCGTAACACATCATCCCGTGATCAACTCCTTGATCACATTGTGCACATTATGATGATGTCCTACCGAGTGGGCCCAGCGATATGATCACCACCAATCCGTGTCCATATACCACCACCGATCCATATCCATATACTACCACCGCTACCACCACCGCTGCCATATACCACCACCATATATCCACCACCAATCCGAGTTCCTTGCTTATTAGGGTTGTTTTCGAGATCCATCTAGATTCCGATTCGTGTTTCCTTGCCGGAGTAGGTTTCGGAAAAAAAAAAATATTCAGAGTGTGCTTTTCCCTTGTTTACGTGCCGCGCCGTGATTTTGTTAGTGTTCTAGGCTCGCGTCTCTAGCACAGTCTAGCCTAGGACCAGCACAGTACCGTCGTTGAGCGTTTATTCAACTTTGCATCTCTGAATTGATTATTGCTGACCCTTTTTGCTACCATATTATAAGCCTTCCCAGCTCCACATACATCTACGTCGTGCGTTTGACTCTCCCTGGTAATCGCTCTATCCAAGCTTTGAGAGTTTTTGACTACAACGGTTGCCGATCACCGCCTGCTGCTGGGTAAGAACTGGTAAGAATTTGAGGTTTGCTTGACGGATTTGTGACACCCACCACCACCACTTGTTCGTAGTCTGTAGGATCATATTCTTGTGTGTTTCTATTGCTGCTAACCATGCCAGGATCACAAGCCGACGAGATTGACTGGGAGAATTTATCGAACAAGGAGCTTCATGATAAGTTTCAGCAAATGATGACTGAACAGGTGCAAGATGTGCTGAACAATTTTGAAGAGGCCATGGAGAAGATCACTGGCCTTGAGAAGACGTTTGAAACAAAGCTCGATAACAAGTTTAATGAATTGCTCGCGCGTCTTCCACCACCACCACCCGCTGCACCTAACGCACCTCTCCAACAACAACAACAACGACTACCTCCACGTCGCGAAACAGACCTCCGCCGAGCAAGCCGTGTTCCTCTTGCGTTTGGCCAAACTGTTGGTGCTGCTGTTGATACTTCTGTGGCTCCTGCTGCTGATGCGGAGGAGGATGATTATGTGGGAGATTATGAGGATGAGGTTGATCAAAATCAGCACTACGTGCAGCCACCTGTACCACCACCAGCAGGTCGACCTCAGGTATATATTTGTAATGGTAGGCCTGCACCACCACCTCAGGTATGAGATGATGTCCATATTCCTAAACTGAAATTGAATATTCCACCATTTGAGGGTAGATATGTTCCTTGATAGAGGCGGGGGTGTCCCGATCTTTCGATGAGATGATAACTATCGATTTGGTGGAGACGACTTTGACGATCCGACTACAAACGTGCACGACGTTGCGCCTTAGCAATCGCTAAACCAATCTCCTGAGGTTACTGACGATGCCGGAAGCACGGTCAGCCTGACCACGAAGGTCTATTCCTGCAGGCAATCGAAGAACGAGCAAGAATATGATAAAGCAATCTGAATATTGCAAATATATATGAAGTATTGATAATGGTGGGGATCCGGAAGCGGTCTTGGTCTGGTCGTTGGACACAAACGAAGTACACGAAGTTGCAATGGCTAACTTTTAACTAAACAAATCCCAAGGAAAAAGCTACTAGATGGATCTACTTATATAGGAGCAAGGGGTGGCGGCCAAGGAGGTGGGAGGACGTCCCAAGGCAGCCTAAAACTAACCCTAGGTCGTACAAGGCTCATGGGCCCAAGTGGAGGTGATGTAACACCTTTGGACTTGTAGTTTGACTCGGATTCTGCTGCAGCATCAGATTGTTTCGTCCACAACTCAACGCTCCGGACGAATTTGAAGGTGATTCCAATTGGGTTGGAAAGTGCACGAAATCTAGTTTCCAACAAAAAAGGAATCACCCAATTCGGAGTCCGTATGAAAAACTTGTGTGCGTTTTGAGTCAGGTATGTCTGTGCAGTCCGAATCTGAATCCAGAACGTGAGAGACTTGGACTCTATCTTCTCTTGGGCCAAAAGTGACGTGAGAGAACTTTTTGGACAGCAAATAAACATCTCTTTCTTCCTTATCTTCATATGTGGATTGTACAAATGTCCCATACACCTGCAATTAGACAAAACACAAAAGTGTGTGAAGTATTTTTGTTCTGGATAACATAAATAGATTATTGAATAGTTTGCACTAGAAATCACCTGACAAATATGCATATATGCAATATTTTTGGTCATATCCAAGGTAGTGATGTCCTCATCATCCTCCCCTTCTTGAAAATAAAGCCGTCCTCGGCGTTGCTTAATCTGAAATGTGGCTAACAAAAGAGACAAGGTGTACATGTTGTATATGTATATGTCATCCATTTTTACTTCCCTTGATTTTTGCATATATGACACATGAATAGATGAGTAACTTGCATAGTTCATAAAATCTAAAGCCAAAAAATTAGCACAAGAAGTAGAGGGCATGAAAATATTGCAACTCAGTTTGCACATATAAGTGAAGCTCTTATTCATTTCAAAAGATTGACAATGTTCATCATTAAACCATCCCAACATTGGTGAATAAACCTTACTTGCATCAAATTTACATGCTACAACATGCTTAAATAAGCAAACATGCAATAAGTCATTCAACACAGAATCATCACCAAGATTAGAGGTCATATCAAAATGATTAAACATTGGTTCTTTTGCATCAATACTTAATTCAATGGGTGCACTCAAATTTGTTGGTATTTCAGTTGTTTGATCACATGGCAAAGTCAAATTATCAACGTAGTCCTCTAAAATAGGTGGTGTGATCAAAGTAGTGGGTAGCTCATCAGATGGTGCATTCAAATTGACAAGGCATTCATCATTCTCATGTAGAGATGGAAGATCAGTACCTTTGTCATTACCTCTTATGATCAACTCAGATGATGTAGCCACTCTCGGGGCCGATGTGTCACATGGTGGAGGCGATGTAGTCCTGATAACAACGGATGTGGTTGTCATAGTATGCCTAGTAGTTGAAGGAACAATCATATCAACTCTTGGAATGTGCACCGTGCGCTTGTTCTCCTCATGGCCAACACGTCGTTTTATTTCCTGTTCAGCTTTGCAAGCAAGATGAAACAAATGGTCCATAGGATAACACTCTTCATGAATTAGTATCTCTTGAATATCACGGTTTAATCCTCCCCAAAATCTATCCATAAAATCATCTTCACTTTCTTCTAAAGAGGAATGCAACAAGGTAGTTTGTAAATCATCATAATATTTTGTTACAGTTTCACTACCTTGTTTTAAGTGTTGCAACTTCTTAATCATGTCACGAGTATAATAAGCAGGGACGAAAGTATGTCGCATGGCAAGTTTCAAATCATCCCAAGTAGTAGGTATATAATCAGGATGTAACTGACAATATTCACTCCACCAAACCAAAGCATAACCAGTGAAAGAACCAACCGCAACCTTAACCTTTTTATGTTCATTGAAATTATGGGAAGCAAATATATTTTTTATGTCGAACTCCCATTCAATATATAAAGCAGTTTAAAACGGCCATTAAATGGTGGTATAGATACATTAACCTGATCATGTGCATTTGGATGTTTGTGCACCTCTCGTGACGGTTGTGGTATTTGCAAAGGTGGTGGCACGTCTCCCGCGATCGACAAAGCCCATGAATTGACTCTGGATCCTGTCATGATTAGTAGAACAAGAAACAAAACCCAAAAATAATGTTCCTATAACTACTAGGATGTGGTGGTAAAACGCTCACAGTAAAGCAAATATCAATGTCTTACAAGTTCTTACCATGCAGCAGGCGGTGATCGGCAACCAGCGGTGTCAAGTAACTCCGAATATTGAGTAAAGCGATTGCCAGGGGAGCGTACGTATACACGGTGTAGAAATATGTGGAGCTGGGTTGGCTATATATGGTAGCAAAAGATTAGCAATAATCAATTCAAAGATGCAATGTTGAAAAAACGCTCAACGACGGTACTGTGCTGGTCCTAGGCTAGACCGGACTAGAGACGCGAGCCTAGAACACTAATGAGGTCATGGCGTAGCACAACTAGCATCAATGAAGGATACTGAGTAGCTCTTGACAGCAAGATATAAGTGAAGATCACAACGGCAGTGAAGATAATGATGAAAAACAACTGCCAAGCAGGATATACAACAACTCTCTCTCCAACTTTCCTCTTGAAAAGTTTGAGACAATTTTCTGATAAATTCTTTCAAAGAATGCTACTAACTCAAGCTTTCCAATGCAAAAAGAATCACTCAATTCCGAGTTGATATGAGGAGTCAAAGAATTCTAAAACTGGCCTGAAAAATTGGAACAAGCTGTATTCACGAACTTCGGAGGGCAAAAAGACCTATTTCGAAGCCGATTTTGAGGTGTCAAATATTGAACTAGCTTCTGCAACTATTTAGATGCGGCTCGTCGCTATCTTCAATTTGAGTACTCACGGAGCCAAAATGGACTTCGTATGAGGAAGATACACCTGTTTTACTGAACAGTGCGCAAAACAGATTCCAATCCGAATTCAGGTACGAGATTGATTCTAGATAGATCCAATTTTTTTTCTTCTCTCTTTTTTTTTCTCACGCTTTTTTTTCTTCTCTCTCTTTTTCTTTCTTTTTTTCTCTTTTTTTTCTCTATCTTTTTTTTTCTCCCTCTTTCCAAGACAAACTAGATAAGATGCAGATTGGATCAGGCGAAGATGTGAATGACCTCAACTATGATTATGACAATGAACAGTGCATAGCACATGGTGGAAATTAATAGATGAGATGGTGGACAGCGGAACGGATAATGATGCAGCGGCGGTGATAGAGGCAAAGGTGTCCCGTCTTTCGATGAGATGGTGGATTTCGCTTTGGTGGAAGTCGACTTTGACGATCCGACTACGAACGTGTGAGGACGTCGCGCCTTAGCAATCGCTAAACCAACTCCGAGAGGTTATTGACCACGCCGGAGCACGATCAACCTGACCACGAGGGTCTGTTTCCTGCGAGCAAACGAAGAACAAGCAAGAAACTAAGATTGCAATCTGGATATTGCGAATATAAGATGAAAGCTTTATTGATCAAGGTGGGGTTCTGTGACGCCTTTGTCTGGTCGTTGAACACAAACGAAGTACGCGAAGTTGCAGCTATGGCGAACTTTTAATCTAAACAAAACCCAAAGGCTAAACGATGCCCTAAGGGCTGTATATATGGAGGAAGAGGGGGGAATTTCGTGGCCCTTGGTGGAGGGGTCCGAAATCAACCCTATCTCTTGTTTCCCCACACATACGGACTCTAAAAATAGCCTATACTTATGTATTTCGAAATTACATGGGCCTGGCCCAATAATAAGGTGACGCAGCACCTAAAATAGCCTCGGGACGAAATTTATGAAGTGGCATCTTGTATATTTCGTCCAAGGCTTCATGCACCCATTATGGTGGCTTCAAAGTCCTGAAATCATCACTTGTAACTCCATTCTTGCTCTTGCTCCAATGTTCATCCTTCTCCAAGCTAGGCCCTTCATTTGTAAGCAAAACAAATGTATCCAATTTAGGCAGCATCATATTCTCATGAACATTAGAATCATTACCAAGAAACGAAAGTACCTGGTAATTTAGTTGGCGTGCACGAGCTCTAGTAATTGGTCCAGTATGTATAGCAGCAGGGGCTGTGGGTGTAACAATTGTATTGATGTCCTCATCAAAACGGAGCGTGGCTACCCGACTTTTTTTTTCCGAAACCTACTCCGGCAAGGAAACACGAATCGGAAACTAGATGGATCTCGAAAACAACCCTAATAAGCAAGGAACTCGGATTGGTGGTGGTTATATGGTGGTGGTATATGGCAGCGGTGGTGGTAGCGGTGGTAGTATATGGATATGGATCGGTGGTGGTATATGGACACGGATTGGTGGTGGTATATGGATACGGATTCGGAGCGGTGGTGGTAGATGGCAGGGGCGATGATGATGGTGCGGCGGCGGCGTGACAACTTATGACCAGAACTCGAAACTCTAAAAGACTAGACTCTAAGACCAGCAACTAGACACGACGATGCAACCGCAAATTCAACAAAGCAAAACCCTAAAAAGATTATGCAAAGGCTCAGATTGGTTCGGATATGATGAACTAACCCTAATTTTTTTTTGGTGGCTTTTTCGTGGACTGTAGGTATGAAGAACAGACTCGATCTAAACTACGAAAAACTGTAAAATCTCACCGAGCAACCTGGAAATCTGATACCACTTGATAGAGGCAAAGGTGTCCCGTCTTTCGATGAGATGGTGGATTTCGCTTTGGTGGAAGTCGACTTTGACGATCCGACTACGAACGTGCGAGGACGTCGCGCCTTAGCAATCGCTAAACCAACTCCGAGAGGTTATTGACCACGCCGGAGCATGATCAACCTGACCACGAGGGTCTGTTTCCTGCGAGCAAACGAAGAACAAGCAAGAAACTGAGATTGCAATCTGGATATTGCGAATATAAGATGAAAGCTTTATTGATCAAGGTGGGGTTCTGTGACGCCTTTGTCTGGTCGTTGAACACAAACGAAGTACGCGAAGTTGCAGCGATGGCGAACTTTTAATCTAAACAAAACCCAAGGTCTAAACGATGCCCTAAGGGCTGTATATATGGAGGAAGAGGGGGTGGATTTCGTGGCCCTTGGTGGAGGGGTCCGAAATCAACCCTATCTCTTGTTTCCCCACACATACGGACTCTAAAAATAGCCTATACTTATGTATTTCGAAATTACATGGGCCTGGCCCAATAATAAGGTGACGCAGCACCTAAAATAGCCTCGGGACGAAATTTATGAAGTGGCATCTTGTATATTTCGTCCAAGGCTTCATGCACACATTATGGTGGCTTCAAAGTCCTGAAATCATCACTTGTAACTCCGTTCTTGTTCCCCTTGCGCATGCCATCATCTCCATGCTTGTTCTTGCTCCAATGTTCATCCTTCTCCAAGCTAGGCCCTTCATTTGTAAGCAAAACAAATGTATCCAATTTAGGCAGCATCATATTCTCATGAACATTAGAATCATTACCAAGAAACGAAAGTACCTGATAATTTAGTTGGCGTGCACGAGCTCTAGTAATTGGTCCAGTATGTATAGCAGCAGGGGCTGTGGGTGTAACAATTGTATTGATGTCCTCATCAATGCCTTTGCCTGTACCTAGTGTTCCTTGGGAGGATATATCTATGGACTTTGTTTTAGGTTTACCTCGAACAAAGAAGGGGAGGGATAGCATATTTGTTGTCGTGGATAGATTCTCGAAAATGGCACACTTTATACCATGTCATAAAAGTGATGATGCTGTTAATGTTGCTGATTTGTTCTTTCGTGAAATTATTCGCTTGCATGGTGTGCCAAATACTATTGTTTCAGATCGTGATACTAAATTTCTTAGCCACTTTTGGAGATGTTTATGGGCTAAGTTGGGGACTAAACTGCTTTTTAGTACTACTTGTCACCCCCAAACTGATGGACAAACTGAAGTAGTCAATAGAACGTTGTCTACTATGCTTAGGGCTGTTTTGAAGAATAATAAGAAAATGTGGGAGGAATGCTTGCCTCATATTGAATTTGCTTATAATCGTTCATTGCATTCTACTACTAAGATGTGCCCTTTTGAAGTTGTGTATGGTTTCCTACCTCGTGCACCTATTGATTTGTTGCCTCTTCCATCTTCGGAGAAGGTTAATTTTGATGCTAAACAACGTGCTGAATTGATTTTAAAAATACATGACTTAACTAAGGAAAACATTGAGCGTATGAATGCTAAATATAAACTTGCTGGAGATAAGGGTAGAAAACATGTTGTGTTTGCACCTGGAGATCTTGTTTGGTTACATTTGCGTAAGGATAGATTTCCTGATTTGCGCAAATCAAAGCTAATGCCACGTGCTGATGGTCCCTTTAAGGTGTTAGAGAAAATAAATGATAATGCATATAAACTTGAGTTGCCTGCAGATTTTGGGGTTAGTCCCACTTTTAACATTGCAGATTTGAAGCATTATGTGGGTGAGGAAGATGAACTTCCGTCGAGGACGACTTCATTTCAAGAAGGGGAGGATGATGAGGACATCAATACAATTGTTACACCCACAGCCCCTGCTGCTATACATACTGGACCAATTACTAGAGCTCGTGCACGCCAACTAAATTATCAGGTACTTTCGTTTCTTGGTAATGATTCTAATATTCATGAGAATATGATGCTGCCTAAATTGGATACATTTGTTTTGCTTACAAATGAAGGGCCTAGCTTGGAGAAGGATGAACATTGGAGCAAGAACAAGCATGGAGATGATGGCATGCGCAAGGGGAACAAGAACGGAGTTACAAGTGATGATTTCAGGACTTTGAAGCCACCATAATGTGTGCATGAAGCCTTGGACGAAATATACAAGATGCCACTTCATAAATTTCGTCCCGAGGCTATTTTAGGTGCTGCGTCACCTTATTATTGGGCCAGGCCCATGTAATTTCGAAATACATAAGTATAGGCTATTTTTAGAGTCCGTATGTGTGGGGAAACAAGAGATAGGGTTGATTTCGGACCCCTCCACCAAGGGCCACGAAATCCACCCCCTCTTCCTCCATATATACAGCCCTTAGGGCATCGTTTAGACCTTGGGTTTTGTTTAGATTAAAAGTTCGCCATAGCTGCAACTTCGCGTACTTCGTTTGTGTTCAACGACCAGACAAAGGCGTCACAGAACCCCACCTTGATCAATAAAGCTTTCATCTTATATTCGCAATATCTAGATTACAATCTTAGTTTCTTGCTTGTTCTTCGTTTGCTCGCAGGAAACAGACCCTCGTGGTCAGGTTGATCGTGCTCCGGCGTGGTCAATAACCTCTCGGAGTTGGTTTAGCGATTGCTAAGGCGCGACGTCCTCGCACGTTCGTAGTCGGATCGTCAAAGTCGACTTCCACCAAAGCGAAATCCACCATCTCATCGAAAGACGGGACACCTTTGCCTCTATCAAGATACCTCTCCGTTTTACACGGAGTGACAAATCCCAGTCTCGATTCGTGCCAACCCAACAGACACTTTCGGAGATACCCGTAGTGTACCTTTATAGCCACCCAGTTACGTTGTGACGTTTGGCACACCCAAAGTATTCCTACGGTATCCGGGAGTTGCACAATCTCATGGTCTAAGGAAATGATACTTGACATTAGAAAAGCTTTAGCATACGAACTACACGATCTAGTGCTATGCTTAGGATTGGGTCTTGTCCATCACATCATTCTCCTAATGATGTGATCCCGTTATCAACGACATCCAATGTCCATGGTCAGGAAACCGTAACCATCTACTGATCAACGAGCTAGTCAACTAGAGGCTTACTAGGGACATGGTGTTGTCTATGTATCCACACATGTATCTGAGTTTTCTATCAATACAATTCTAGCATGGATAATAAACAATTATCATGAACAAGGAAATATAATAATAATCAATTTATTGTTGCCTCTAGGGCATATTTCCAACAAAAGCCCGGCAACAATTTTCTCGGACCGAAAACGTCCGACGATTTGACCGAGTATATTGTCGCTATAGTTATCCGTTGGTGCGTCAAACGGACTCCGAATGCGATGAAACTTGGCAGGTGGCCTACTGACAACAAAACAACACCTCATGCCAACTTTCAGCCCATTCCGAGAACATTTTTCGGCCACTTATAAAATAATACTTCAGAGGTGCCGCGGGCGCGTGCAAGTGTGTCTAGGCTCGGAACGGCCAACGGAAAGAACGGGGAGGCCAGGACAGATGCAAGTTTTGAAAACATGATGATGCAATGCACATGATGACATGGCAAGATGCAACACGGAAGCAAAAGACAAGGCAACAACAGCGAATAACTGGAAGACACCTGGCGCAACGGTCTAGGGGTGTCACAACACTCCACCACTACGAGAGGATCTCGTCTCGAGATCTAGGATGGCACCGGAGGGAAAAAGAAGAGGAAGAGAAGAGGTAAAACTAAGTTGCTTCTTTGACAAACGAGTGAAACCACGAACCTTGAGAGGTTAAACAATTTTTAAGAAAGAATAGAACGAAGATGAACGAAGTTGAATACACTCTGTTAGATAAGAGAAACAAGGAACCTTACTAGAACCTTGTAGGTTGAAAGACGTAAGAAAAGTGTTACAATAGGCAAGAGGTACATTCAAGCACTCCGGTTGAAACGAGATGAACAAGGAACAATAAAGATCAATTACAACAACACTCCGGTTGGAAATAGAAGGCAAATATATGAACTTGGCAAAATGAAAGCACCTGGATGAGACTCCGATTAGAAAAGGAATGATAGCCACAACACTCCGGTTAAAACAAAATAGAGAAGGAATAAGAATGATATAATTTGGGCAGCACTCCGGCTGTAAATGGAAGGATTTGAACATGATCTTGACAAGATGAGAGGATATTTGATGAGATCAACAACACACTGCCTCTGGAACTATTGAAAGAATGGCACAAGGGTAAGAAAGATTTCAGACGGCACTCCGGTTGAGAAGGGAGGCAAAACTTGACAGAATGGGAAGAACTTGAAAAGAAAACACGACACTCCGATTGAATGGATAAACAAAAGGAAAGAACATGATCTTTGACAACAAATGGGATGATGGGTCGAAGAGTGCAGCATCACAATGCCTCCGGAAGAAATGAAAGAAAAGAATTTACTGAATGGGGAAAATAAGATCTTGAAAGAGCACGCTTACACGAGATGCTAGAACGGAGTTGTTGGATTATCAACAACGAAAGGATAAGCTTTTTGTGGCCTTATGGAAAAAATTTCAAATTCTTGAGGTGAAATTCTGCCACTAACGAAAAACAATAGATTGGATTGATATCAATAAGAAGACAAGAAGCTTATCTCCCCGGGAGGATAAATGAAGAACTTGGATCATTTATAAGCACCATAAATAGCAACAATCCTTAGGGAAAGCTTTAGGTGAAATATAACCCAAGATAACTCCAATGAAGAGATTGATGGGTTTAAATATCTCATTCTTGTGAATGCAGAATGATATATTACCACCTCAAAAGATAAGGGAGAACAATTGCACTCCGGATTACAAGATGAAGAAAACTTGAGCTCCTCTGAAAAGAATCTCAATGAACACTTCGAGAATGAATTAAATCCTTGATGAACCATCATGTAGAGCCTCCATGAAGAACACCGGTAACAAAAGAATGACCAAACGAAAGGAAAGAGAAGTTGAAAACACAAAGTGAATCCTTGCAATGATTTAGATGGATCTTCGTGATGATATAATGCGAAAAACATGGAACTCCGGAAAAAGAAAAGATGAAAACATTTAAACCGAGAATTTGATGAGCCTCTGGAATAAGGAATTAATCACTTGGATGAAAACAAGAATACGAATTACATTATGCTTATCCTTCACGAATTAAATTGATGACAAGAAATGGATTGCATACCACTTATTCTCGTAGAAAGATTAAGATAGATATAGCACAAACTTGGGAAGGTCTTCTACGAACCGTCGGTAGGATTGGAAAGAACGAATGAATTGCTATGATAATGAAGGAAAAGAAATCTTCAACAAACCACCGTAAGGATTAAAAAAGAACAAAGAAAAGATAAAGAAACACCGAGAAGAATTAGCAAATGAACGAAGAGATCATGAACTGATTAGAGGATATTTGAACAATGCACTGGTAAGATTTAGAGAATGAGAGTTGAAGGCTGAGAATGAATAATTATGAGATGATGGGCTCCGGAGAAACAAACTGAAAAGACTCCTGAATTGCTCCGGATGGGTGAAAAGAATTCTGACAATCAAAAACAATTATGAGAGGATGGACTCAAGCTTGAAGTACACATCTTTGAGAGAACGAATAGGATGATGCGGAGCATCCCATGATCATCCCCATGGACGCATCGACACCTCCAGCGACACCACTTGGACCAATGTGATAGAGGCGGGGTGTCCCGATCTTTCGATGACATGATAACTATCAATTTGGTGAAGATGACTTTGACGATCCGACTACAAACGTGCACGACGTTGCGCCTTAGCAATCGCTAAACCAACTCCGAGAGGTTATTGACCACGCCGAAGCACAATCAACCTGACCACGAAGGTCTATTGATAGAGGCGAGGTGTCCCGATCTTTCGATGAGATGATAACTATCGATTTGGTGGAGATGACTTTGACGATCCGACTACAAACGTGCACGACGTTGTGCCTTAGCAATCGCTAAACCAACTCCGAGAGGTTATTGACCACGCCGGAGCACAATCAACCTGACCACGAAGGTCTATTCCTGCAAGCAATCGAAGAACAAGCAAGAATATGATAAAAGCAATCCGAATATTGCGAGTATATATGAAGTATTGATAAAGGTGGGGATCCGTAAGCGGTCTTGGTCTGGTCGTTGGACACAAACGAAGTACACGAAGTTGCAATGGCTAACTTTTAACTAAACAAATCCCAAGGAAAAGCTACTAGATGGATCTACTTATATAGGAGCAAGGGGTGGCGGCCAAGGAGGTGGGAGGACGTCCCAAGGCAGCCTAAAACTAAATCTAGGTCGTGCAAGGCCAATGGGCCCAAGTGGAGGTGATGTAACACCTTTGGACTTGTAGTTTGACTCGGATTCTGCTGCAGCATCAGATTGTTTCGTCCACAACTCAACGCTCCGGAGGAATTTGAAGGTGATTCCAATTGGGTTGGAAAGTGCACGAAATCTAGTTTCCAACAAAAAAAGAATCACCCAATTCGGAGTCCGTATGAAAAACTTGTGTGCGTTTTGAGTCAGGTGTGTCTGTGCAGTCCGAATCTGAATCCAGAACGTGAGAGACTTGGACTCTATCTTCTCTTGGGCCAAAAGTGACGTGAGAGAACTTTTTGGACAGCAAATAAACATCTCTTTCTTCCTTATCTTCATATGTGGATTATACAAATGTCCCATACACCTGCAATTAGACAAAACACAAAAGTGTGTGAAGTATTTTTGTTCTGGATAACATAAATAGATTATTGAATAGTTTGCACAAGAAATCACCTGACAAATATGCATATATGCAATATTTTTGGTCATATCCAAGGTAGTCATGTCCTCATCATCCTCCCCTTCTTGAAAATAAAGCCGTCCTCGGCGTTGCTTAATCTGAAATGTGGCTAACAAAAGAGACAAGGTGTACATGTTGTATATGTATATGTCATCCATTTTTACTTCCCTTGATTTTTGCATATATGACACATGAATAGATGAGTAACTTGCATAGTTCATAAAATCTAAAGCCAAAAAATTAGCACAAGAAGTAGAGGGCATGAAAATATTGCAACTCAGTTTGCACATATAAGTGAAGCTCTTATTCATTTCAAAAGATTGACAATGTTCATCATTAAACCATCCCAACATTGGTGAATAAACCTTACTTGCATCAAATTTACATGCTACAACATGCTTAAATAAGCAAACATGCAATAAGTCATTCAACACAGAATCATCACCAAAATTAGAGGTCATATCAAAATGATTAAACATTGGTTCTTTTGCATCAATAGTTAATTCAATGGGTGCACTCAAAATTGTTGGTATTTCAGTTGTTTGATCACATGGCAAAGTCAAATTATCAACGTAGTCCTCTAAAATAGGTGGTGTGATCAAAGTAGTGGGTAGCTCATCAGATGGTGCATTCAAATTGACAAGGCATTCATCATTCTCATGTAGAGATGGAAGATCAGTACCTTTGTCATTACCTCTTATGATCAACTCAGATGATGTAGCCACTCTCGGGGGCGATGTGTCACATGGTGGAGGTGATGTAGTCCTAACAACAACGGATGTGGTTGTCATAGTATGCCTAGTAGTTGAAGGAACAATCATATCAACTCTTGGAATGTGCACCGTGCGCTTGTTCTCGTGGCCAACACGTCGTTTTATTTCCTGTTCAGCTTTGCAAGCAAGATGAAACAAATGGTCCATAGGATAACACTCTTCATGAATTAGTATCTCTTGAATATCACGGTTTAATCCTCCCCAAAATCTATCCATAAAATCATCTTCACTTTCTTCTAAAGAGGAATGCAACAAGGTAGTTTGTAAATCATCATAATATTTTGTTACCGTTTCACTACCTTGTTTTAAGTGTTGCAACTTCTTAATCATGTCACGAGTATAATAAGCAGGGACGAAAGTATGTCGCATGGCAAGTTTCAAATCATCCCAAGTAGTAGGTATATAATCAGGGTGTAACCGACAATATTCACTCCACCAAACCAAAGCATAACCAGTGAAAGAACCAACCGCAACCTTAACCTTTTTATGTTCATTGAAATTATGGGAAGCAAATATATTTTTTATGTCGAACTCCCATTCAATATATAAAGCAGGTTTAAAACGGCCATTAAATGGTGGTATAGATACATTAACCTGATCATGTGCATTTGGATGTTTGTGCACCTCTCGTGATGGTTGTGGTATTTGCAAAGGTGGTGGCACGTCTCCCGCGATCGACAAAGCCCATGAATTGACCCTGGATCCTGTCATGATTAGTAGAACAAGAAACAAAACCCAAAAATAATGTTCCTATAACTACTAGGATGTGGTGGTAAAACACTCACAGTAAAGCAAATATCAATGTCTTACAAGTTCTTACCATGCAGCAGGCGGTGATCGGCAACCAGCGGTGTCAAGTAACTCCGAATATTGAGTAAAGCGATTGCCAGGGGAGAATACGTATACACGGTGTAGAAATATGTGGAGCTGGGTGGGCTATATATGGTAGCAAAATATTAGCAATAATCAATTCAAAGATGCAATGTTGAATAAACGCTCAACGACGGTACTGTGCTGGTCCTAGGCTAGACCGGACTAGAGACGCGAGCCTAGAACACTAATGAGGTCACGGCGTAGCACAACTAGCATCAATGAAGGATACTAAGTAGCTCTTGACAGCAAGATATAAGTGAAGATCACAACGGCAGTGAAGATAATGATGAAAAACAACTGCCAAGCAGGATATACAACAACTCTCTCTCCAACTTTCCTCTTGAAAAGTTTGAGACAATTTTCTGATAAATTCTTTCAAAGCATGCTACTAACTCAAGCTTTCCAATGCAAAAAGAATCACTCAATTCCGAGTTGATATGAGGAGTCAAAGAATTCTAAAACTGGCCTGAAAAATTGGAACAAGTTGTGTTCACGAACTTCGGAGGGCAAAAAGACCTATTTAGAAGCCGATTTTGAGGTGCCAAATATTGAACTAGCTTCTGCAACTATTTGGATGCGGCTCGTCGCTATCTTCAATTTGAGTACTCACGGAGCCAAAACGGACTTCGTATGAGGAAGATACACCTGTTTTACTGAATAGTGCGCAAAACAGATTCCAATCCGAATTCAGGTACGAGATTGATTCTAGATAGATCCAATTTTTTTCTTCTCTCTTTTTTTTCTCACGCTTTTTTTTTCTTCTCTCTCTTTTTCTTTCCTTTTTTTCTCTTTTTTTTTCTCTATCTTTTTTTCTCCCTCTTTCCAAGACAAACTAGATAAGATGCAGATTGGATCAGGCGAAGATGTGAATGACCTCAACTATGATTATGACAATGAACAGTGCATAGCACGTGGTGGAAATTAATAGATGGGATGGTGGACAGCGGAACGGATAATGATGCAGCGGCGGCGTGACTAATGTGAACAGAACTCGAAACTCTAAAGGAACTAGACACTAAGACCAGCAACTGACACGATGATGCAACCGATAATTCAACTATGCAAGCAATGAATAGAAAATTGCAAAGGCTCAGACTGGCTTGGATAAAGGATGAACATATCTAACTTTTTTTTGTGGCTTTTTCTTGGACAATAGGTAAGAAAATAAATCTAATCTAAGAAAAACTGGAAATTCTCACCGAGCAACCTGAAAACTGATACCACTTGATAGAGGCGAGGTGTCCCGATCTTTCGATGAGATGATAACTATCGATTTGGTGGAGATGACTTTGACGATCCGACTACAAACGTGCACGACGTTGTGCCTTAGCAATCGCTAAACCAACTCCGAGAGGTTATTGACCACGCCGGAGCACAATCAACCTGACCACGAAGGTCTATTCCTGCAAGCAATCGAAGAACAAGCAAGAATATGATAAAAGCAATCCGAATATTGCGAGTATATATGAAGTATTGATAAAGGTGGGGATCCGTAAGCGGTCTTGGTCTGGTCGTTGGACACAAACGAAGTACACGAAGTTGCAATGGCTAACTTTTAACTAAACAAATCCCAAGGAAAAGCTACTAGATGGATCTACTTATATAGGAGCAAGGGGTGGCGGCCAAGAAGGTGGGAGGACGTCCCAAGGCAGCCTAAAACTAAATCTAGGTCGTACAAGGCCAATGGGCCCAAGTGGAGGTGATGTAACACCTTTGGACTTGTAGTTTGACTCGGATTCTGCTGCAGCATCAGATTGTTTCGTCCACAACTCAACGCTCCGGACGAAGTTGAAGGTGATTCCAATTGGGTTGGAAAGTGCACGAAATCTAGTTTCCAACAAAAAAAGAATCACCCAATTCGGAGTCCGTATGAAAAACTTGTGTGCGTTTTGAGTCAGGTATGTCTGTGCAGTCCGAATCTGAATCCAGAACGTGAGAGACTTGGACTCTATCTTCTCTTGGGCCAAAAGTGACGTGAGAGAACTTTTTGGACAGCAAATAAACATCTCTTTCTTCCTTATCTTCATATGTGGATTGTACAAATGTCCCATACACCTGCAATTAGACAAAACACAAAAGTGTGTGAAGTATTTTTGTTCTGGATAACATAAATAGATTATTGAATAGTTTGCACTAGAAATCACCTGACAAATATGCATATATGCAATATTTTTGGTCATATCCAAGGTAGTGATGTCCTCATCATCCTCCCCTTCTTGAAAATAAAGCCGTCCTCGGCGTTGCTTAATCTGAAATGTGGCTAACAAAAGAGACAAGGTGTACATGTTGTATATGTATATGTCATCCATTTTTACTTCCCTTGATTTTTGCATATATGACACATGAATAGATGAGTAACTTGCATAGTTCATAAAATCTAAAGCCAAAAAATTAGCACAAGAAGTAGAAGGCATGAAAATATTGCCACTCAGTTTGCACATATAAGTGAAGCTCTTATTCATTTCAAAAGATTGACAATGTTCATCATTAAACCATTCCAACATTGGTGAATAAACCTTACTTGCATCAAATTTACATGCTACAACATGCTTAAATAAGCAAACATGCAATAAGTCATTCAACACAGAATCATCACCAAGATTAGAGGTCATATCAAAATGATTAAACATTGGTTTTTTTGCATCAATAGTTAATTCAATGGATGCACTCAAAATTGTTGGTATTTCAGTTGTTTGATCACATGGCAAAGTCAAATTATCAACGTAGTCCTCTAAAATAGGTGGTGTGATCAAAGTAGTGGGTAGCTCATCAGATGGTGCATTTAAATTGACAAGGCATTCATCATTCTCATGTAGAGATGGAAGATCAGTACCTTTGTCATTACCTCTTATGATCAACTCAGATGATGTAGCCACTCTCGGGGGCGATGTGTCATATGGTGGAGGTGATGTAGTCCTGACAACAACGGATGTGGTTGTCATAGTATGCCTAGTAGTTGAAGGAACAATCATATCAACTCTTGGAATGTGCACCGTGCGCTTGTTCTCCTCGTGGCCAACACGTCGTTTTATTTCCTGTTCAGCTTTGCAAGCAAGATGAAACAAATGGTCCATAGGATAACACTCTTCATGAATTAGTATCTCTTGAATATCACGGTTTAATCCTCCCCAAAATCTATCCATAAAATCATCTTCACTTTCTTCTAAAGAGGAATGCAACAAGGTAGTTTGTAAATCATCATAATATTTTGTTACAGTTTCACTACCTTGTTTTAAGTGTTGCAACTTCTTAATCATGTCACGAGTATAATAAGCAGGGACGAAAGTATGTCGCATGGCAAGTTTCAAATCATCCCAAGTAGTAGGTATATAATCAGGGTGTAACCTACAATATTCACTCCACCAAACCAAAGCATAACCAGTGAAAGAACCAACCGTAACCTTAACCTTTTTATGTTCATTGAAATTATGGGAAGCAAATATATTTTTTATGTCGAACTCCCATTCAATATATAAAGCAGGTTTAAAACGGCCATTAAATGGTGGTATAGATACATTAACCTGATCATGTGCATTTGGATGTGATAGAGGCGGGGGTGTCCCGATCTTTCGATGAGATGATAACTATCGATTTGGTGGAGACGACTTTGACGATCCGACTACAAACGTGCACGACGTTGCGCCTTAGCAATCGCTAAACCAATCTCCTGAGGTTACTGACGATGCCGAAAGCACGGTCAGCCTGACCACGAAGGTCTATTCCTGCAAGCAATCGAAGAACGAGCAAAAATATGATAAAGCAATCTGAATATTGCAAATATATATGAGGTATTGATAATGGTGGGGATCCGGAAGTGGTCTTGGTCTGGTCGTTGGACACAAACGAAGTACACGAAGTTGCAATGGCTAACTTTTAACTAAACAAATCCCAAGGAAAAGCTACTAGATGGATCTACTTATATAGGAGCAAGGGGTGGCGGCCAAGGAGGTGGGAGGACGTCCCAAGGCAGCCTAAAACTAAATCTAGGTCGTACAAGGCCAATGGGCCCAAGTGGAGGTGATGTAACACCTTTGGACTTGTAGTTTGACTCGGATTCTGCTGCAGCATCAGATTGTTTCGTCTACAACTCAACGCTCCGGACGAATTTGAAGGTGATTCCAATTGGGTTGGAAAGTGCACGAAATCTAGTTTCCAACAAAAAAAGAATCACCCAATTCGGAGTCCGTATGAAAAACTTGTGTGCGTTTTGAGTCAGGTATGTCTGTGCAGTCCGAATCTGAATCCAGAACGTGAGAGACTTGGACTCTATCTTCTCTTGGGCCAAAAGTGACATGAGAGAACTTTTTGGACAGCAAATAAACATCTCTTTCTTCCTTATCTTCATATGTGGATTGTACAAATGTCCCATACACCTGCAATTAGACAAAACACAAAAGTGTGTGAAGTATTTTTGTTCTGGATAACATAAATAGATTATTGAATAGTTTGCACTAGAAATCACCTGACAAATATGCATATATGCAATATTTTTGGTCATATCCAAGGTAGTCATGTCCTCATCATCTATTCCTGCAAGCAATCGAAGAACAAGCAAGAATATGATAAAGCAATCTGAATATTGCGAATATAGATGAAGTATCGATAAAGGTGGGGATCCGTAAGCGGTCTTGGTCTGGTCTTTGGACACAAACAAAGTACACGAAGTTGCAATGGCTAACTTTTAACTAAACAAATCCCAAGGAAAAGCTACTAGATGGATCTACTTATATAGGAGCAAGGGGTGGCGGCCAAGGAGGTGGGAGGACGTCCCAAGGCAGCCTAAAACTAAATCTAGGTCGTACAAGGCCAATGGGCCCAAGTGGAGGTGATGTAACACCTTTGGACTTGTAGTTTGACTCGGATTCTGCTGCAGCATCAGATTGTTTCGTCCACAACTCAACGCTCCGGACGAATTTGAAGGTGATTCCAATTTGGTTGGAAAGTGCACGAAATCTAGTTTCCAACAAAAAAAGAATCACCCAATTCGGAGTCCGTATGAAAAACTTGTGTGCGTTTTGAGTCAGGTGTGTCTATGCAGTCCGAATCTGAATCCAGAACGTGAGAGACTTGGACTCTATCTTCTCTTGGGCCAAAAGTGACGTGAGAGAACTTTTTGGACAGCAAATAAACATCTCTTTCTTCCTTATCTTCATATGTGGATTGTACAAATGTCCCATACACCTGCAATTAGACAAAACACAAAAGTGTGTGAAGTATTTTTGTTCTGGATAACATAAATAGATTATTGAATAGTTTGCACTAGAAATCACCTGACAAATATGCATATATGCAATATTTTTGGTCATATCTAAGGTAGTCATGTCCTCATCATCCTCCCCTTCTTGAAAATAAAGCCGTCCTCGGCGTTGCTTAATCTGAAATGTGGCTAACAAAAGAGACAAGGTGTACATGTTGTATATGTATATGTCATCCATTTTTACTTCCCTTGATTTTTGCATATATGACACATGAATAAATGAGTAACTTTCATTGTTTATAAAATCTAAAGCCAAAAAATTATCACAAGAAGTAGAAGGCATGAAAATATTGCAACTCAGTTTGCACATATAAGTGAAGCTCTTATTCACTTCAAAAGATTGGCAATGTTCATCATTAAACCATCCTAACTTCGATGAATAAACCTTACTTGCATCAAATTTACATGCTACAACATGCTTAAATAAGCAAACATGCACTAAGTCATTGGACACAGAATCATCATCAAGATTAGAGGTCATATCAAAATGATTAAACATTGGTTCTTTTGCATCAATAGTTAATTCAATGGGTGCACTCAAAATTGTTGATATTTCAGTTGTTTGATCACATGACGCATTCAGGATAGTAAAAAGAGTCTCTAAAATAGGTGGTGTGCTCAAATCAACAGGTAACTCAACACATGATGCATTCAAGTTAACTAGGCATGCTTCATTCTCATGTGAAGTTATATCATCAAGACCTTTACTGTTACCTCGAAGAGATGTAGCTGATGTAGGTACGGACGTTGACAATGTACCATACTCTTGAGATGATATCGCGCTCATAATCCGAGGTGCAATGATGGAGGAACCCACCGGCGGTGGTGAGCATGAACTGGAATAGTAGTTGTTGTAGTCACCTAATGCATCCTCCTGTATCTGTCTCTCAAAGGTACAAGCACGGACATACATACCAGTAATGCAACGAGGAATATACTGAAATCTTGCCTGAATATCATGGTTCAAACCACCAAAAAATCTATTCATTGTATCATTCTCAGATTCTTCTATGTCACAATGATGCATATAAGATTTGAACTCTTGGTAGTAAGCATGAACAGTGTTGTTGCCTTGTTTAAATTGTTCAAATTTGCGAAGCAATTCACGACGATAATAAGGAGGGAAAATTTGTTGTCTCATTACAGCTTTCAAAACTTTCCAAGTTGTGGGTTGGTTATCAATGTTTTTCTTACAATGTACACTCCACCAAACAGAAGCAAAATCAGTAAATGCTCTAGTGGCTGCTCGCACTCGCTCAAGTTCATAAAAGTCATGGTGACTAAAAACTTGTTCTACTTCAAGCTCCCAAGCTAGATAAGTAGTAGGATTAAATCTACCCTCAAATGACGGTAAAAAGATAACCTGACCATGTGCTTGTGTGTGTTGTCCCAACTCTCGTGATGGTGAAGATGTGTCCATCGTCCAAGAACTTCTATCTTCGGAACCTGTCATGATTAGTAGAAACAAGAAACAAAATTCAAGAATAATGTTCCTATGAACTACTAGGGTGTGGTGGTAAAGCGCTCACAGTAAAGCAAATATCAATATCTTACAAGTTCTTACCAAGCAGCAGGTGGTGACAGGCAACCAGCAGTGTCAAATAACTCTGAAGATTGTGTAAAGCGATTGCCAGGGGAACATACGTATACACGGTGTAGAAATATGTGGAGCTGGGTTGGCTATATATGGTAGCAAAAGATTAGCAATAATCAATTCAGAGATGCGATGTTGAATAAACGCTCAACGACGGTACTGTGCTGGTCCTAGGCTAGACCAAACTAGAGACGCGAGCCTGGAACACTAATGAGGTCACGTTGTAGCACAACTAGCATCAATGAAGGATACTAAGTAGCTCTGGACAGCAAGATATAAGTGAAGATCACAACGGCAGTAAAGATAATGAGGTGAAACAACAGCCAAGCAGGATATATCAACAACTTTGTCTCCAACTTTCCTCTGAAAAAGTTTGTGCCAATTTTTTTGTTTTTTTTCTTCTCTCTTTTTTTTCCTCACACTTTTTTTTCTTTCTCTCCTTTTTTTTCTCTGACTTTTTTTTCTCCTTTTTTTTCTCTCGTTTTTTTTCTCTTTTTTTCTCCCTCTTTCCAAAACAAACTAGATAAGATGCAGATTGGATCAAGTGAAGATGTAAACGATCTCAACTATTATTATGACAATGAATGGTGGGTAGCACGTGGTGGAAACTGATGGATGGATGGTGAACAACGGAAGGGCTAACGATGCAGCGGCGGCGTGACTAATGTGAAAAGAACTCGAAACTCTAAACGAACTAGACACTAAGACCAGCAAGTCGACACGACGATGCAACCGATAATTCAATAATGCATACAATGAAAAGAAAATTGCAAAGGCTCAGACTGGCTTGGACAAAGGATGAATAGATCTAACTTTTTTTGTGGCTTTTTCTTGGACAATAGGTAAGAAAATAAATCTAATCTAGGAAAACTGGAAATTCTCACCGAGCAACCTGAAAACTGATACCACTTGATAGAGGCGGGGTGTCCCGATCTTTCGATGAGATGATAACTATCAATTTGGTGAAGATGACTTTGACGATCCGACTACAAACGTGCACGACGTTGCGCCTTAGCAATCGCTAAACCAACTCCGAGAGGTTATTGACCACGCCGAAGCACAATCAACCTGACCACGAAGGTCTATTCCTGCAAGCAATCGAAGAACAAGCAAGAATATGATAAAGCAATCTGAATATTGCGAATATAGATGAAGTATCGATAAAGGTGGGGATACGTAAGCGGTCTTGGTCTGGTCGTTGGACACAAACAAAGTACACGAAGTTGCAATGGCTAACTTTTAACTAAACAAATCCCAAGGAAAAGCTACTAGATGGGTCTACTTATATAGGAGCAAGGGGTGGCGGCCAAGGAGGTGGGAGGACGTCCCAAGGCAGCCTAAAACTAAATCTAGGTCGTACAAGGCCAATGGGCCCAAGTGGAGGTGATGTAACACCTTTGGACTTGTAGTTTGACTCGGATTCTGCTGCAGCATCAGATTGTTTCGTCCACAACTAAACGCTCCGGACGAATTTGAAGGTGATTCCAATTGGGTTGGAAAGTGCACGAAATCTAGTTTCCAACAGAAAAAGAATCACCCAATTCGGAGTCCGTATGAAAAACTTGTGTGCGTTTTGAGTCAGGTGTGTCTGTGCAGTCCGAATCTGAATCCAGAACGTGAGAGACTTGGACTCTATCTTCTCTTGGGCCAAAAGTGACGTGAGAGAACTTTTTGGACAGCAAATAAACATCTCTTTCTTCCTTATCTTCATATGTGGATTGTACAAATGTCCCATACACCTGCAATTAGACAAAACACAAAAGTGTGTGAAGTATTTTTGTTCTGGATAACATAAATAGATTATTGAATAGTTTGCACTAGAAATCACCTGACAAATATGCATATATGCAATATTTTTGGTCATATCCAAGGTAGTCATGTCCTCATCACAATGACACGAGCCCAAGCCAAAACTATCGAAGATAAGGTGAACTCACTCCTCTCCGAACTTCCACTTTCTATGCATGAGACATGGCTACTACCTAAGTCCGAGGTGTTGTGCATGATTCGGCACCAAGCGGGCCCTCCCGAAGATGCGCATGAAGATGTACAAGTCCCCAAGTCCACGGATGAGGAGAACCAACGGAAGGAGCCAAGAGCATCTCCCAGGCCCCGGACATCCAGCCCCTAGAGCGTCTTCCTCTACAACAGCCCAGCCGCAGAAGGCTACAGGCCCCGGACATCCGGCCCCGGCAGCCCGGACATCCGGCCCCTTCCGAGCCCCGGGACATCCGGCCACCGGCCCGGAAATCCGGCCCTCCGAACCCGAGAGCAACAAATGCCACCGCTCCAGCCCGGACATCCGGCCCCCCAGCCCGGACATCCGGCGTCGCCTGAAAGCCCGGACATCCGGCCCGACCAGCCCGGACATCCAGCCTCCCCTGTCTGCGCACAGTGAAGGGTCGAGGCCCGTGTATCCCTTCTCCCTCCTAGACTATATATACTCCATCCCGTACAACTTTCTAGGGTTAGCAAAGGATTAGCTCATATTTTGTGTGAGAGATTTGCTCATCCACTTGGTTACCTTCTCCTCGGAGATTCAAGCCTCCACCGGAGAAGATCCCCCAAGCGGATTCAAGACCCCTCTTTAGGGAAGAACATCAAGACCTCCTCACGGAGAAGAACCGGTTACCCTTTTGTATCATCCCTAGTTGATCGTGGATCGTGTATCTTACTTTATGTACTCGAGGATCTAGCCCATGTGTGACTTGTTCTTGTTAGTTTGAGTGTTCCTCTCGTGTTTCCCCTTGTGATTTCCATCGTTCCCCTCTTTGTGTTCCGCGTGTTCTTCCGGGATCCGCTCCTTTCGTGAAAGATCGGGCGATTAGGGTTCTACCCTACATCATCTTGGTGTCTACAGCCACGTTGATCACGATTTCGGAGCCTCCCCGTTGTGTTTCTAGCCTTGTTTTGTTTTTTTCGTCCTAATTCGAAAAATCCCCACCAAAGTTAGCCCCAATTTTTTTTTGTGATTTGTTGGTGTGTTGAGATTTTGTTGGTTTGGATCCGTGGATTTGCTTTGTTTTGAGTGGATCTAGCTTCCCATCCTTTTCCCCAATTTCCATCCACAAATTCCTGCGAATTTCGCCCGGATTTAACCTCTCCTCGCGGTGTTCATCCCGTTCGTCCCTGGATCCAGAGCCCGGACATCCGGCCCCCGGACGTCCGGCCTTCCACCCGGACATCCGACCCCTGGCAGCAACATCTCCATCCACCACCCCGTTTTCCGCCCAATTTCCACCAAATTTTGTTCCCGTGCCCACCATATACCATATATACTTCCACATACCTCCACCACTTCCGCATATCCCAACAATTTTTGGACCATTTCGCTCTCCGACACATTTGCTACTTCGAGGTTTGAGAATTTGAGTTGCGGTGCCGTATCCTTTTGTGTTTTGGCTATCCAGGTACGGTTCGACATCGACAGCACCGTCGCTCATCTTCGCCACAGACGTGTCCTACATCATCACCACCATCCTACATCGTCATCAACAACGACCACCTCGACTACATCTTGGTATTCGTGCCACCATTTTGACAGCATACCGGAAGCAAGACTGGTAACCTCATCTTGGTATTGGACATATCACTCTTGCCATTACATTGATAGCCATCATAGCCTTACTCCTTTGCGTTGCTTACCCATCGAGACTAGCCATTGAGTATTGCCGGCAACGAGACTTGTGCACATTAGTTATCATATTTCCCATAGCATACATACATCATTGTTGCATATATTGGTATCATCTCTTGTGTCACAAAGTGTCATCGCATACTCATTTGCTATCTTGGTTCGTCAAGCATTACATGAGAAAAGAGCTCAAACATCAAAGAGCCAAACAAGCTTTTAAGCAAAAGGAAGAGATAAGCAAAGAGCATTTAAGCAAGAACCATAGCATCATACAACATTAAGATTGTCATACTCGATCATCTTGGATCATCGCATAGAAACACCTTGCATAGAGCATACTTGGGACAGAAGTCATTGCATTTTTGCTAAGTAGGTTGTGCACAAGTTCTTGTATCCTCCTATTGTGCAATCGTGCTAGCGTCTCTCTAGTGTTGTGCAACAAGAGCATTTTTGTGGATTCCACATTTTGGCTCACCCTTGGTTGCACAACCCCACTTATCTTTTTGCGTGTGTGTTTCCGTGTACCTTATATGCTTGGTCTACTTCTTACATTGCATCTTGCGAATCTTTTCCAACATATTGAAGCTCACTTACAATTGCATCAAATTTGGTGCCACCATCCTAACCAAGCTCCACCAAAAGCTTTTACTTGTGTAGGTGTGAGAAACCGACAAGAACTAGTACCAATTGTGTTATTTCCTTGTCCTACATTGGAGTGATCCTCGATCCCTTTCAACTTCGGTCAAGGTACATTCTGATGCGGAGCATCCTATGGACATCACCATGTACACCTTCGTAGCACATCAAGCTCCAAGTGGACCTACCGGACTTAAGGTGAACCCGCTCCTCTTCAAGATTTACATGATTATCTATTGGACTTGGTCGCTACCTCACCTTGGATCATTGTGCATCACTAGGTACGAGGACAACCGCCACCAAGAGGCTCAGGAGCACCCCCAAGGAGAAGAGGAACCACCCCAAGGCCACGTGGACCAAGACGGAGTGCAACAACAGCAAAACTGGAAGTCCCAGGTGACCCCGTGCACACGGGCCCCCGAGACCCCATGCCCACGGTTTACCCAAAAAGTTGACACTAAAGCACCCCGTGCGCACGGGCTTGTACCGTGCCCACAGGACCACCGTGCGCACGGGCCCAACTTACCCCGTGCGCACGGGCCTCCCAGGATGGACTGCTGTGATCCCCAAACCGAGCCCCTCTTCATCTACTTCGACCCCAAGACTATATAAACCGTACCTAGGGCTATGTTTAGGGTTAGCAAAGTATTAGATGAGATATTAGTGAGCTTTGCTCCTTCTACCACTCCTCCTCTTGAGATAGAGAGAGAGAGACCTCTCCTTTGGAGATCAAGACCTCCTATAGAGAAGATCCCTAGTGGATAGATCAAGACCTCCTATGGAGAAGATCCCTGGTGGATAGATCCTGATGAGGACATCAATACAATTGTTACACCCACAGCCCCTGCTGCTATACATACTGGACCAATTACTAGAGCTTGTGCACGCCAACTAAATTACCAGGTACTTTCGTTTCTTGGTAATGATTCTAATGTTCATGAGAATATGATGCTGCCAAAATTGGATACATTTGTTTTGCTTACAAATGAAGGGCCTAGCTTGGAGAAGGATGAACATTGGAGCAAGAACAAGCATGGAGATGATGGCATGCGCAAGGGGAACAAGAACGGAGTTACAAGTGATGATTTCAGGACTTTGAAGCCACCATAATGGGTGCATGAAGCCTTGGACGAAATATACAAGATGCCACTTCATAAATTTCGTCCCGAGGCTATTTTAGGTGCTGCGTCACCTTATTATTGGGCCAGGCCCATGTAATTTCGAAATACATAAGTATAGGCTATTTTCAGAGTCCGTATGTGTGGGGAAACAAGAGATAGGGTTGATTTCGGACCCCTCCACCAAGGGCCACGAAATCCACCCCCTCTTCCTCCATATATACAGCCCTTAGGGCATCGTTTAGACCTTGGGTTTTGTTTAGATTAAAAGTTCGCCATAGCTGCAACTTCGCGTACTTCGTTTGTGTTCAACGACCAGACAAAGGCGTCACAGAACCCCACCTTGATCAATAAAGCTTTCATCTTATATTCGCAATATCCAGATTGCAATCTCAGTTTCTTGCTTGTTCTTCGTTTGCTCGCAGGAAACAGACCCTCGTGGTCAGGTTGATCGTGCTCCGGCGTGGTCAATAACCTCTCGGAGTTGGTTTAGCGATTGCTAAGGCGCGACGTCCTCGCACGTTCGTAGTCGGATCGTCAAAGTCGACTTCCACCAAAGCGAAATCCACCATCTCATCGAAAGACGGGACACCTTTGCCTCTATCAAGCTTTCTCTCACCACAAGACCACATCCACATCCTTACTACATCCAATGGTTCAACAACAGCGGCAAGGTTAAGGTAACACGTACTGTTCGTGTGCATTTTAGTATCTCTACATATGCTGATTATGTTGATTGTGATGTGGTACCTATGCAAGCATGTTCCTTATTACTTGGTAGACCATGGCAATTTGATAAAAATTCTGTACACCATGGTAGAAACAATCACTATACTCTTGTTCATAAGGATAAAAATATTACTTTGCTTCCTATGACTCCTGATTCCATTTTGAAAGATGATATTAATAGAGCTAATAAAGCACAACAGGAGAAGAATAAGAGTGAAAATCAGATTGTGGCAAAAGAATTTGAGCAACAAATGAAGCCTAATAATAAACCATCTAGTGTTGCTTCTAAAATTAAATTGAAAAGTGCATGTTTATTTGCCACCAAATCTGATATTGATGAGCTAGATTTTAGCAAATCTGTTTGCTATGTTTTTGTGTGCAAAGAGGCATTATTTTCATTCGAGGACGTGCCTTCCTCTTTGCCTCCTGCTGTCACTAACATTTTACAGGAGTTCGCTGACGTTTTTCCACATGACGTGCCACCGGGATTACCGCCTATTCGAGGGATTGAGCATCAGATTGACTTAATTCCCGGTGCTTCACTGCCAAACCGTGCACCATACCGTACCAATCCAGAGGAGACGAAGGAGATTATGCGTCAAGTACAAGAGCTTCTCGACAAAGGTTATATACGCGAATCCCTTAGTCCTTGTGCTGTTCCTATTATTCTAGTGCCGAAAAAGGATGGTACATCACGTATGTGTGTTGATTGTAGAGGCATTAATAATATTACTATTCGTTATCGTCATCCTATTCCTAGGCTAGATGATATGCTTGATGAATTGAGTGGCTCTACAATATTCTCCAAAGTTGATTTGCGTAGTGGCTACCATCAAATTCGTATGAAATTGGGAGATGAATGGAAAACAGCATTTAAAACTAAGTTTGGATTATATGAGTGGTTAGTCATGCCTTTTGGGTTAAATAATGCACCTAGTACTTTCATGAGATTAATGAACGAAGTTTTACGTGCTTTCATTGGACGATTTGTGGTAGTTTACTTTGATGACATATTGATTTATAGCAGATCTTTGGAAGAACATTTGGAACATTTACGTGCTGTTTTTATTGCTCTACGTGATGCACGTTTGTTTGGTAACCTTGGGAAGTGCACCTTTTGCACCGACCGAGTATCTTTTCTTGGCTATGTTGTTACTCCACAGGGAATTGAAGTTGATAAAGCCAACATTGAAGCTATTGAGAGTTGGCCGCAGCCCAAAACGGTCACACAAGTGAGGAGTTTTCTTGGCCTCGCTGGATTCTATAGGCGTTTTGTGAGAGATTTCAGCACCATTGCTGCACCTCTCAATGAGCTTACAAAGAAAGATGTGCCTTTTCTTTGGGGTACCGCATAGGAAGAAGCCTTCACGGTATTGAAAGATAATGATGAGGACATCAATACAATTGTTACACCCACAGCCCCTGCTGCTATACATACTGGACCAATTACTAGAGCTCGTGCACGCCAACTAAATTACCAGGTACTTTCGTTTCTTGGTAATGATTCTAATGTTCATGAGAATATGATGCTGCCTAAATTGGATACATTTGTTTTGCTTACAAATGAAGGGCCTAGCTTGGAGAAGGATGAACATTGGAGCAAGAACAAGCATGGAGATGATGGCATGCGCAAGGGGAACAAGAACGGAGTTACAAGTGATGATTTCAGGACTTTGAAGCCACCATAATGGGTGCATGAAGCCTTGGACGAAATATACAAGATGCCACTTCATAAATTTCGTCCCGAGGCTATTTTAGGTGCTGCGTCACCTTATTATTGGGCCAGGCCCATGTAATTTCGAAATATATAAGTATAGGCTATTTTTAGAGTCCGTATGTGTGGGAAAACAAGAGATAGGGTTGATTTCGGACTCCTCCACCAAGGGCCACGAAATTCCCCCCTCTTCCTCCATATATACAGCCCTTAGGGCATCGTTTAGACTTTGGGTTTTGTTTAGATTAAAAGTTCGCCATAGCTGCAACTTCGCGTACTTCGTTTGTGTTCAACGACCAGACAAAGGCGTCACAGAACCCCACCTTGATCAATAAAGCTTTCATCTTATATTCGCAATATCCAGATTGCAATCTTAGTTTCTTGCTTGTTCTTCGTTTGCTCGCAGGAAACAGACCCTCGTGGTCAGGTTGATCGTGCTCCGGCGTGGTCAATAACCTCTCGGAGTTGGTTTAGCGATTGCTAAGGCGCGACGTCCTCGCGCGTTCGTAGTCGGATCGTCAAAGTCGACTTCCACCAAAGCGATATCCATCATCTCATCGAAAGATCGGGACCCCCGCCTCTATCAGCCAGGCCCATGTAATTTTGAAATACATAAGTATAGGCTATTTTTAGAGTCCGTATGTGTGGGGAAACAAGAGATAGGGTTGATTTCGGACCCCTCCACCAAGGGCCACGAAATTCCCCCCTCTTCCTCCATATATACAGCCCTTAGGGCATCGTTTAGACTTTGGGTTTTGTTTAGATTAAAAGTTCGCCATAGCTGCAACTTCGCGTACTTCGTTTGTGTTCAACGACCAGACAAAGGCGTCACAGAACCCCACCTTGATCAATAAAGCTTTCATCTTATATTCGCAATATCCAGATTGCAATCTCAGTTTCTTGCTTGTTCTTCGTTTGCTCGCAGGAAACAGACCCTCGTGGTCAGGTTGATCGTGCTCCGGCGTGGTCAATAACCTCTCGGAGTTGGTTTAGCGATTGCTAAGGCGCGACGTCCTCGCACGTTCGTAGTCGGATCGTCAAAGTCGACTTCCACCAAAGCGATATCCATCATCTCATCGAAAGACGGGACACCTTTGCCTCTATCAAGTGGTATCAGATTTCCAGGTTGCTCGGTGAGATTTTACAGTTTTTCGTAGTTTAGATCGAGTCTGTTCTTCATACCTATAGTCCACGAAAAAGCCACACAAAAAAAATTTTTAGGGTTAGTTCATCATATCCGAACCAATCTGAGCCTTGCATAATCTTTTTAGGGTTTTGCTTTGTTGAATTTGCGGTTGCATCGTCGTGTCTAGTTGCTGGTCTTAGAGTCTAGTCTTTTAGAGTTTCGAGTTCTGGTCATAAGTTGTCACGCTGCCGCCGCACCATCATCATCGCCCCTGCCATCTACCACCACCGCACCGAATCCGTATCCATATACCACCACCAATCCGTGTCCATATACCACCACCGATCCATATCCATATACTACCACCGCTGCCATATACCACCACCATATATCCACCACCAATCCGAGTTCTTTGCTTATTAGGTTTGTTTTCGGGATCCATCTAGATTCCGATTCGTGTTTCCTTGCCGGAGTAGGTTTCGGAAAAAAAAAGAGTCGGGTAGCCACGCTCCGTTTAGGCCCAAATTTTTTCAAAAACGCATTTTTCGAAAAAAATTCTGGCTATCCTATTTTTAGGTGTTTCTGAGTGTTTTGAGACAGGTGCCATTATAGGAAGTTTTTTTTGACCCATTTCCAGTTTTTGGGTCCGGGCAGTCGAAAAAAAAAAAATTGGTCGAAAAAATTTCGTGCCCATCCTGTCAGTTTGAGCTAGGAAGAGTTTTGAGACACTCGCCATTATAGTAATTTTTCGCAAAAAAAAAGCAGCGCAAAAAAAAAGAGCGCAAAAAAAAAGAGCGAAAAAAATATTCAGAGTGTGCTTTTCCCTTGTTTACGTGCCGCGCCGTGATTTTGTTAGTGTTCTAGGCTCGCGTCTCTAGCACAGTCTAGCCTAGGACCAGCACAGTACCGTCGTTGAGCGTTTATTCAACTTTGCATCTCTGAATTGATTATTGCTGACCCTTTTTGCTACCATATTATAAGCCTTCCCAGCTCCACATACATCTACGTCGTGCGTTTGACTCTCCCTGATAATCGCTCTATCCAAGCTTTGAGAGTTTTTGACTACAACGGTTGCCGATCACCGCCTGCTGCTGGGTAAGAACTGGTAAGAATTTGAGATTTGCTTGACGGATTTGTGACACCCACCACCACCACTTGTTCGTAGTCTGTAGGATCATATTCTTGTGTGTTTCTATTGCTGCTAACCATGCCAGGATCACAAGCCGACAAGATTGACTGGGAGAATTTATCGAACAAGGAGCTTCATGATAAGTTTCAGCAAATGATGACTGAACAGGTGCAAGATGTGCTGAACAATTTTGAAGAGGCCATGGAGAAGATCACTGGCCTTGAGAAGACGTTCGAAACAAAGCTCGATAACAAGTTTAATGAATTGCTCGCGCATCTTCCACCACCACCACCCGCTGCACCTAACGCACCTCTCCAACAACAACAACAACGACTACCTCCACGTCGCGAAGCAGACCTCCGCCGAGCACGCCGTGTTCCTCTTGCGTTTGGCCAAACTGTTGGTGCTGCTGTTGATACTTCTGTGGCTCCTGCTGCTGATGCGGAGGAGGATGATTATGTGGGAGATTATGAGGATGAGGTTGATCAAAATCAACACTACGTGCAGCCACCTGTACCACCACCAGCAGGTCGACCTCAGGTATATATTCGTAATGGTAGGCCTGCACCACCACCTCAGGTACGAGATGATGTCCATATTCCTAAACTGAAATTGAATATTCCACCATTTGAGGGTAGATATGTTCCTAATATATATCTTACTTGGGAGTTAGAAACTGAACAACGATTTACATGTTTACAATATCCTGAGGAGAGACGAGTTGCTGCTGCCGTTTGTGCTTTCACTAGTTTTGCATGTGTATGGTGGTCTGAACATTGTAGATTATATCCTATTCCAACTACTTGGGCTGCTTTGAAAACTGCTATGCGTACGCGTTGGGTTCCACCATATTATCAACGTGAATTGCTTCAAAAATTGCAGCGTTTAAGACAAGGGAAAAATTCTGTAGAAGAATATTATCAGGAATTACAAACTGGCATGATTAGATGTGGTATTGTTGAGGAGAATGAAGCTATGCTTGCACGTTTTCTGGGTGGATTAAATAGAGAGATTCAGACCATTCTAGACTATAAGGAGTATACTAATATCACTCGTTTATTCCATCTTGCTTGTAAAGCTGAACGTGAAGCGCAGGACCGACAAGCATTGGGGCGAACTAACTTTTCTGCAGGCCGACCTTCATCATGGACACCACGTGCATCTTCTACTTCAACTGCACCAGCACCTCCATCCGGTGCCACCTCCAGCCGTGATACAAGAAAACAGGCACAACCACCATTATCTTCCAAGAGCGCACCTGCGGGTCCTGCACAGCGTTCTTCTTCTTCCATGGCATCAACAGGGCACACAAGTGATATTATTTGTCGTCGTTGTAAGGGAGGAGGTCATTATGCGAGGGAATGCAAATCTCCGCGTGTGATGATTGCTACCGCGGATGGTGGATATGAGTCCGCTAGTGACTATGATGAGGAGACATTGGCTCTTATTACACGTGAAGAACATGGAGGAGATGATTCTGATCATGAGACGCAATACATGGCTCCTGAAGACGCTGACAGGTATGAAAGTTTAGTTGCTCAACGTGTTTTGAGTGTGCAGGTCACACAAGCTGAGCAAAATCAGAGGCACAATTTGTTCCATACCAAGGGAGTTGTGAAGGAACGTTCTGTGCGCGTCATAATAGACGGAGGGAGCTGCAACAACTTGGCTAGCATGGAGATGGTGGAGAAGCTTTCTCTCACCACAAGACCACATCCACATCCTTACTACATCCAATGGTTCAACAACAGCGGCAAGGTTAAGGTAACACGTACTGTTCGTGTGCATTTTAGTATCTCTACATATGCTGATTATGTTGATTGTGATGTGGTACCTATGCAAGCATGTTCCTTATTACTTGGTAGACCATGGCAATTTGATAAAAATTCTGTACACCATGGTAGAAACAATCACTATACTCTTGTTCATAAGGATAAAAATATTACTTTGCTTCCTATGACTCCTGATTCCATTTTGAAAGATGATATTAATAGAGCTAATAAAGCACAACAGGAGAAGAATAAGAGTGAAAATCAGATTGTGGCAAAAGAATTTGAGCAACAAATGAAGCCTAATAATAAACCATCTAGTGTTGCTTCTAAAATTAAATTGAAAAGTGCATGTTTATTTGCCACCAAATCTGATATTGATGAGCTAGATTTTAGCAAATCTGTTTGCTATGTTTTTGTGTGCAAAGAGGCATTATTTTCATTCGAGGACGTGCCTTCCTCTTTGCCTCCTGCTGTCACTAACATTTTACAGGAGTTCGCTGACGTTTTTCCACATGACGTGCCACCGGGATTACCGCCTATTCGAGGGATTGAGCATCAGATTGACTTAATTCCCGGTGCTTCACTGCCAAACCGTGCACCATACCGTACCAATCCAGAGGAGACGAAGGAGATTATGCGTCAAGTACAAGAGCTTCTCGACAAAGGTTATATACGCGAATCCCTTAGTCCTTGTGCTGTTCCTATTATTCTAGTGCCGAAAAAGGATGGTACATCACGTATGTGTGTTGATTGTAGAGGCATTAATAATATTACTATTCGTTATCGTCATCCTATTCCTAGGCTAGATGATATGCTTGATGAATTGAGTGGCTCTACAATATTCTCCAAAGTTGATTTGCGTAGTGGCTACCATCAAATTCGTATGAAATTGGGAGATGAATGGAAAACAGCATTTAAAACTAAGTTTGGATTATATGAGTGGTTAGTCATGCCTTTTGGGTTAACTAATGCACCTAGTACTTTCATGAGATTAATGAACGAAGTTTTACGTGCTTTCATTGGACGATTTGTGGTAGTTTACTTTGATGACATATTGATTTATAGCAGATCTTTGGAGGAACATTTGGAACATTTACGTGCTGTTTTTATTGCTCTACGTGATGCACGTTTGTTTGGTAACCTTGGGTGATAGAGGCAAAGGTGTCCCGTCTTTCGATGAGATGGTGGATTTCGCTTTGGTGGAAGTCGACTTTGACGATCCGACTACGAACGTGCGAGGACGTCGCGCCTTAGCAATCGCTAAACCAACTCCGAGAGGTTATTGACCACGCCGGAGCACGATCAACCTGACCACGAGGGTCTGTTTCCTGCGAGCAAACAAAGAACAAGCAAGAAACTGAGATTGCAATCTGGATATTGCGAATATAAGATGAAAGCTTTATTGATCAAGGTGGGGTTCTGTGACGCCTTTGTCTGGTCGTTGAACACAAACGAAGTACGCGAAGTTGCAGCTATGGCGAACTTTTAATCTAAACAAAACCCAAGGTCTAAACGATGCCCTAAGGGCTGTATATATGGAGGAAGAGGGGGTGGATTTCGTGGCCCTTGGTGGAGGGGTCCGAAATCAACCCTATCTCTTGTTTTCCCACACATACGGACTCTAAAAATAGCCTATACTTATGTATTTCGAAATTACATGGGCCTGGCCCAATAATAAGGTGACGCAGCACCTAAAATAGCCTCGGGACGAAATTTATGAAGTGGCATCTTGTATATTTCGTCCAAGGCTTCATGCACACATTATGGTGGCTTCAAAGTCCTGAAATCATCACTTGTAACTCCGTTCTTGTTCCCCTTGCGCATGCCATCATCTCCATGCTTGTTCTTGCTCCAATGTTCATCCTTCTCCAAGCTAGGCCCTTCATTTGTAAGCAAAACAAATGTATCCAATTTAGGCAGCATCATATTCTCATGAACATTAGAATCATTACCAAGAAACGAAAGTACCTGATAATTTAGTTGGCGTGCACGAGCTCTAGTAATTGGTCCAGTATGTATAGCAGCAGGGGCTGTGGGTGTAACAATTGTATTGATGTCCTCATCACAGCACGTAAATGTTCCAAATGTTCTTCCAAAGATCTGCTATAAATCAATATGTCATCAAAGTAAACTACCACAAATCGTCCAATGAAAGCACGTAAAACTTCGTTCATTAATCTCATGAAAGTACTAGGTGCATTAGTTAACCCAAAAGGCATGACTAACCACTCATATAATCCAAACTTAGTTTTAAATGCTGTTTTCCATTCATCTCCCAATTTCATACGAATTTGATGGTAGCCACTACGCAAATCAACTTTGGAGAATATTGTAGAGCCACTCAATTCATCAAGCATATCATCTAGCCTAGGAATAGGATGACGATAACGAATAGTAATATTATTAATGCCTCTACAATCAACACACATACGTGATGTACCATCCTTTTTCGGCACTAGAATAATAGGAACAGCACAAGGACTAAGGGATTCGCGTATATAACCTTTGTCGAGAAGCTCTTGTACTTGACGCATAATCTCCTTCGTCTCCTCTGGATTGGTACGGTATGGTGCACGGTTTGGCAGTGAAGCACCGGGAATTAAGTCAATCTGATGCTCAATCCCTCGAATAGGCGGTAATCCCGGTGGCACGTCATGTGGAAAAACGTCAGCGAACTCCTGTAAAATGTTAGTGACAGCAGGAGGCAAAGAGGAAGGCACGTCCTCGAATGAAAATAATGCCTCTTTGCACACAAAAACATAGCAAACAGATTTGCTAAAATCTAGCTCATCAATATCAGATTTGGTGGCAAATAAACATGCACTTTTCAATTTAATTTTAGAAGCAACACTAGATGGTTTATTATTAGGCTTCATTTGTTGCTCAAATTCTTTTGCCACAATCTGATTTTCACTCTTATTCTTCTCCTGTTGTGCTTTATTAGCTCTATTAATATCATCTTTCAAAATGGAATCAGGAGTCATAGGAAGCAAAGTAATATTTTTATCCTTATGAACAAGAGTATAGTGATTGTTTCTACCATGGTGTACAGAATTTTTATCAAATTGCCATGGTCTACCAAGTAATAAGGAACATGCTTGCATAGGTACCACATCACAATCAACATAATCAGCATATGTAGAGATACTAAAATGCACACGAACAGTACGTGTTACCTTAACCTTGCCGCTGTTGTTGAACCATTGGATGTAGTAAGGATGTGGATGTGGTCTTGTGGTGAGAGAAAGCTTCTCCACCATCTCCATGCTAGCCAAGTTGTTGCAGCTCCCTCCGTCTATTATGACGCGCACAGAACGTTCCTTCACAACTCCCTTGGTATGGAACAAATTGTGCCTCTGATTTTGCTCAGCTTGTGTGACCTGCACACTCAAAACACGTTGAGCAACTAAACTTTCATACCTGTCAGCGTCTTCAGGAGCCATGTATTGCGTCTCATGATCAGAATCATCTCCTCCATGTTCTTCACGTGTAATAAGAGCCAATGTCTCCTCATCATAGTCACTAGCGGACTCATATCCACCATCCGCGGTAGCAATCATCACACGCGGAGATTTGCATTCCCTCGCATAATGACCTCCTCCCTTACAACGACGACAAATAATATCACTTGTGTGCCCTGTTGATGCCATGGAAGAAGAAGAACGCTGTGCAGGACCCGCAGGTGCGCTCTTGGAAGATAATGGTGGTTGTGCCTGTTTTCTTGTATCACGGCTGGAGGTGGCACCGGATGGAGGTGCTGGTGCAGTTGAAGTAGAAGATGCACGTGGTGTCCATGATGAAGGTCGGCCTGCAGAAAAGTTAGTTCGCCCCAATGCTTGTCGGTCCTGCGCTTCACGTTCAGCTTTACAAGCAAGATGGAATAAACGAGTGATATTAGTATACTCCTTATAGTCTAGAATGGTCTGAATCTCTCTATTTAATCCACCCAGAAAACGTGCAAGCATAGCTTCATTCTCCTCAACAATACCACATCTAATCATGCCAGTTTGTAATTCCTGATAATATTCTTCTACAGAATTTTTCCCTTGTCTTAAACGCTGCAATTTTTGAAGCAATTCACGTTGATAATATGGTGGAACCCAACGCGTACGCATAGCAGTTTTCAAAGCAGCCCAAGTAGTTGGAATAGGATATAATCTACAATGTTCAGACCACCATACACATGCAAAACTAGTGAAAGCACAAACGGCAGCAGCAACTCGTCTCTCCTCAGGATATTGTAAACATGTAAATCGTTGTTCAGTTTCTAACTCCCAAGTAAGATATATACCAGGAACATATCTACCCTCAAATGGTGGAATATTCAATTTCAGTTTAGGAATATGGACATCATCTCGTACCTGAGGTGGTGGTGCAGGCCTACCATTACGAATATATACCTGAGGTCGACCTGCTGGTGGTGGTACAGGTGGCTGCACGTAGTGTTGATTTTGATCAACCTCATCCTCATAGTCTCCCACATAAGCATCCTCCTCCGCATCAGCAGCAGGAGCCACAGAAGTATCAACAGCAGCACCAACAGTTTGGCCAAACGCAAGAGGAACACGGCTTGCTCGGCGGAGGTCTGCTTCGCGACGTGGAGGTAGTCGTTGTTGTTGTTGTTGTTGGAGAGGTGCGTTAGCTGCAGCGGGTGGTGGTGGTGGAAGACGCGCGAGCAATTCATTAAACTTGTTATCGAGCTTTTTTTCGAACGCCTTCTCAAAGCCAGTGATCTTCTCCATGGCCTCTTCAAAATTGTTCAGCACATCTTGCACCTGTTCAGTCATCATTTGCTGAAACTTATCATGAAGCTCCTTGTTCGATAAATTATCCCAGTCAATCTCGTCGGCTTGTGATCCTGGCATGGTTAGCAGTAATAGAAACACACAAGAATATGATCCTACAGACTACGAACAAGTGGTGGTGGTGGGTGTCACAAATCCGTCAAGCAAATCTCAAATTCTTACCAGTTCTTACCCAGCAGCAGGCGGTGATCGACAACCGTTGTAGTCAAAAACAATCAAAGCTTGGATAGAGCGATTACCAGGGAGAGTCAAACGCACGACGTAGATGTATGTGGAGCTGGGAAGGCTTATAATATGGTAGCAAAAAGGGTCAGCAATAATCAATTCAAAAAGGCTCAGATTGGTTCGGATATGATGAACTAACCCTAATTTTTTTTTGTGGCTTTTTCGTGGACTGTAGGTATGAAGAACTGATAGAGGCGGGGTGTCCCGATCTTTCGATGAGATGATAACTATCGATTTGGTGGAGACGACTTTGACGATCCGACTACAAACGTGCAACAACGTTGTGCCTTAGCAATCGCTAAACCAACTCCGAGAGGTTATTGACCACGCCGGAGCACGATCAACCTGACCACGAAGGTCTATTCCTGCAAGCAATCGAAGAACAAGCAAGAATATGATAAAAGCAATCTGATAATCGCGAATATGTATGAAGTATTGATAATGGTGGGGATCCGAAAAGTGGTCTTGGTCTGGTCGTTGGACACAAACGAAGCACACGAAGTTGCAATGGCTAACTTTTAACTAAACAAATCCCAAGGAAAAGCTACTAGATGGATCTACTTATATAGGAGCAAGGGGTGGCGGCCAAGGAGGTGGGAGGACGTCCCAAGGCAGCCTAAAACTAAATCTAGGTCGTACAAGGCCAATGGGCCCAAGTGGAGGTCATGTAACACCTTTGGACTTGTAGTTTGACTTGGATTCTGCTGCAGCATCAGATTGTTTCGTCCACAACTCAACGCTCCGGACGAATTTGAAGGTGACTCCAATTGGGTTGGCAAGTGCACGAAACCTAGTTTCCAACAAAAAAAGAATCACCCAATTCGGAGTCCGTATGAGAAACTTGTGTGCGTTTTGAGTCAGGTGTGTCTGTGCAGTCCGAATCTGAATCCAGAACGTGAGAGACTTGGACTCTATCTTCTCTTGGGCCAAAAGTGACGTGAGAGAACTTTTTGGACAGCAAATAAACATCTCTTTCTTCCTTATCTTCATATGTGGATTGTACAAATGTCCCATACACCTGCAATTAGACAAAACACAAAAGTGTGTGAAGTATTTTTGTTCTGGATAACATAAATAGATTATTGAATAGTTTGCACTAGAAATCACCTGACAAATATGCATATATGCAATATTTTTGGTCATATCCAAGGTAGTCATGTCCTCATCATCCTCCCCTTCTTGAAAATAAAGCCGTCCTCGGCGTTGCTTAATCTGAAATGTGGCTTTGTCATTACCTCTTATGATCAACTCAGATGATGTAGCCACTCTCGGGGGCGATGTGTCACATGGTGGAGGTGATGTAGTCCTGACAACAACGGATGTGGTTGTCATAGTATGCCTAGTAGTTGAAGGAACAATCATATCAACTCTTGGAATGTGCACCGTGCGCTTGTTCTCCTCGTGGCCAACACGTCGTTTTATTTCCTGTTCAGCTTTGCAAGCAAGATGAAACAAATGGTCCATAGGATAACACTCTTCATGAATTAGTATCTCTTGAATATCACGGTTTAATCCTCCCCAAAATCTATCCATAAAATCATCTTCACTTTCTTCTAAAGAGGAATGCAACAAGGTAGTTTGTAAATCATCATAATATTTTGTTACAGTTTCACTACCTTGTTTTAAGTGTTGCAACTTCTTAATCATGTCACGAGTATAATAAGCAGGGACGAAAGTATGTCGCATGGCAAGTTTCAAATCATCCCAAGTAGTAGGTATATAATCAGGGTGTAACCGACAATATTCACTCCACCAAACCAAAGCATAACCAGTGAAAGAACCAACCGCAACCTTAACCTTTTTATGTTCATCGAAATTATGGGAAGCAAATATATTTTTTATGTCGAACTCCCATTCAATACATAAAGCAGGTTTAAAACGGCCATTAAATGGTGGTATAGATACATTAACCTGATCATGTGCATTTGGATGTTTGTGCACCTCTCGTGACGGTTGTGGTATTTGCAAAGGTGGTGGCACGTCTCCCGCGATCGACAAAGCCCATGAATTGACTCTGGATCCTGTCATGATTAGTAGAACAAGAAACAAAACCCAAAAATAATGTTCGTATAACTACTAGGATGTGGTGGTAAAACGCTCACAGTAAAGCAAATATCAATGTCTTACAAGTTCTTACCATGCAGCAGGCGGTGATCGGCAACCAGCGGTGTCAAGTAACTCCGAATATTGAGTAAAGCGATTGCCAGGGGAGCGTACGTATACACGGTGTAGAAATATGTGGAGCTGGGTTGGCTATATATGGTAGCAAAAAATTAGCAATAATCAATTCAAAGATGCAATGTTGAATAAACGCTCAACGACGGTACTGTGCTGGTCCTAGGCTAGACTGAACAAGAGACGCGAGCCTAGAACAGTAATGAGGTCACGTCGTAGCACAACCAGCATCAATGAAGGATACTAAGTAGCTCTGGCCAGCAAGATATAAGTGAAGATCACAACGGCAGTAAAGATAATGATGTGAAACAACAGCCAAGCTGTTTTACTGAACAGTGCACAAAACAGATTCCAATCCGAATTCAACTACGAGATTGAGTCTAAAAAGATCTGAATTTTGTTTTTTTT
>NC_041380.1:225175365-225216195 GCF_002162155.2 Triticum dicoccoides | reverse complement strand
TAAAAATAGCCTATACTTATGTATTTCGAAATTACATGGGCCTGGCCCAATAATAAGGTGACGCAGCACCTAAAATAGCCTCGGGACGAAATTTATGAAGTGGCATCTTGTATATTTCGTCCAAGGCTTCATGCACCCATTATGGTGGCTTCAAAGTCCTGAAATCATCACTTGTAACTTCGTTCTTGTTTCCCTTGCGCATGCCATCATCTCCATGCTTGTTCTTGCTCCAATGTTCATCCTTCTCCAAGCTAGGCCCTTCATTTGTAAGCAAAACAAATGTATCCAATTTAGGCAGCATCATATTCTCATGAACACTAGAATCATTACCAAGAAACGAAAGTACCTGGTAATTTAGTTGGCGTGCACGAGCTCTAGTAATTGGTCCAGTATGTATAGCAGCAGGGGTTGTGGGTGTAACAATTGTATTGATGTCCTCATCAACAAGTGATATTATTTGTCGTCGTTGTAAGGGAGGAGGTCATTATGCGAGAGAATGCAAATCTCCGCGTGTGATGATTGCTACCGCGGATGGTGGATATGAGTCCGCTAGTGACTATGATGAGGAGACTTTGGCTCTTATTACACGTGAAGAACATGGTGGAGATGATTCTGATAATGAGACGCAATACATGGCTCCTGAAGACGCTGACAGGTATGAATGTTTAGTTGCTCAACGTGTTTTGAGTGTGCAGATCACACAAGCTGAGCAAAATCAGAGGCACAACTTGTTCCATACCAAGGGAGTTGTGAAGGAACGTTTTGTGCGCGTCATCATAGACGGAGGGAGCTGCAACAACTTGGCTAGCATGGAGATGGTCGAGAAGCTTTCTCTCACCACAAGACCACATCCACATCCTTACTACATCCAATGGTTCAACAACAGCGGCAAGGTTAAGGTAACACGTACTGTTCGTGTGCATTTTAGTATATCTACATATGCTGATTATGTTGATTGTGATGTGGTACCTATGCAAGCATGTTCCTTATTACTTGGTAGACCATGGCAATTTGATAAAAATTCTGTACACCATGGTAGAAACAATCACTATACTCTTGTTCATAAGGATAAAAATATTACTTTGCTTCCTATGACTCCTGATTCCATTTTGAAAGATGATATTAATAGAGCTAATAAAGCAAAACAGGAGACGAATAAGAGTGAAAATCAGATTGTGGCAAAAGAATTTGAGCAACAAATGAAGCCTAATAATAAACCATCTAGTGTTGCTTCTGAAATTAAATTGAAAAGTGCATGTTTATTTGCCACCAAATCTGATATTGATGAGCTAGATTTCAGCAAATCTGTTTGCTATGCTTTTGTGTGCAAAGAGGCATTATTTTCATTCGAGGACGTGCCTTCCTCTTTGATAGAGGCAAAGGTGTCCCGTCTTTCGATGAGATGGTGGATTTCGCTTTGGTGGAAGTCGACTTTGACGATCCGACTACGAACGTGCGAGGACGTCGCGCCTTAGCAATCGCTAAACCAACTCCGAGAGGTTATTGACCACGCCGGAGCACGATCAACCTGACCACGAGGGTCTGTTTCCTGCGAGCAAACGAAGAACAAGCAAGAAACTGAGATTGCAATCTGGATATTGCGAATATAAGATGAAAGCTTTATTGATCAAGGTGGGGTTCTGTGACGCCTTTGTCTGGTCGTTGAACACAAACGAAGTACGCGAAGTTGCAGCTATGGCGAACTTTTAATCTAAACAAAACCCAAAGTCTAAACGATGCCCTAAGGGCTGTATATATGGAGGAAGAGGGGGGGGGAATTTCGTGGCCCTTGGTGGAGGGGTCCGAAATCAGCCCTATCTCTTGTTTCCCCACACATACGGACTCTAAAAATAGCCTATACTTATGTATTTCGAAATTACATGGGCCTGGCCCAATAATAAGGTGACGCAGCACCTAAAATAGCCTCGGGACGAAATTTATGAAGTGGCATCTTGTATATTTCGTCCAAGGCTTCATGCACCCATTATGGTGGCTTCAAAGTCCTGAAATCATCACTTGTAACTCCGTTCTTGTTCCCCTTGCGCATGCCATCATCTCCATGCTTGTTCTTGCTCCAATGTTCATCCTTCTCCAAGCTAGGCCCTTCATTTGTAAGCAAAACAAATGTATCCAATTTAGGCAGCATCATATTCTCATGAACATTAAAATCATTACCAAGAAACGAAAGTACCTGGTAATTTAGTTGGCGTGCACGAGCTCTAGTAATTGGTCCAGTATGTATAGCAGCAGGGGCTGTGGGTGTAACAATTGTATTGATGTCCTCATCAAAAGTAGTGGGTAGCTCATCAGATGGTGCATTCAAATTGACAAGGCATTCATCATTCTCATGTAGAGATGGAAGATCAGTACCTTTGTCATTACCTCTTATGATCAACTCAGATGATGTAGCCACTCTCGGGGGCGATGTGTCACATGGTGGAGGTGATGTAGTCCTGACAACAACGGATGTGGTTGTCATAGTATGCCTAGTAGTTGAAGGAACAATCATATCAACTCTTGGAATGTGCACCGTGCGCTTGTTCTCCTCGTGGCCAACACGTTGTTTTATTTCCTGTTCAGCTTTGCAAGCAAGATGAAACAAATGGTCCATAGGATAACACTCTTCATGAATTAGTATCTCTTGAATATCACGGTTTAATCCTCCCCAAAATCTATCCATAAAATCATCTTCACTTTCTTCTAAAGAGGAATGCAACAAGGTAGTTTGTAAATCATCATAATATTTTGTTACAGTTTCACTACCTTGTTTTAAGTGTTGCAACTTCTTAATCATGTCACGAGTATAATAAGCAGGGATGAAAGTATGTCGCATGGCAAGTTTCAAATCATCCCAAGTAGTAGGTATATAATCAGGGTGTAACCGACAATATTCACTCCACCAAACCAAAGCATAACCAGTGAAAGAACCAACCACAACCTTAACCTTTTTATGTTCATCGAAATTATGGGAAGCAAATATATTTTTTACGTCGAACTCCCATTCAATATATAAAGCAGGTTTAAAACGGCCATTAAATGGTGGTATAGATACATTAACCTGATCATGTGCATTTGGATGTTTGTGCACCTCTCGTGACGGTTGTGGTATTTGCAAAGGTGGTGGCACGTCTCCCGCGATCGACAAAGCCCATGAATTGACTCTGGATCCTGTCATGATTAGTAGAACAAGAAACAAAACCCAAAAATAATGTTCGTATAACTACTAGGATGTGGTGGTAAAACGCTCACAGTAAAGCAAATATCAATGTCTTACAAGTTCTTACCATGCAGCAGGCGGTGATCGGCAACCAGCGGTGTCAAGTAACTCCGAATATTGAGTAAAGCGATTGCCAGGGGAGCGTACGTATACACGGTGTAGAAATATGTGGAGCTGGGTTGGCTATATATGGTAGCAAAAAATTAGCAATAATCAATTCAAAGATGCAATGTTGAATAAACGCTCAACGACGGTACTGTGCTGGTCCTAGGCTAGACTGAACAAGAGACGCGAGCCTAGAACAGTAATGAGGTCACGTCGTAGCACAACCAGCATCAATGAAGGATACTAAGTAGCTCTGGCCAGCAAGATATAAGTGAAGATCACAACGGCAGTAAAGATAATGATGTGAAACAACAGCCAAGCTGTTTTACTGAACAGTGCACAAAACAGATTCCAATCCGAATTCAACTACGAGATTGAGTCTAAAAAGATCTGAATTTTGTTTTTTTTCTCTTTTTTTTCTCGCACTTTTTTTTCTTTCTCTCCTTTTTTTCTTTGACTTTTTTTTCTCTTTTTTTTCTCTCGTTTTTTTTCTCTCTTTTTTTTCTCCCTCTTTCCAAAACAAACTAGATAAGATGCAGATTGGATCAAGTGAAGATGTGAACGATCTCAACTATTATTATGACAATGAATGGTGGGTAGCACGTGGTGGAAATTGATGGATGGGTGGTGGACAGCGGAAGAGATAATGATGCAGCGGTGGCGTGACTAATGTGAACAGAACTCGAAACTCTAAACGAACTAGACACTAAGACCAGCAACTCGACACGACGATGCAACCGATAATTCAACTATGCAAGCAATGAAAAGAAAATTGCAAAGGCTCAGACTGGCTTGGACCAAGGATGAATAGATCTAACTCTTTTTTTGTGGCTTTTTCTTGGACAATAGGTAAGAAAATAAATCTAATCTAGGAAAACTGGAAATTCTCACCGAGCAACCTGAAAACTGATACCACTTGATAGAGGCGGGGTGTCCCGATCTTTCGATGAGATGATAACTATCGATTTGGTGGAGACGACTTTGACGATCCGACTACAAACGTGCAACAACGTTGTGCCTTAGCAATCGCTAAACCAACTCCGAGAGGTTATTGACCACGCCGGAGCACGATCAACCTGACCACGAAGGTCTATTCCTGCAAGCAATCGAAGAACAAGCAAGAATATGATAAAAGCAATCTGATGATCGCGAATATGTATGAAGTATTGATAATGGTGGGGATCCGAAAAGTGGTCTTGGTCTGGTCGTTGGACACAAACGAAGCACACGAAGTTGCAATGGCTAACTTTTAACTAAACAAATCCCAAGGAAAAGCTACTAGATGGATCTACTTATATAGGAGCAAGGGGTGGCGGCCAAGGAGGTGGGAGGACGTCCCAAGGCAGCCTAAAACTAAATCTAGGTCGTACAAGGCCAATGGGCCCAAGTGGAGGTCATGTAACACCTTTGGACTTGTAGTTTGACTTGGATTCTGCTGCAGCATCAGATTGTTTCGTCCACAACTAAACGCTCCGGACGAATTTGAAGGTGACTCCAATTGGGTTGGAAAGTGCACGAAACCTAGTTTCCAACAAAAAAAGAATCACCCAATTCGGAGTCCGTATGAGAAACTTGTGTGCGTTTTGAGTCAGGTGTGTCTGTGCAGTCCGAATCTGAATCCAGAACGTGAGAGACTTGGACTCTATCTTCTCTTGGGCCAAAAGTGACGTGAGAGAACTTTTTGGACAGCAAATAAACATCTCTTTCTTCCTTATCTTCATATGTGGATTGTACAAATGTCCCATACACCTGCAATTAGACAAAACACAAAAATGTGTGTAGTATTTTTGTTCTGGATAACATAAATAGATTATTGAATAGTTTGCACTAGAAATCACCTGACAAATATGCATATATGCAATATTTTTGGTCATATCCAAGGTAGTCATGTCCTCATCAAGAACAGACTCGATCTAAACTACGAAAAACTGTAAAATCTCACCGAGCAACCTGGAAATCTGATACCACTTGATAGAGGCGAGGGTCCCGATTTTTCGATGAGATGATGGATATCGCTTTGGTGGAAGTCGACTTTGACGATCCGACTACGAACGTGCGAGGACGTCGCGCCTTAGCAATCGCTAAACCAACTCCGAGAGGTTATTGACCACGCCGGAGCACGATCAACCTGACCACGAGGGTCTGTTTCCTGCGAGCAAACGAAGAACAAGCAAGAAACTAAGATTGCAATCTGGATATTGCGAATATAAGATGAAAGCTTTATTGATCAAGGTGGGGTTCTGTGACGCCTTTGTCTGGTCGTTGAACACAAACGAAGTACGCGAAGTTGCAGCTATGGCGAACTTTTAATCTAAACAAAACCCAAAGTCTAAACGATGCCCTAAGGGCTGTATATATGGAGGAAGAGGGGGGGGGGGATTTCGTGGCCCTTGGTGGAGGGGTCCGAAATCAACCCTGTCTCTTGTTTCCCCACACATACGGACTCTAAAAATAGCCTATACTTATGTATTTCGAAATTACATGGGCCTGGCCCAATAATAAGGTGACGCAGCACCTAAAATAGCCTCGGGACGAAATTTATGAAGTGGCATCTTGTATATTTCGTCCAAGGCTTCATGCACCCATTATGGTGGCTTCAAAGTCCTGAAATCATCACTTGTAACTTCGTTCTTGTTTCCCTTGCGCATGCCATCATCTCCATGCTTGTTCTTGCTCCAATGTTCATCCTTCTCCAAGCTAGGCCCTTCATTTGTAAGCAAAACAAATGTATCCAATTTAGGCAGCATCATATTCTCATGAACACTAGAATCATTACCAAGAAACGAAAGTACCTGGTAATTTAGTTGGCGTGCACGAGCTCTATTAATTGGTCCAGTATGTATAGCAGCAGGGGCTGTGGGTGTAACAATTGTATTGATGTCCTCATCATCCTCCCCTTCTTGAAATGAAGTCGTCCTCGACAGAAGTTCATCTTCCTCACCCAAATAAGGCTTCAAATCTGCAATGTTAAAAGTGGGACTAACCCCAAAATCTGCAGGCAACTCAAGTTTATATGCATTATCATTTATTTTCTCTAACACCTTAAAGGGACCATGAGCACGTGGCATTAGCTTTGATTTGCGCAAATCAGGAAATCTATCCTTACGCAAATGTAACCAAACAAGATCTCCAGGTGCAAACACAACATGTTTTCTATCCTTATCTCCAGCAAGTTTATATTTAGCATTCATACGCTCAATGTTTTCCTTAGTTAACTCATGCATTTTTAAAATCAATTCAGCACGTTGTTTAGCATCAAAATTAACCTTCTCCGAAGATGGAAGAGGCAACAAATCAATAGGTGCATGAGGTAGGAAACCATACACAACTTCAAAAGGGCACATCTTAGTAGTAGAATGCAATGAACGATTATAAGCAAATTCAATATGAGGCAAGCATTCCTCCCACATTTTCTTATTATTCTTCAAAACAGCCCTAAGCATAGTAGACAACGTTCTATTGACTACTTCAGTTTGTCCATCAGTTTGGGGGTGACAAGTAGTACTAAAAAGCAGTTTAGTCCCCAACTTAGCCAATAAACATCTCCAAAAGTGGCTAAGAAATTTAGTATCACGATCTGAAACAATAGTATTTGGCACACCATGCAAGCGAATAATTTCACGAAAGAACAAATCAGCAACATTAACAGCATCATCGCTTTTATGACATGGTATAAAGTGTGCCATTTTCGAGAATCTATCCACGACAACAAATATGCTATCCCTCCCCTTCTTTGTTCGAGGTAAACCTAAAACAAAGTCCATAGATATATCCTCCCAAGGAACACTAGGTACAGGCAAAGGCATATATAAACCATGAGGATTGAGTCGTGACTTAGCTTTTTGACATGTAGTGCATCGAGCAATAAAACGCTCAACATCCCGTCTCATCTTTGGCCAAAAGAAATGTGTAGCAAGTACGTCCTCCGTCTTCTTCACGCCAAAATGTCCCATTAATCCACCTCCATGCGCTTCCTGCAACAACAAAAGACGAACGGAGCTAGCTGGAATGCATAGCTTGTTAGCACGAAACACAAATCCATCGTTAACGACAAACTTGTTCCACATTCTTCCTTCTTTACAATTCTGCATTACATCTTTAAAATCAGCATCATGCACATATTGATCTTTGATGGTCTCCAAACCAAATATTTTGAAGTCAAGTTGTGAAAGCATAGTATAGCGACGAGACAATGCATCAGCAATAACATTTTCTTTTCCCTTCTTGTGTTTAATGACATAAGGGAAAGTCTCAATGAATTCAACCCATTTAGCATGTCTATGATTCAGTTTAGCTTGACTTTTAATATGTTTCAAAGATTCATGATCAGAATGTATAACAAATTCTTTGGGCCATAAATAATGTTGACATGTTTCTAAAGTCCGAACAAGAGCATATAATTCTTTATCATAAGTAGAATAATTCAGACTAGGCCCACTCAATTTTTCAGAAAAGTATGCAACAGGTTTGCCATCTTGTAATAACACACCTCCTAATCCAATTCCACTAGCATCACATTCAAGCTCAAAAGTCTTATTAAAATCAGGAAGTTGGAGTAAAGGAGCATGTGTCAACTTATCTTTCAATACCGTGAAGGCTTCTTCCTGTGCGGTACCCCAAACAAAAGGCACATCCTTCTTTGTAAGCTCGTTGAGAGGTGCAGCAATGGTGCTGAAATCTCTCACAAAACGCCTATAGAATCCAGCGAGGCCAAGAAAACTCCTCACTTGTGTGACCGTTTTGGGCTGCGGCCAACTCTCAATAGCTTCAATCTTGGCTTTATCAACTTCAATTCCCTGTGGAGTAACAACATAGCCAAGAAAAGATACTCGGTCGGTGCAAAAGGTGCACTTCCCAAGGTTACCAAATTTCTTTTGGCCAAAGGTGAAGAAGACGGAGGATGTACTTGCTACACATTTCTTTTGGCCAAAGATGAGACGGGATGTTGAGCGTTTTATTGCTCGATGCACTACATGTCAAAAAGCTAAGTCACGACTCAATCCTCATGGTTTATATATGCCTTTGCCTGTACCTAGTGTTCCTTCGGAGGATATATCTATGGACTTTGTTTTAGGTTTACCTCGAACAAAGAAGGGGAGGGATAGCATATTTGTTGTCGTGGATAGATTCTCGAAAATGGCACACTTTATACCATGTCATAAAAGCGATGATGCTGTTAATGTTGCTGATTTGTTCTTTCGTGAAATTATTCGCTTGCATGGTGTGCCAAATACTATTGTTTCAGATCGTGATACTAAATTTCTTAGCCACTTTTGGAGATGTTTATGGGCTAAGTTGGGGACTAAACTGCTTTTTAGTACTACTTGTCACCCCCAAACTGATGGACAAACTGAAGTAGTCAACAGAACGTTGTCTACTATGCTTAGGGCTGTTTTGAAGAATAATAAGAAAATGTGGGAGGAATGCTTGCCTCATATTGAATTTGCTTATAATCGTTCATTGCATTCTAGTACTAAGATGTGCCCTTTTGAAGTTGTGTATGGTTTCCTACCTCGTGCACCTATTGATTTGTTGCCTCTTCCATCTTCGGAGAAGGTTAATTTTGATGCTAAACAACGTGCTGAATTGATTTTAAAAATGCATGAGTTAACTAAGGAAAACATTGAGCGCATGAATGCTAAATATAAACTTGCTGGAGATAAGGGTAGAAAACATGTTGTGTTTGCACCTGGAGATCTTGTTTGGTTACATTTGCGTAAGGATAGATTTCCTGATTTGCGCAAATCAAAGTTAATGCCACGTGCTGATGGTCCCTTTAAGGTGTTAGAGAAAATAAATGATAATGCATATAAACTTGAACTGCCTGCAGATTTTGGGGTTAGTCCCACTTTTAACATTGCAGATTTGAAGCCTTATTTGGGTGAGGAAGATGAACTTCTGTCGAGGACGACTTCATTTCAAGAAGGGGAGGATGATGAGGACATCAATACAATTGTTACACCCACAGCCCCTGCTGCTATACATACTGGACCAATTACTAGAGCTCGTGCACGCCAACTAAATTACCAGGTACTTTCGTTTCTTGGTAATGATTCTAGTGTTCATGAGAATATGATGCTGCCTAAATTGGATACATTTGTTTTGCTTACAAATGAAGGGCCTAGCTTGGAGAAGGATGAACATTGGAGCAAGAACAAGCATGGAGATGATGGCATGCGCAAGGGAAACAAGAACGAAGTTACAAGTGATGATTTCAGGACTTTGAAGCCACCATAATGGGTGCATGAAGCCTTGGACGAAATATACAAGATGCCACTTCATAAATTTCGTCCCGAGGCTATTTTAGGTGCTGCGTCACCTTATTATTGGGCCAGGCCCATGTAATTTCGAAATACATAAGTATAGGCTATTTTTAGAGTCCGTATGTGTGGGGAAACAAGAGACAGGGTTGATTTCGGACCCCTCCACCAAGGGCCACGAAATCCCCCCCCCCCTCTTCCTCCATATATACAGCCCTTAGGGCATCGTTTAGACTTTGGGTTTTGTTTAGATTAAAAGTTCGCCATAGCTGCAACTTCGCGTACTTCGTTTGTGTTCAACGACCAGACAAAGGCGTCACAGAACCCCACCTTGATCAATAAAGCTTTCATCTTATATTCGCAATATCCAGATTGCAATCTTAGTTTCTTGCTTGTTCTTCGTTTGCTCGCAGGAAACAGACCCTCGTGGTCAGGTTGATCGTGCTCCGACGTGGTCAATAACCTCTCGGAGTTGGTTTAGCGATTGCTAAGGCGCGACGTCCTCGCACGTTCGTAGTCGGATCGTCAAAGTCGACTTCCACCAAAGCGAAATCCACCATCTCATCGAAAGACGGGACACCTCCGCCTCTATCAAGTGGTATCAGTTTTCAGGTTGCTCGGTGAGAATTTCCAGTTTTTCCTAGATTAGATTTTTTTCTTACCTATTGTCCAAGAAAAAGCCACAAAAAAAGTTAGATCTGTTCATCCTTTATCCAAGCCAGTCTGAGCCTTTGCAATTTTCTATTCATTGCTTGCATAGTTGAATTATCGGTTGCATCGTCGTGTCAGTTGCTGGTCTTAGCGTCTAGTCTTTTAGAGTTTCCAGTTCTGTTCACATTAGTCACGCCACCGCTGCATCATTATCTCTTCCGCTGTCCACCACCCATCCATCAATTTCCACCACGTGCTACCCACCATTCATTGTCATAATAATAGTTGAGATCGTTCACATCTTCACTTGATCCAATCTGCATCTTATCTAGTTTGTTTTGGAAAGAGGGAGAAAAAAAGAGAAAAAAACGAGAGAAAAAAAAGGAGAAAAAAAAGTCAGAAAAAAAAGGAGAGAAAGAAAAAAAAGTGTGAGGAAAAAAAGAGAGAAGAAAAAAACAAAAAATGATTTATCGAACTGAAACATATTAAAAGTCAAGCTAAACTGAATCGTAGACATGCTAAATGGGTTGAATTCATTGAGACTTTCCCTTATGTCATTAAACACAAGAAGGGAAAAGAAAATGTTATTGCTGATGCATTGTCTCGTCGCTATACTATGCTTTCACAACTTGACTTCAAAATATTTGGTTTGGAGACCATCAAAGATCAATATGTGCATGATGCTGATTTTAAAGATGTAATGCAGAATTGTAAAGAAGGAAGAATGTGGAACAAGTTTGTCGTTAACGATGGATTTGTGTTTCGTGCTAACAAGCTATGCATTCCAGCTAGCTCCGTTCGTCTTTTGTTGTTGCAGGAAGCGCATGGAGGAGGATTAATGGGACATTTTGGCGTGAAGAAGACGGAGGACGTACTTGCTACACATTTCTTTTGGCCAAAGATGAGACGGGATATTGAGCGTTTTATTGCTCGCTGCACTACATGTCAAAAAGCTAAGTCACGACTCAATCCTCATGGTTTATATATGCCTTTGCCTGTACCTAGTGTTCCTTGGGAGGATATATCTATGGACTTTGTTTTAGGTTTACCTCGAACAAAGAAGGGGAGGGATAGCATATTTGTTGTCGTGGATAGATTCTCGAAAATGGCACACTTTATACCATGTCATAAAAGCGATGATGCTGTTAATGTTGCTGATTTGTTCTTTCGTGAAATTATTCGCTTGCATGGTGTGCCAAAAACTATTGTTTCAGATCGTGATACTAAATTTCTTAGCCACTTTTGGAGATGTTTATGGGCTAAGTTGGGGACTAAACTGCTTTTTAGTACTACTTGTCACCCCCAAACTGATGGACAAACTGAAGTAGTCAATAGAACGTTGTCTACTATGCTTAGGGCTGTTTTGAAGAATAATAAGAAAATGTGGGAGGAATGCTTGCCGCATATTGAATTTGCTTATAATCGTTCATTGCATTCTACTACTAAGATGTGCCCTTTTGAAGTTGTGTATGGTTTCCTACCTCGTGCACCTATTGATTTGTTGCCTCTTCCATCTTCGGAGAAGGTTAATTTTGATGCTAAACAACGTGCTGAATTGATTTTAAAAATGCATGAGTTAACTAAGGAAAACATTGAGCGTATGAATGCTAAATATAAACTTGCTGGAGATAAGGGTAGAAAACATGTTGTGTTTGCACCTGGAGATCTTGTTTGGTTACATTTGCGTAAGGATAGATTTCCTGATTTGCGCAAATCAAAGCTAATGCCACGTGCTGATGGTCCCTTTAAGGTGTTAGAGAAAATAAATGATAATGCATATAAACTTGAGCTGCCTGCAGATTTTGGGGTTAGTCCCACTTTTAACATTGCAGATTTGAAGCCTTATTTGGGTGAGGAAGATGAACTTCCGTCGAGGACGACTTCATTTCAAGAAGGGGAGGATGATGAGGACATCAATACAATTGTTACACCCACAGCCCCTGCTGCTATACATACTGGACCAATTACTAGAGCTCGTGATAGAGGCGGGGTGTCCCGATCTTTCGGTGAGATGATAACTATCGATTTGGTGGAGACGACTTTGACGATCCGACTACAAACGTGCACGACGTTGCGCCTTAGCAATCGCTAAACCAACTCCAAGAGGTTATTGATCACGCCGGAGCACAATCAACCTGACCACGAAGGTCTATTCCTGCAAGCAATCGAAGAACAAGCAAGAATATGATAAAAAGCAATCTGAATATTGCGAGTATATATGAAGTATTGACAAAGGTGGATATCCGTAAGCGGTCTTGGTCTGGTCGTTGGACACAAACGAAGTAAACGAAGTTGCAATGGCTAACTTTTAACTAAACAAATCCCAAGGAAAAGCTACTAGATGGATCTACTTATATAGGAGCAAGAGGTGGCGGCCAAGGAGGTGGGAGGACGTCCCAAGGCAGCCTAAAACTAAATCTAGGTCGTACAAGGCCAATGGGCCCATGTGGAGGTGATGTAACACCTTTGGACTTGTAGTTTGACTCGGATTCTGCTGCAGCATCAGATTGTTTCGTCCACAACTCAACGCTCCGGACGAATTTGAAGGTGATTCCAATTGGGTTGGAAAGTGCACGAAATCTAGTTTCCAACAAAAAAAGAATCACCCAATTCGGAGTCCGTATGAAAAACTTGTGTGCGTTTTGAGTCAGGTATGTCTGTGCAGTCCGAATCTGAATCCAGAACGTGAGAGACTTGGACTCTATCTTCTCTTGGGCCAAAAGTGATGTGAGAGAACTTTTTGGACAGCAAATAAACATCTCTTTCTTCCTTATCTTCATATGTGGATTGTACAAATGTCCCATACACCTGCAATTAGACAAAACACAAAAGTGTGTGAAGTATTTTTGTTCTGAATAACATAAATAGATTATTGAATAGTTTGCACTAGAAATCACCTGACAAATATGCATATATGCAATATTTTTGGTCATATCCAAGGTAGTCATGTCCTCATCATCCTCCCCTTCTTGAAAATAAAGCCGTCCTCGGCGTTGCTTAATCTGAAATGTGGCTAACAAAAGAGACAAGGTGTACATGTTGTATATGTATATGTCATCCATTTTTACTTCCCTTGATTTTTGCATATATGACACATGAATAGATGAGTAACTTGCATAGTTCATAAAATCTAAAGCCAAAAAATTAGCACAAGAAGTAGAAGGCATGAAAATATTGCAACTCAGTTTGCACATATAAGTGAAGCTCTTATTCATTTCAAAAGATTGACAATGTTCATCATTAAACCATCCCAACATTGGTGAATAAACCTTACTTGCATCAAATTTACATGCTACAATATGCTTAAATAAGCAAACATGCAATAAGTCATGCAACACAGAATCATCACCAAGATTAGAGGTCATATCAAAATGATTAAACATTGGTTCTTTTGCATCAATAGTTAATTCAATGGGTGCACTCAAAATTGTTGGTATTTCAGTTGTTTGATCACATGGCAAAGTCAACTTATCAACATAGTCCTCTAAAATAGGTGGTGTGATCAAAGTAGTGGGTAGCTCATCAGATGGTGCATTCAAATTGACAAGGCATTCATCATTCTCATGTAGAGATGGAAGATCAGTACCTTTGTCATTACCTCTTATGATCAACTCAGATGATGTAGCCACTCTCGGGGGCGATGTGTCACATGGTGTAGGTGATGTAGTCCTGACAACAACAGATGTGGTTGTCATAGTATGCCTAGTAGTTGAAGGAACAATCATATCAACTCTTGGAATGTGCACCGTGCGCTTGTTCTCCTCGTGGCCAACACGTCGTTTTATTTCCTGTTCAGCTTTGCAAGCAAGATGAAACAAATGGTCCATAGGATAACACTCTTCATGAATTAGTATCTCTTGAATATCACGGTTTAATCCTCCCCAAAATCTATCCATAAAATCATCTTCACTTTCTTCTAAAGAGGAATGCAACAAGGTAGTTTGTAAATCATCATAATATTTTGTTACAGTTTCACTACCTTGTTTTAAGTGTTGCAACTTCTTAATCATGTCACGAGTATAATAAGCAGGGACGAAAGTATGTCGCATGGCAAGTTTCAAATCATCCCAAGTAGTAGGTATATAATCAGGGTGTAACCGACAATATTCACTCCACCAAACCAAAGCATAACCAGTGAAAGAACCAACCGCAACCTTAACCTTTTTATGTTCATCGAAATTATGGGAAGCAAATATATTTTTTATGTCGAACTCCCATTCAATATATAAAGCAGGTTTAAAACGGCCATTAAATGGTGGTATAGATACATTAACCTGATCATGTGATGAGGACATCAATACAATTGTTACACCCACAGCCCCTGCTGCTATACATACTGGACCAATTACTAGAGCTCGTGCACGCCAACTAAATTACCAGGTACTTTCGTTTCTTGGTAATGATTCTAATGTTCATGAGAATATGATGCTGCCTAAATTGGATACATTTGTTTTGCTTACAAATGAAGGGCCTAGCTTGGAGAAGGATGAACATTGGAGCAAGAACAAGCATGGAGATGATGGCATGCGCAAGGGGAACAAGAACGGAGTTACAAGTGATGATTTCAGGACTTTGAAGCCACCATAATGGGTGCATGAAGCCTTGGACGAAATATACAAGATGCCACTTCATAAATTTCGTCCCGAGGCTATTTTAGGTGCTGCGTCACCTTATTATTGGGCTAGGCCCATATAATTTCGAAATACATAAGTATAGGCTATTTTTAGAGTCCGTATGTATGGGGAAACAAGAGATAGGGTTGATTTCGGACCCCTCCACCAAGGGCCACGAAATTCCCCCCTCTTCCTCCATATATACAGCCCTTAGGGCATCGTTTAGACTTTGGGTTTTGTTTAGATTAAAAGTTCGCCATAGCTGCAACTTCGCGTACTTCGTTTGTGTTCAACGACCAGACAAAGGCGTCACAGAACCCCACCTTGATCAATAAAGCTTTCATCTTATATTCGCAATATCCAGATTGCAATCTCAGTTTCTTGCTTGTTCTTCGTTTGCTCGCAGGAAACAGACCCTCGTGGTCAGGTTGATCGTGCTCCGGCGTGGTCAATAACCTCTCGGAGTTGGTTTAGCGATTGCTAAGGCGCGACGTCCTCGCACGTTCGTAGTCGGATCGTCAAAGTCGACTTCCACCAAAGCGATATCCATCATCTCATCGAAAGACGGGACACCTTAGCCTCTATCAGATCCCCATCATAGGATCACCAAGACCTCATCTCCTAGGAGTGGGAAGAACTTTGCCATTGTATCTTTCCTTTGATTGTGTTTGTGACTTGTGGATCTTATATTGCTATTCTAGTGGATGTGTAATTGGGGAATTGTTTGAGTGATTTCCTCTTTGTGTTCTTGAGAGTTTGCCCTTTTCCCCCTCCAAGTGTGAAACGATCCCCCTCTAGGATTTCATCCTATATCATTTTGGTATCATGAGCAAGGTTGATTCACATCTTGGAGTCCATCCCCCCATTTGCTAGCTTGATTTTATTGTTTTTCGTCCAAAATCGAAAATCCCCGCAAAAATAGCCCAAAAAATTCTTGCAATTTGTTGGATCTTGTGAGATTTGGTTGTTTTGATCCACGAATTTGGAGTTTGGCAAGTGGATCTACCCATCTTCCTGCTTCCCCACCTTCCAAACCCTCAAAATTGCCTTACCTTGGAAAATCCCCATGGATCCGGAGCATTTCATCCGCTCCCAGCACACCCCGTGCACACGGGCCCTCGAGACCCCGTGCACACGGGACCCCGTGCACATAGGCCTCACTTATCCTGTGCGCACGGACCATCCAGTAACTTTCGGCCATCTTTTGTTTTGCACCATTTTGCTTCCACACCAACACTCGTGTTCTTCCGCACTATTTCTCGTGGTTGTTTGAGTTTCGGACCGCGGTTTCTCTTGTGTGTTTCGGCTACTTAGGCGCATTTGGACATCATCATCGCCGCCACTCGATCATCAACTCGGACACCACACCGGCTTCACCAACTTCATTCTTATCGTATGATCGGACGGTAACCTCGACGACATCTCACCCTTGCTTTTGCATTGATAACCCGAGCCATTTCGCGTCGCTTACCCATTGAGACTAGCAAGTTGAGAATTGTCGTGCCATGCTATTGTGCACCATAGTGATCTTGTTACCATATTAGTGCCATAAGTCTCTCCTGTGCATATCTTACATACTTGTCTCATATTATACTTGGCTCTAGCTTCAAAAAAAACAAGAAAAGCTTTTAAGCAAAAGAGGAGCAACAAAGAGCTTGTAAGCAATAGCATCGAGTCATTTTTGCATATCATCTTTGACACCTCATATGTAGCATAGTTGGGATTGAAGACGGCACGTTTCTCTTATAGGTTGGTGCACACGCGTATCTAGCCCATTTGAGCAATGGAGCTAGCATCTCTCTAGTATTCGCACAACAAGAGCATTTTCCGTGGTTGCACATTTTGAGCTCACCCCTTGGTTGTGCGGATCCCATCTATCTTCCGTGTGTGTGTTCCTAGTGATATCATTGGGTTTGATCTATTTGTTTTTACTTGCATTTTCGTGAATCTTCTCAACCTTATCAATATCTTGACTAACATTTGCCTGAAATTTTTGCCACCATCCTAACCGAGCTCCTCCATAAGCCTTTGTCGGATTTCATGTTCCGGCAGACCCTTGAGGTTCGAACACTGGGGTGCGCATGGAGATTTCACCCCCTACCTACCTACACCCCTCCGCCATGCTAGGATCTAAACTCAGGAAAGAACAACACAAGAGACACAGGGTTTATACTGGTTTGGGCCACCGTTGTGGTGTAATACCCTACTCCAGTGTGTGGTGTGGTGGATTGCCTCTTGGGCTGATGATGATGAACAATACAAGGGAGAACAGCCTCGCGAGGGTCTGTTCTTGGCTGGGGCGATGAACTGCTCGGTGGAGTTCAGTCACCTTTCTCTCTCTCTCTCTCTCTCTCTCTCTGATTTCCTCCAACTGACCGACCCTGATTTCGACCCCAGCTTGTTTCTGGGTTGGCTGATTCTCGATCCTCCCTACCCTGGGGGTGGCTAGTCCTATTTATAGAGGCCCTGGTCCTCTCCCCAAATATTGAGCGGGAAGGGAGCCAACAATGGCGGGCTAATTTGAAGGGGGACAGCAAGTATCAGCTATCCTGACAAAAGCACTCTTCGCCTGTGCAAAGCTCTGGTGATGACGCCGTCTTGGGCTCCACGGTGACCTCCGTCTCATAGTCCTCCTGGTCTTGGTCTCGTTGCACTAAAATGGCAACCTTTGCCTGATGCCTCGGTACTCCGCGGCTGCGCTTGCCCCCTTTGCACCAAAGAGGGAAGGAGGACGCTGCGCGGGCTGGCACCCGCCTGGCGCCCTGAGTCGTCATGGCTTGCGTCAGGGCACCTCGTGAGGTACCCCGCCTTGATCTCTCCACCTCCTCGTGAGCCAGCCTGACGAGGCCGTGCTTGAGGAAGCTCTGCATCGTCCGCCCTGCGAGGCTTGGCCCCTCGCGAGGGTCTTGGGTTTGTGTTGGTGAAGACGGGTCGTGCTGGGCCCCCCCTTTGAGCCACGCCGCAGGCCGCAGGCAGGAAAGTCTGGGGACCCCCGTTCCCAGAACGCCGACAACCTTTTACTTGTAGGTGTCAGAAACAATTCCTGGTACCAATTCCCCTATTATAGCATCGTGAGATTATACTTGTTACATCCACAATCTTTGGAAAAGGTAACTGTGGTTTTGTTCTCTCATTTTTCCTACTCACCACCACTTTCTCATGATGGATAGGCCGAGTACTTCTACCAACCCACTCTTCCTCGAGCAATATGGAGACATGACAAACTTCGTCACCAAGTTGCAACTCTTTGGCGCACATCGAGCTTTGCATCAAGAACAACTTGCTTTGGGCGACCGCATAGACAATTTCGCCACCGACCTACGACAATCCGAGCAACGTACAAGGGACTACTTCGACACATCATTGAGTTCCCTCAAAGACGATATCCGAACCATGATGGTCAATCGCTCTTCTACAACTTTGTCCTCTTCACGACGGAGATGCTCAAGTCGCAAGTCTTCATTACGGCCATGCGATGCAAGTACCACGCGGCATCGTCATCATCTTCGAGGCGACCACCAAGACCATGAAGAGCGACCTTCGGGACGAGAGTTGGCTTCTCTGCCACCCCCATGCACACGGGCCTTGGACCCCCGTGCCCACGGCCTCCTGCACCCCCGTGCGCACGGGCTCTTCACAACAGCACCATCAACCCCAAGGCTGCGACTTCGACAACAACTTTGGCATCTTCGCCTCTGGACGTACCATCTTTGCCTACTTCCCACGATTACGCCTACTTCGACATCATCAAGTCCAAGGCGATCACCTACAAGCGAGGGAGACACTTCAATCTTTGGAAGTCCCTCAAGGGAGATGGTCGAGCATGGGAATTTCCCTTCGGTCATGGAAACGAGCTACGAGGTGCCACATCATTTGGGCCTCCAACAACAAGACGGCAATAAGAAGGTCGAGCAAGGGCCATCCCCTTCGACCATGGCGACGAGCACGAACCTCTTCAACAACATGAAGACGGCGCCCATATTGGACTCATACTCCGAGTCAAGCTACGAGACCGCTCATGAGACCTTATCTTTGGTCTTCGAGGAGAATGATGATGTGCCATATTCGGCTTTCATCCACGGCTACGACCACGACATGATTGAGCATGGAGACATTTGCACCAACATCTCTCCGACAACGACATGTGACGAGTTGCCCCAATTGCCATGTGAGGAGAGTGTAACATCCCAATTTTCCCAATTTGGATGTTAATAGATCATTCATATGCATCTCATATTTTTCCATGCATTATTTGCTTTTCTGGAATATTCTCTTCATTATGCAACTAAAGGCAATTTGTTGGAGTGGAGATAACATGACTTCTCCCCTGTTTAAAATGTTCATAATGTGCAGAATATTGTTTCCAGTTCATCTGATATGTTCTGGTAATTTTTGTGATCTTCAAAGTATTTTAATTGTGTGTTATTTTACTGTTTGTGTGGACTTTTGCATCAAAATGAATTTCTAAAATTGCATTAGTGTTGGAACTAGTGTTCCTGTATTTTATAGCTGTAGAGCTATTTTTACTGTGTGTCTAGGTATTTTTATTTAGAATTTATACTGTGTATTTTATTTTATTTATTTTGTCCTGCTGCTGTCTTTATAAAAAAACAGGGCCAGCCAGCCGGCCAGCCAACCGGCCCATCGCCGCGGCCCAGCCAGCCAGCGCAGCAGCAGCACACCCCGCGGCCCAGCTAGCCAGCGCAGTAGCAGCACACCCCGCAGCCCATCTTCCCAGCGAAGCGGTACGCGCCGCATAGCCGCACCTGACCCGCATCGCTCGCCCGCGCCTGATCCACCTCGCCCCAACCGCTGACCAGCGGGCCCCGCTCCCATCCCCTTCCTCCGGTCGGACGAACACGCGCGCAGCTGCACCGCTCGCACACCGAGCGCGAGCCGGATCGATCTCGCCCCCTAGTCGACCTGGTGCTCCCCTAGGACTCCCTGGACACGTAAGGGTTTGCCCCGCACCCCCGAAGCCTCTTTCCGATCCTTTCCGTCGTCCGCACGCCTCTGTTGGGCGAATTGGATCTCACCGAGGAGCTTCAGCCGCCGCCGTCGTTGACCGTCCGAATCCACCGCCGTAAGGAAGCCCGGCCGTTCCACTTGTCACCGTTCGAACCCCCTCTCGACGCCGCACTCGTTTGACACCTCGGGTTAACCTGCAGCGTACCAGGACGACGTGGCCACCGACGCCCGACTTCACCGGAGCACGCCGGAGTTCAGGAGCTCGCCGCTGCCGCTCGAGGGAGCCCCGTCGCCGTTGAACACCACCACCACCTCCACCACTCACCGCCGCATCCTCCTGTCACTTCCCCCTCGCCGGAGAGTCGCCGGAGGAGCGCCACTGCCACCGCCGACCGCCGCCGCCGTTTTCCTCTGTACACGGTGAGCACGCGTGCACAGGAGGTTTTCAGCCAATAGGTGATGAGGACATCAATACAATTGTTACACCCACAGCCCCTGCTGCTATACATACTGGACCAATTACTAGAGCTCGTGCACGCCAACTAAATTACCAGGTACTTTCGTTTCTTGGTAATGATTCTAATGTTCATGAGAATATGATGCTGCCTAAATTGGATACATTTGTTTTGCTTACAAATGAAGGGCCTAGCTTGGAGAAGGATGAACATTGGAACAAGAACGGAGTTACAAGTGATGATTTCAGGACTTTGAAGCCACCATAATGGGTGCATGAAGCCTTGGACGAAATATACAAGATGCCACTTCATAAATTTCGTCCCGAGGCTATTTTAGGTGCTGCGTCACCTTATTATTGGGCCAGGCCCATGTAATTTCGAAATACATAAGTATAGGCTATTTTTAGAGTCCGTATGTGTGGGGAAACAAGAGATAGGGTTGATTTCGGACCCCTCCACCAAGGGCCACGAAATCCCCCCCTCTTCCTCCATATATACAGCCCTTAGGGCATCGTTTAGACTTTGGGTTTTGTTTAGATTAAAAGTTCGCCATAGCTGCAACTTCGCGTACTTCGTTTGTGTTCAACGACCAGACAAAGGCGTCACAGAACCCCACCTTGATCAATAAAGCTTTTATCTTATATTCGCAATATCCAGATTGCAATCTCAGTTTCTTGCTTGTTCTTCGTTTGCTCGCAGGAAACAGACCCTCGTGGTCAGGTTGATCGTGCTCCGGCGTGGTCAATAACCTCTCGGAGTTGGTTTAGCGATTGCTAAGGCGCGACGTCCTCGCACGTTCGTAGTCGGATCGTCAAAGTCGACTTCCACCAAAGCGATATCCATCATCTCATCGAAAGACGGGACACCTTAGCCTCTATCAAGAGTGCAATGAACGATTATAAGCAAATTCAATATGAGGCAAGCATTCCTCCCACATTTTCTTATTATTCTTCAAAACAGCCCTAAGCATAGTAGACAATGTTCTATTGACTACTTCAGTTTGTCCATCAGTTTGGGGGTGACAAGTAGTACTAAAAAGCAGTTTAGTCCCCAACTTAGCCCATAAACATCTCCAAAAGTGGGTAAGAAATTTAGTATCACGATCTGAAACAATAGTATTTGGCACACCATGCAAGCGAATAATTTCACGAAAGAACAAATCAGCAACATTAACAACATCATCGCTTTTATGAGATGGTATAAAGTGTGCCATTTTCGAGAATCTATCCACGACAACAAATATGCTATCCCTCCCCTTCTTTGTTCAAGGTAAACCTAAAACAAAGTCCATAGATATATCCTCCCAAGGAACACTAGGTACAGGCAAAGGCATATATAAACCATGAGGATTGAGTCGTGACTTAGCTTTTTGACATGTAGTGCAGCGAGCAATAAAACGCTCAACATCCCGTCTCATCTTTGGCCAAAGGAAATGTGTAGCAAGTACGTCCTCCGTCTTCTTCACGCCAAAGTGTCCCATTAATCCTCCTCCATGCGCCTCCTGCAACAACAAAAGACGAACGGAGCTAGCTGGAATGCATAGCTTGTTAGCACGAAACACAAATCCATTGTTAACAACAAACTTGTTCCACATTCTTCCTTCTTTACAATTCTGCATTACATCTTTAAAATCAGCATCATGCACATATTGATCTTTGATGGTCTCCAAACCAAATATTTTGAAGTCAAGTTGTGAAAGCATAGTATAGCGACGAGACAATGCATCAGCAATAACATTTTCTTTTCCCTTCTTGTGTTTAATGACATAAGGGAAAGTCTCAATGAATTCAACCCATTTAGCATGTCTACGATTCAGTTTAGCTTGACTTTTAATATGTTTCAAAGATTCATGATCAGAATGTATAACAAATTCTTTGTGCCATAAATAATGTTGCCATGTTTCTAAAGTCCGAACAAGAGCATATAATTCTTTATCATAAGTAGAATAATTCAGACTAGGCCCACTCAATTTTTCAGAAAAGTATGCAACAGGTTTGCCATCTTGTAATAACACACCTCCTAATCCAATTCCACTAGCATCACATTCAAGCTCAAAAGTCTTATTAAAATCAGGAAGTTGGAGTAAAGGAGCATGTGTCAACTTATCTTTCAATACCGTGAAGGCTTCTTCCTGTGCGGTACCCCAAACAAAAGGCACATCCTTCTTTGTAAGCTCGTTGAGAGGTGCAGCAATGGTGCTGAAATCTCTCACAAAACGCCTATAGAATCCAGCGAGGCCAAGAAAACTCCTCACTTGTGTGACCGTTTTGGGCTGCGGCCAACTCTGAATAGCTTCAATTTTGGCTTTGTCAACTTCAATTCCCTGTGGAGTAACAACATAGCCAAGAAAAGATACTCGGTCGGTGCAAAAGGTGCACTTCCCAAGGTTACCAAACAAACGTGCATCACGTAGAGCAATAAAAACAACACGTAAATGTTCCAAATGTTCTTCCAAAGATCTGCTATAAATCAATATGTCATCAAAGTAAACTACCACAAATCGTCCAATGAAAGCACGTAAAACTTCGTTCATTAATCTCATGAAAGTACTAGGTGCATTAGTTAACCCAAAAGGCATGACTAACCACTCATATAATCCAAACTTAGTTTTAAATGCTGTTTTCCATTCATCTCCCAATTTCATACGAATTTGATGGTAGCCACTACGCAAATCAACTTTGGAGAATATTGTAGAGCCACTCAATTCACCAAGCATATCATCTAGCCTAGGAATAGGATGACGATAACGAATAGTAATATTATTAATGCCTCTACAATCAACACACATACGTGATGTACCATCCTTTTTCGGCACTAGAATAATAGGAACAGCACAAGGACTAAGGGATTCGCGTATATAACCTTTGTCGAGAAGCTCTTGTACTTGACGCATAATCTCCTTCGTCTCCTCTGGATTGGTACGGTATGGTGCACGGTTTGGCAGTGAAGCACCGGGAATTAAGTCAATCTGATGCTCAATCCCTCGAATAGGCGGTAATCCCGGTGGCACGTCTTGTGGAAAAACGTCAGCGAACTCCTGCAAAATGTTAGTGACAGCAGGAGGCAAAGAGGAAGGCACGTCCTCGAATGAAAATAATGCCTCGCGACGTGGAGGTAGTCGTTGTTGTTGTTGTTGGAGAGGTGCGTTAGCTGCAGCGGGTGGTGGTGGTGGAAGACGCGCGAGCAATTCATTAAACTTGTTATCGAGCTTTGTTTCGAACGTCTTCTCAAAGCCAGTGATCTTCTCCATGGCCTCTTCAAAATTGTTCAGCACATCTTGCACCTGTTCAGTCATCATTTGCTGAAACTTATCATGAAGCTCCTTGTTCGATAAATTCTCCCAGTCAATCTCGTCGGCTTGTGATCCTGGCATGGTTAGCAGCAATAGAAACACACAAGAATATGATCCTACAGACTACGAACAAGTGGTGGTGGTGGGTGTCACAAATCCGTCAAGCAAATCTCAAATTCTTACCAGTTCTTACCCAGCAGCAGGCGGTGATCGGCAACCGTTGTAGTCAAAAACTCTCACAGCTTGGATAGAGCGATTACCAGGGAGAGTCAAACGCACGACGTAGATGTATGTGGAGCTGGGAAGGCTTATAATATGGTAGCAAAAAGGGTCAGCAATAATCAATTCAGAGATGCAAAGTTGAATAAACGCTCAACGACGGTACTGTGCTGGTCCTAGGCTAGACTGTGCTAGAGACGCGAGCCTAGAACACTAACAAAATCACGGCGCGGCACGTAAACAAGGGAAAAGCACACTCTGGAATTTTTTTTTCGCTCTTTTTTTTTGCGCTCTTTTTTTTTGCGCTGCTTTTTTTTTTGCGAAAAATCACTATAATGGCGAGTGTCTCAAAACTCTTCTTAGCTCAAACTGACAGGATGGGCACGAAATTTTTTTGACCAATTTTTTTTTTTGACTGTCCGGACCCAAAAACTGGAAACGGGTCAAAAAAAACTTCCTATAATGGCACCTGTCTCAAAACACTCAGAAACACCTAAAAATAGGATAGCCAGAAATTTTTTCGAAAAATGCGTTTTCGAAAAATTTTGGGCCTAAACGGAGCGTGGCTACCCGACTCCGGCAAGGAAACACGAATCGGAATCTAGATGGATCCCGAAAACAAACCTAATAAGCAAAGAACTCGGATTGGTGGTGGATATATGGTGGTGGTATATGGCAACGGTGGTGGTAGCGGTGGTAGTATATGGATATGGATCGGTGGTGGTATATGGGCACGGATTGGTGGTGGTATATGGATACGAATTCGGAGCGGTGGTGGTAGATGGCAGGGGCGATGATGATGGTGCGGCGGCGGCGTGACAACTTATGACCAGAACTCGAAACTCTAAAAGACTAGACTCTAAGACCAGCAACTAGACACGACGATGCAACCGCAAATTCAACAAAGCAAAACCCTAAAAAGATTATGCAAGGCTCAGATTGGTTCGGATATGATGAACTAACCCTAATTTTTTTTGTGGCTTTTTCGTGGACTATAGGTATGAAGAACAGACTCGATCTAAACTACGAAAAACTGTAAAATCTCACCGAGCAACCTGGAGCTCTGATACCACTTGATAGAGGCAAAGGTGTCCCGTCTTTCGATGAGATGATGGATATCGCTTTGGTGGCAGTCGACTTTGACGATCCGACTACGAACGTGCGAGGACGTCGCGCCTTAGCAATCGCTAAACCAACTCCGAGAGGTTATTGACCACGCCGGAGCACGATCAACCTGACCACGAGGGTCTGTTTCGTGCGAGCAAACGAAGAACAAGCAAGAAACTGAGATTGCAATCTGGATATTGCGAATATAAGATGAAAGCTTTATTGATCAAGGTGGGGTTCTGTGACGCCTTTGTCTGGTCGTTGAACACAAACGAAGTACGCGAAGTTGCAGCTATGGCGAACTTTTAATCTAAACAAAACCCAAAGTCTAAACGATGCCCTAAGGGCTGTATATATGGAGGAAGAGGGGGGGAATTTCGTGGCCCTTGGTGGAGGGGTCCGAAATCAACCCTATCTCTTGTTTCCCCACACATACGGACTCTAAAAATAGCCTATACTTATGTATTTCGAAATTACATGGGCCTGGCCCAATAATAAGGTGACGCAGCACCTAAAATAGCCTCGGGACGAAATTTATGAAGTGGCATCTTGTATATTTCGTCCAAGGCTTCATGCACCCATTATGCTGGCTTCAAAGTCCTGAAATCATCACTTGTAACTCCGTTCTTGTTCCCCTTGCGCATGCCATCATCTCCATGCTTGTTCTTGCTCCAATGTTCATCCTTCTCCAAGCTAGGCCCTTCATTTGTAAGCAAAACAAATGTATCCAATTTAGGCAGCATCATATTCTCATGAACATTAGAATCATTACCAAGAAACGAAAGTACCTGGTAATTTAGTTGGCGTGCACGAGCTCTAGTAATTGGTCCAGTATGTATAGCAGCAGGGGCTGTGGGTGTAACAATTGTATTGATGTCCTCATCAGCACACAAGTGATATTATTTGTCGTCGTTGTAAGGGAGGAGGTCATTATGCGAGAGAATGCAAATCTCCGCGTGTGATGATTGCTACCGCGGATGGTGGATATGAGTCCGCTAGTGACTATGATGAGGAGACTTTGGCTCTTATTACATGTGAAGAACATGGTGGAGATGATTCTGATCATGAGACGCAATACATGGCTCCTGAAGACGCTGACAGGTATGAATGTTTAGTTGCTCAACGTGTTTTGAGTGTGCAGGTCACACAAGCTGAGCAAAATCAGAGGCACAATTTGTTCCATACCAAGGGAGTTGTGAAGGAACGTTCTGTGCGCGTCATAATAGACGGAGGGAGCTGCAACAACTTGGCTAGCATGGAGATGGTGGAGAAGCTTTCTCTCACCACAAGACCACATCCACATCCTTACTATATCCAATGGTTCAACAACAGCGGCAAGGTTAAGGTAACACGTACTGTTCGTGTGCATTTTAGTATCTCTACATATGCTGATTATGTTGATTGTGATGTGGTACCTATGCAAGCATGTTCCTTATTACTTGGTAGACCATGGCAATTTGATAAAAATTCTGTACACCATGGTAGAAACAATCACTATACTCTTGTTCATAAGGATAAAAATATTACTTTGCTTCCTATGACTCCTGATTCCATTTTGAAAGATGATATTAATAGAGCTAATAAAGCACAACAGGAGAAGAATAAGAGTGAAAATCAGATTGTGGCAAAAGACTTTGAGCAACAAATGAAGCCTAATAATAAACCATCTAGTGTTGCTTCTGAAATTCAATTGAAAAGTGCATGTTTATTTGCCACCAAATCTGATATTGATGAGCTAGATTTCAGCAAATCTGTTTGCTATGCTTTTGTGTGCAAAGAGGCATTATTTTCATTCGAGGACGTGCCTTCCTCTTTGCCTCCTGCTGTCACTAACATTTTGCAGGAGTTCGCTGACGTTTTTCCACAAGACGTGCCACCGGGATTACCGCCTATTCGAGGGATTGAGCATCAGATTGACTTAATTCCCGGTGCTTCACTGCCAAACCGTGCACCATACCGTACCAATCCAGAGGAGACGAAGGAGATTATGCGTCAAGTACAAGAGCTTCTCGACAAAGGTTATATACGCGAATCCCTTAGTCCTTGTGCTGTTCCTATTATTCTAGTGCCGAAAAAGGATGGTACATCACGTATGTGTGTTGATTGTAGAGGCATTATGATAGAGGCAAAGGTGTCCCGTCTTTCGATGAGATGATGGATATCGCTTTGGTGGAAGTCGACTTTGACGATCCGACTACGAACGTGCGAGGACGTCGCGCCTTAGCAATCGCTAAACCAACTCCGAGAGGTTATTGACCACGCCGGAGCACGATCAACCTGACCACGAGGGTCTGTTTCCTGCGAGCAAACGAAGAACAAGCAAGAAACTAAGATTGCAATCTGGATATTGCGAATATAAGATGAAAGCTTTATTGATCAAGGTGGGGTTCTGTGACGCCTTTGTCTGGTCGTTGAACACAAACGAAGTACGCGAAGTTGCAGCTATGGCGAACTTTTAATCTAAACAAAACCCAAAGTCTAAACGATGCCCTAAGGGCTGTATATATGGAGGAAGAGGGGGGAAATTTCGTGGCCCTTGGTGGAGGGGTCCGAAATCAACCCTATCTCTTGTTTCCCCACACATACGGACTCTAAAAATAGCCTATACTTATGTATTTCGAAATTACATGGGCCTGGCCCAATAATAAGGTGACGCGGCACCTAAAATAGCCTCGGGACGAAATTTATGAAGTGGCATCTTGTATATTTCGTCCAAGGCTTCATGCACCCATTATGGTGGCTTCAAAGTCCTGAAATCATCACTTGTAACTCCGTTCTTGTTTCCCTTGCGCATGCCATCATCTCCATGCTTGTTCTTGCTCCAATGTTCATCCTTCTCCAAGCTAGGCCCTTCATTTGTAAGCAAAACAAATGTATCCAATTTAGGCAGCATCATATTCTCATGAACATTAGAATCATTACCAAGAAACGAAAGTACCTGGTAATTTAGTTGGCGTGCACGAGCTCTAGTAATTGGTCCAGTATGTATAGCAGCAGGGGCTGTGGGTGTAACAATTGTATTGATGTCCTCATCAGATAGCATATTTGTTGTCGTGGATAGATTCTCGAAAATGGCACACTTTATACCATGTCATAAAAGCGATGATGCTGTTAATGTTGCTGATTTGTTCTTTCGTGAAATTATTTGCTTGCATGGTGTGCCAAATACTATTGTTTCAGATCGTGATACTAAATTTCTTAGCCACTTTTGGAGATGTTTATGGGCTAAGTTGGGGACTAAACTGCTTTTTAGTACTACTTGTCACCCCCAAACTGATGGACAAACTGAAGTAGTCAATAGAACGTTGTCTACTATGCTTAGGGCTGTTTTGAAGAATAATAAGAAAATGTGGGAGGAATGCTTGCCTCATATTGAATTTGCTTATAATCGTTCATTGCATTCTACTACTAAGATGTGCCCTTTTGAAGTTGTGTATGGTTTCCTACCTCGTGCACCTATTGATTTGTTGCCTCTTCCATCTTCGGAGAAGGTTAATTTTGATGCTAAACAACGTGCTGAATTGATTTTAAAAATGCATGAGTTAACTAAGGAAAACATTGAGCGCATGAATGCTAAATATAAGCTTGCTGGAGATAAGGGTAGAAAACATGTTGTGTTTGCACCTGGAGATCTTGTTTGGTTACATTTGCGTAAGGATATATTTCCTGATTTGCGCAAATCAAAGTTAATGCCACGTGCTGATGGTCCCTTTAAGGTGTTAGAGAAAATAAATGATAATGCATATAAACTTGAGCTGCCTGCAGATTTTGGGGTTAGTCCCACTTTTAACATTGCAGATTTGAAGCCTTATTTGGGTGAGGAAGATGAACTTCCGTCGAGGACGACTTCATTTCAAGAAGGGGAGGATGATGAGGACATCAATACAATTGTTACACCCACAGCCCCTGCTGCTATACATACTGGACCAATTACTAGAGCTCGTGCACGCCAACTAAATTACCAGGTACTTTCGTTTCTTGGTAATGATTCTAATGTTTATGAGAATATGATGCTGCCTAAATTGGATACATTTGTTTTGCTTACAAATGAAGGGCCTAGCTTGGAGAAGGATGAACATTGGAGCAAGAACAAGCATGGAGATGATGGCATAAGCAAGGGAAACAAGAACGGAGTTACAAGTGATGATTTCAGGACTTTGAAGCCACCATAATGGGTGCATGAAGCCTTGGACGAAATATACAAGATGCCACTTCATAAATTTCGTCCCGAGGCTATTTTAGGTGCTGCGTCACCTTATTATTGGGCCAGGCCCATGTAATTTCGAAATACATAAGTATAGGCTATTTTTAGAGTCCGTATGTGTGGGGAAACAAGAGATAGGGTTGATTTCGGACCCCTCCACCAAGGGCCACGAAATTCCCCCCCTCTTCCTCCATATATACAGCCCTTAGGGCATCGTTTAGACTTTGGGTTTTGTTTAGATTAAAAGTTCGCCATAGCTGCAACTTCGCGTACTTCGTTTGTGTTCAACGACCAGACAAAGGCGTCACAGAACCCCACCTTGATCAATAAAGCTTTCATCTTATATTCGCAATATCCAGATTGCAATCTTAGTTTCTTGCTTGTTCTTCGTATGCTCGCAGGAAACAGACCCTCGTGGTCAGGTTGATCGTGCTCCGGCGTGGTCAATAACCTCTCGGAGTTGGTTTAGCGATTGCTAAGGCGCGACGTCCTCGCACGTTCGTAGTCGGATCGTCAAAGTCGACTTCCACAAAGCGAAATCCACCATCTCATCGAAAGACGGGACACCTCAGCCTCTATCACTTTTGGAGATGTTTATGGGCTAAGTTGGGGACTAAACTGCTTTTTAGTACTACTTGTCACCCCCAAACTGATGGACAAACTGAAGTAGTCAATAGAACGTTGTCTACTATGCTTAGGGCTGTTTTGAAGAATAATAAGAAAATGTGGGAGGAATGCTTGCCTCATATTGAATTTGCTTATAATCGTTCATTGCATTCTACTACTAAGATGTGCCCTTTTGAAGTTGTGTATGGTTTCCTACCTCGTGCACCTATTGATTTGTTGCCTCTTCCATCTTCGGAGAAGGTTAATTTTGATGCTAAACAACGTGCTGAATTGATTTTAAAAATGCATGAGTTAACTAAGGAAAACATTGAGCGTATGAATGCTAAATATAAACTTGCTGGAGATAAGGGTAGAAAACATGTTGTGTTTGCACCTGGAGATCTTGTTTGGTTACATTTGCGTAAGGATAGATTTCCTGATTTGCGCAAATCAAAGCTAATGCCACGTGCTGACGGTCCCTTTAAGGTGTTAGAGAAAATAAATGATAATGCATATAAACTTGAGCTGCCTGCAGATTTTGGTGTTAGTCCCACTTTTAACATTGCAGATTTGAAGCCTTATTTGGGTGAGGAAGATGAACTTCCATCGAGGACGACTTCATTTCAAGAAGGGGAGTATGATGAGGACATCAATACAATTGTTACACCCACGGCCCCTGCTGCTATACATACTGGACCAATTACTAGAGCTCGTGCACGCCAACTAAATTACCAGGTACTTTCGTTTCTTGGTAATGATTCTAATGTTCATGAGAATATGATGCTGCCTAAATCGGATACATTTGTTTTGCTTACAAATGAAGGGCCTAGCTTGGAGAAGGATGAACATTGGAACAAGAACGGAGTTACAAGTGATGATTTCAGTACTTTGAAGCCACCATAATGGGTGCATGAAGCCTTGGACGAAATATACAAGATGCCACTTCATAAATTTCGTCCCGAGGCTATTTTAGGTGCTGCGTCACCTTATTATTGGGCCAGGCCCATGTAATTTCGAAATACATAAGTATAGGCTATTTTTAGAGTCCGGATGTGTGGGGAAACAAGAGATAGGGTTGATTTCGGACCCCTCCACCAAGGGCCACGAAATTCCCCCCCTCTTCCTCCATATATACAGCCCTTAGGGCATCGTTTAGACTTTGGGTTTTGTTTAGATTAAAAGTTCGCCATAGCTGCAACTTCGCGTACTTCGTTTGTGTTCAACGGCCAGACAAAGGCGTCACAGAACCCCACCTTGATCAATAAAGCTTTCATCTTATATTCGCAATATCCAGATTGCAATCTCAGTTTCTTGCTTGTTCTTCGTTTGCTCGCAGGAAACAGACCCTCGTGGTCAGGTTGATCGTGCTCCGGCGTGGTCAATAACCTCTCGGAGTTGGTTTAGCGATTGCTAAGGCGCGACGTCCTCGCACGTTCGTAGTCGGATCATCAAAGTCGACTTCCACCAAAGCGATATCCATCATCTCACCGAAAGACGGGACACCTTTGCCTCTATCAATAGGCCCCTGCCACGTGGCAGTTCGCTACATGAACAGCACAGGAGTTCGCTACAGGACCAGGGGATTTCTGTTTCTTTTTGTTTTTCACAGATTTTCATCCAAAATTCAACTAGCTATATCTTTTATTATATTTATCCAATTTAGTAATTCTTTTTCCTGTGCACTCACAAAAATTGGCACATTATCACAGTACCAACTTTGCGCATGTTTGCACTGTTCAAATTTGAATTCGTTTGAATTTGAATCAAATCTTTCGGAGGCCGTAACTTTCAAACCGTTTATCGGAATCGAGTGATTCTTTTTGCATTGTGACCGTTGTGCAATTTAGGTGCTGCTAAGCTTCTGTTTTTGAGTTTTAAAAATGGTTTTGTTGCTGTTGGTTTTGTTTTGGTTCTATTCGTGTTCCGGTGATTGATTTGTTGAATTGTGTGAAACGTGTAGATTGTCCGGAGTGCGACGTGAGCTATTGTCAGGAGTGTGACTTTTTGAACCAGAACCAAGGCAAGTTACACCTTGATCATCCTTTACCTATTGTTTTCTATGCATGTAGTTATATAACACCTTGAATATATGCATGTATAGGATTACTATATTATTTTGCTATGCTGTTGAGCTATCTTCCCGTCTTTGCAAATCGTGGTAGTTGTAGTTTTGCTATGCTTGTAGACGGGGTTGGTTCGTGTATTCATTGAGCTTATGTGAGGATTATATATATAATAATTTGAGTAGTAACTCAGAATTTGATTCACCTCTGGGCGGAAGTGGTATTGCTAGGGTGGTTTCAAGAACATCATGGTTTATACCCTCTGAATGTAAGCGGACGGACGCCCAGGCTCAAAAAGATCAGACAAACTTAGTGACTAGTAGCTTCCATGTGCGACCACTGGCTAAATGAGCTCTGGGTTAGTTGATCAGTTGTGGGACCCTTACCCGGATGTGCCAGCAGATGTAGATATAATAGTTGGGATGGGCCTCCTGTTGGGACTAGGGAACTGCTTCTGAAAGACTTCGTCTCAATCTTCAAGTTGGGTCCAGTGGGTAAAGCGTACTAAACTCTGCAGAGTATTAAAACTAATCATGATTAGTCGTGCCCCCGGTTATGGGCAACTTTGAGCCACTATGCCATTACAGTTGTTGGATGATCTTGACAGATGTGACACTTGATAATATTTGTGGGCAACCTAATAAAAGGGTAGGTTGGAGTTGATTTTGCCAACTCAACCTTGTGCATTTAATTGTAGTAATAAAAGAACTAATAAAAATTTGACTGTTAGGTAGTTATGAGGATAAAATCAGCTTTCTGCAAAAATAAACCATCAAGCCTTCCTTTGTTGTACTATGCATATACATGTAGGTCTGCTTTATTATTACTCCTGTGTAACTTGCCAATACATTCCAAGTATTGACCTATATGGCTGCAACATCTCATGGTGCAGGATATTCAGACGAAGAGTAAGGTACCGTTAAGGTCACGAGTCTGCACTCAGCATCGCCAGTGGGCTATGATGGGACTCATCGTTATTTTCTGCTACTTTCCGATGTTTGATTGAATAGAGCTAGCCAAGTGCTATGCAGATTGTTTTATTTTATATATTCTGGATCATACGTTGTAATAAATGATGCACTTGATATTCTGGTATTCATCTATACTGTGTGTGCTAGCGAGTTCGATCCAGGGACTAGCACGGTAAGCACAGAGACTCAAATCCTTCGAGGTTTGGTCGTTACAGATGGTATCAGAGCAGTGTGTTGACTGTAGGACGTGACCCTAGAAAATGGATTAGAAAAGCCATAGGAGTGAAAATTATTTTATCAGCTAGTTATACTTCTTGCTGTTTATTAGTTAACTCCCTCAAGTATCTTGAACAGTTAAGTAGGAACTAGTGCTGAGACCACCATTCATGTTTGTTTTATATTACAACGTAATCGTGTTAGCATATCTGATTATGCCCACTTTCGTGGTATGAAGATACTGGATTGTTTGCTTGATTGATAGTTGTTTGTTAAATTGCTTAGTGTCGAAATTATGCGACTATATATATATATATAAAATATTACCATATTGTTTGTTGTTTGTTTGTTGGTGTTATTCGTTGTTGTGTTTTGTTGGCTTGATCATAATATGCATATGGGTAGAATATATTTATATATACATAGTCTTTGGCCCTATTATATCTATAACTCTTCTATGCTTGCCCACCAGATGCCGCTGAGGCGTGATACTAGACGCAATACTGCAGGAGGAGACAACAATGGCAATGGAGTACCACCATACATACAGCAGGTTATTGAGGGACAGGCCCAGTTGATCCAGTTGCTTACTCAGAACCAGAACAACAACAATAACAACAACAATCCGCCGCCACCGCCACCTGTGGATATGCTTACCAGGTTCTTGAGGTTCAATCCTCAGAGGTTCTCCGGTTCCCCTGAACCTATTGTGGTTGATGACTGGCTCCATGCAGTCAATAGGAACCTGGAGACGGTTGGATGCACTGATGCAGAGAGGGTGAGGTTTGCCTCACATTTGTTGGAGGGTCCTGCTGCAGCTTGGTGGGACAACTACTTGGTCACTTATCCCATTGCTACTATCACATGGCCTCGGTTTCAGGATGCTTTCCGTGCTGCACATGTGTCTGCTAGTGCTATGAGTCTGAAAAAGAAGGAGTTTCGCAGTTTGCGCCAGGGAGGTCGCACAGTTAATGCGTATGTGGAGGAATTTAATAATCTTGCACGTTATGCTCCTAATGATGTTAACACTGATGCAGCTAGGCAAGAGAAATTCTTGGAGGGCCTTAATGATGAGTTGAGCCTTCAGTTGACAGTGGCCACTTTTAGGAATTGCCAGGATTTGATTGATAAGGCTATTGTGCTGGAGGGAAAGCAACATGCCATAGAGAATCGCAAGAGGAAGTACAACAATAATAACAGGTATAATTCAGGACCACGGCAGAAGCCACGCACTTCATATGATGGTAATGGAGGTAATGGGCATAATCATCATGGAGGTAATGGACATAATCATCATGATAGAGGCTAAGGTGTCCTGATGTTTCGATGAGATGGTGGCTATCGTTTTCTGTGGGAGTCGACCTTGACGATCCGACTACGAACGTGCGTGACGTCGCGCCTTAGCAATCGCTAAACCAACTTCCGAGGGTTATTGACCACGCCGGAGCACGATCAACCTGACCACGAGGGTCTGTTTCCTGCGAGCAAACGAAGAACAAGCAAGAAACTGAGATTGCAATCGGGATATTGCGAATATAAGATGAAAGCTTTATTGATCAAGGCGGGGTTCTGTGACGTCTTGGTCTGGTCGTTGGACACAAACGAAGTACGCGAAGTTGCAGCTATGGCGAACTTTTAATCTAAACAAAACCCAAAGTCTAAACGACGCCCTAAGGGCTGTATATATGGAAGAAGAGGGGGGAATTTCGTGGCCCTTGAGGGTGGGGTCCGAAACCAACCCTAACTCTTGTTTTCCCACACATACGGACTCTAAAAATAGCCTATACTTAAGTATTTCGAAATTACATGGGCCTGGCCCATTAATAAGGTGACGCAGCACCTAGAATAGCCTATGGACGAATATTATGAAGTGGCATCTTGTATATTTCGTCCAAGGCTTCATGCACTCCTTATGGCGGCTTCAAAGTCCTGAAATCATTACTTGTAACTCCGTTCTTGACCCCCTTGCGCATGCCATCAACTCCATGCGTGTTCTTGCTCCAATGTTCATCCTTCTCCAAGCTAGGCCCTTCATTTGTAAGCAAAACAACTGTATCCAATTTAGGCAGCATCATAATCTCATGAACATTAGAATCATTACCAAGAAACGAAAGTACCTGGTAATTTAATTGGCGTGCGCGAGCTCTAGTAATTGGTCCAGTATATGTAACAGTAGGGGCTGTGGGTGTAACAATGGTATTGATGTCCTCATCACATCATGAAGGGAATGGCCAGAACCATAATGGCCACCATCATCACAATGGACACAAGAGTAACAATGGCAATCGTAGAGGTAATGGTAATGGTAATGGAGGGAATAATAACCAGAGCCACCAGAGTATGCCTGTGTAGAGGGATATTAGCCAGGTTCAATGCTATAAGTGTAGGCAGATGGACCACTACTCCAATGCTTGTCCAGGGAACAAGAACGGTAATGGGGATTCAGGAGTCAGCAAGCCAAACCCCTTCCAAAAGGGTCATGTCAACCATGTTAATGTTGAGGAAGTCTATAATGAACCTGATGCAGTGATTGGTAAGTTCTTGATTAATTCAGTACCTGCACTTGTTCTTTTTGATACTGGTGCATCGCATTCATTTATTTCGAGGGTATTTGTTGATAAACATGGATTGCCAACCAAAACACTTAGTATGCCTATTAGAGTGAGTTCCCCAGGGGCTGAGATGATAGCAGGTGTTGGTTGCCATCAGTTGACTTTGTCTATTGGAAAGCATGATTTTCCTACGGATTTGATTATATTGAAGTCACAAGGTCTGGATATTATTTTGTGTATGGATTGGTTGCAGTTATATAAATGCCATATTTATTGTGCCAGTCGATCTATTACTCTTAGTTCACCAGGAGGGAAGAGGATCAAATATGTGTGTAAGTATAAGCGTAATCATGTGCAGGTGAACTCTCTTAAGGGGGGTAGCCTGGAAGAGGTGCCAGTTGTGAGAGATTATCTGGATGTGTTTCCAGAGGAGTTGCCAAGTATGCCACCAGATAGAGATATTGAGTTTCTTATTGATTTAATACCGGGCACTGGACCTATTGCAAAGAGACCGTATAGAATGCCTCCTCAAGAGTTGGAGGAACTGAAGAAGCAGATAAGAGAATTGCAGGCGCAAGGATTTATTCGCCCAAGTTCATCACCTTGAGGAGCCCCAGTTTTGTTTATGGAGAAGAAGGATGGGACCTTGAGGATGTGTGTTGATTATCATTCTCTGAATGAGGTAACCATTAAGAATAAGTATCCTTTGCCTATGATAAATGATCTATTTGACCAGTTGGGGGAGCTATTGTGTTTTCTAAGATTGACCTTCGTTCTGGTTATCATCAATTGAAGATTCGTGAGCAAGATATTCCAAAGACTGCTTTTACTACGAGGTATGGGTTGTATGAATATACTGTTATGTCATTTGGATTGACTAACGCCCCTGCATACTTCATGAATATGATGAACAAGGTGTTTATGGAGTTCTTGGATAAATTTGTGGTTGTTTTCATTGATGATATATTGGTGTTCTCCAAGAATAAGCAAGAGCATGAGGTGCATTTGCGTTTGGTATTGGAGAAATTGAGGGAACATCAGTTGTATGCCAAGTTCAGCAAATGTGAGTTTTGGCTGGATGAGGTAGCATTCCTTGGACATGTTGTGTCAGGTAATGGAGTTGCAGTTGATCCATCTAAGGTTGCTGCAGTTACAGAGTGGGAGACACCCACGTCAGTTGGAGAGATTCGCAGCTTTTTGGGCCTTGCAGGTTATTACAGGAGGTTTATTGAGAACTTTTCCAAAATTGCAAAGCCTATGATTGAATTATTGAAGAAGGAGAAGAAGTTTGTTTGGACTGATGAATGTGAAGCCAGCTTTCAGGAATTGAAGCAGTGTTTGGTTACGGCACTAGTTTTAACTCTGCCAGACATACATAAGGACTTCCAGGTATATTGTGATGCTTCTCGTCAAGGACTTGGGAGTGTTTTGATGCAGGAAGGTAAAGTTGTTTCTTATGCTTCACGTCAGTTTAAGAATCATGAGCTTAATTATCCTACACATGATTTGGAGTTAGCCTCAGTTGTGCATGCATTGAAAACTTGGAGGGCATATCTTATTGGTAATCATTATGATATATTTACTGATCATAAGAGCTTGAAGTATATTTTTAATCAGAAGGATTTGAACCTCAGGCAGAGGAGATGGTTGGAGCTTATTAAGGATTATGATTTGAATGTGCAGTATCATCCTGGTAAGGCTAATGTTGTTGTTGATGCATTGAGTCATAGGAGCCATGCTAATGCAATTAATATTGATAATATGCCACCCGAGTTATGTGAACAGTTTAGGAATCTCAGATTGGAGATGGTTCCTAAGGGATATTTAGCAACACTGGAGGTAAAGCCTACTTTTCTTGATAGGATCAGAGAAGCTCAAAAGAATGACAAGGAGATTGCTGAGATAAAAGAGAACATGGTTAAAGGTAAGGCAGAAGGTTTCCATGAGGATGAACATGGGGCCATATGGTTTGAGAAGCGTATTTGTGTACCTCAAGATGTAGATATCAGGAAGTTGATTCTTCAAGAGGCGCATGATTCACCTTGTTCTATTCACCCAGGTAATACTAAGATGTATTTGGATTTGAGGGAAAGATTTTGGTGGCCTAGCATGAAGAGGGAAATTGCTAGATATATTGCAACATGTGATGTGTACCACAGAGTTAAAGCAGAACATCAGAGACCAGCAGGTTTGTTACAGCCATTGCCTATACCTGATTGGAAGTGGGATGAGATTGGTATGGATTTCATTACAGGTCTACCCAGGACTCGATCAGGTTATGATTCTATTTGGGTAGTTGTTGATCGTTTGACTAAAGTTGCTCACTTCATCCCGGTAAAGACTACTTATACCAGTGCTCAGCTAGCAAAGATTTATATGTCTAAGACTATTTGTCTGCATGGAGTTCCAAGGAAGGTAGTGTCTGATAGAGGTACTCAGTTCACATCCAAATTTTGGCGTCAGTTGCATGAATCCTTGGGCACCAGGCTGGAGTTCAGTACTGCTTTCCATCCACAGACAGATGGGCAGACAGAGAGGGTAAATCAGATTTTGGAGGATATGTTGAGAGATTATGCTTTGGACTATGGGTCCAGTTGGGATGATAATTTACCTTATGCAGAGTTCTCATATAATAACAGTTACCAGGCTAGTCTGAAGATGGCACCATTTGAGGTATTGTATGGTAGGAAGTGCAGGACACCGTTGATGTGGGATGAGGTTGGAGAACGTCAGTTATTTGGACCAGACTTGATCAAAGATGCTGAGGAGAAGGTCAAGTTGGTTCATGACAGGTTGAAGATAGCACAGTCTAGGCAGAAGAGTTATGCAGATGCAAAACGTAAGGAGGTGACATATGAGGTAAGAGATCGTGCATATCTTAGAGTTTCACCACTTCGTGGAATTAAGAGGTTTGGAATCAAAAGTAAGTTAGCACCACGTTTTGTGGGGCCTTACAAGATCTTGGAGCGTAGAGGAGAGGTAGCTTATCAGCTGGAGTTGCCAGAATCCTTGTCAGGAGTTCATAATGTGTTTCATGTATCTCAGTTGAAGAAGTGCCATGCAGAGATGATGGATGTTCCATTGGGGGACACAGTGCCACTTGAGGCAATTCAGTTGGAGAGTGATTTGACATATGAGGAGAAGCCTATTAAGATTCTGGAGACAGCAGAGAGAGTTACTCGCACCAAGATAATTAAGTTATGCAAGGTTCAGTGGGATCATCACACAAAAGAGGAAGCTACCTGGGAACAAGAGGAAGATCTCAGGCAGGATCACCCACACCTATTTGCTAGCCAGCCAGAATCTCGAGGGCGAGATTCATCTTAAGGGGGGTAGGTTTGTAACATCCCAATTTTCCCAATTTGGATGTTAATAGATCATTCATATGCATCTCATATTTTTCCATGCATTATTTTCTTTTTTGGAATATTCTCTTCATTATGCAACTAAAGGCAATTTGTTGGAGTGGAGATAACATGACTTCTCCCCTGTTTAAAATGTTCATAATGTGCAGAATATTGTTTCCAGTTCATCTGATATGTTCTGGTAATTTTTGTGATCTTCAAAGTATTTTAATTGTGTGTTATTTTACTGTTTGTGTGGCCTTTTGCATCAAAATGAATTTCTAAAATTGCATTAGTGTTGGAACTAGTGTTCCTGTATTTTATAGTTGTAGAGTTATTTTTACTGTGTGTCTAGGTGTTTTTATTTAGAATTTATACTGTGTATTTTATTTTATTTATTTTGCCCTGCTGTTGTCTTTATAAAAAAAGGGCCAGCCAGCCGGCCAGCCAACCGGCCCATCGCCGCGGCCCAGCCAGCCAGCGCAGCAGCAGCACACCCCGCGGCCCAGCCACCCAGCGCAGCAGCAACACACCCCACGGCCTAGCCAGCCAGCGCAGCAGCAGCACACCCCGCAGCCCACCTTCCCAGCGAAGCGGTACGCCCCGCACAGCCGCACCTGACCCGCATCGCTCGCCCGCGCCCGATCCACCTCGCCCTAGCCGCTGACCAGCGGGCCCCGCTCCCCATCCCCTTCCTCCGGTCGGACGAACACGTGCGCAGCCGCATCGCTCGCACACCCGAGCGCGAGCCGGATCGATCTCGCCCCCTAGTCGACCTGGTGCTCCCCTAGGACTCCCTGGACGTGTAAGGGTTTGCCCCGCACCCCCGAAGCCTCTTTCCGATCATTTCCGTCGTCTGCACGCCTCTGTTGGGCAAATTGGATCTCACCGAGGAGCTTCAGCCGCCGCCGTCGTTGACCGTCCGAATCCATTGCCATAAGGACACCCGGCCGCTCCACTTGTCACCGTTCGAACCCCCTCTCGACGCTGCACTCGTTTGACACCTCGGGTTAACCTGCAGCGCACCAGGACGACGCCGCCACCGACGCCCGACTTCGCCGGAGCACGCCGGAGTTCAGGAGCTCACCACCACCGCTCGAGGGAGCCCCGTCGCCGTTGAACACCACCACCATCTCCACCACTCACCGCCGCATCCTCCTGTCACTTCCTCCTCGCCGGATAGTCGCTAGAGGAGCGCCACCGCCGACGCCGACCGCCGCCGCCGTTTTCCTCTGTACACGGTGAGCACGCGCGCACAGGAGGTTTTCAGCCAATAGGCCCCTGCCACGTGGCAGTTCGCTACAGGAACACCACAGGAGTTCGCTACAGGACCAGGGGATTTCTGTTTCTTTTTGTTTTTCACAGATTTTCATCCAAAATTCAACTAGCTATATCTTTTATTATATATATCCAATTTAGGTAACTCTTTTTCCTATGCACTCACAAAAATCGGGACATTATCACAGTACCAACTTTGCGCATGTTTGCCCTGTTCAAATTTGAATTCGTTTGAATTTGAATCAAATCTTCCGGAGGCCGTAACTTTCAAACCGTTTATCAGAATCGAGTGATTCTTTTTGCATTGTGACCGTTGTGCAATTTAGGTGCTGCTAAGCTTCTGTTTTTGAGTTTTAAAAATGATTTTGTTGCTATTGGTTTTGTTTTGGTTCTATTCGTATTCTAGTGATTGATTTGTTGAATTGTGTGAAACGTGTAGATTGTCCGGAGTGCGACGCGAGCTATTGTTAGGAGTGTGACTTTTTGAACCAGAACCAAGGCAAGTTACACCTTGATCATCCTTTACCTATTGTTTTCTATGCATGTAGTTATATAACACCTTGAATATATGCATGTATAGGATTACTATATTATTTTGCTATGTTGTTGAGCTATCTTCCCGTCTTTGCAAATCGTGGAAGTTGTAGTTTTGCTATGCTTGTAGACGGGGTTGGTTCGTGTATTCGTTGAGCTTATGTGAGGATTATAT
>NC_041380.1:225169620-225175249 GCF_002162155.2 Triticum dicoccoides | reverse complement strand
TATATATATATATATATATATATATATATATATATATATATATATAATAATTTGAGTAGTAACTCAGGATTTAATTCACCTCTGGGCGGAAGTGGTATTGCTAGGGTGGTTTCAAGAACATCATGGTTTATACCCTCTGAATGTAAGTGGACGGCCGCCCAGGCTCAAAAAGATCAGACAGACTTAGTGACTAGTAGCTTCCATGTGCGACCACTGGCTAAATGGGCTCTGGCTTAGTTGATCAGTTGTGGGACCCTTACCCGGATGTGCCAGCAGATGTAGATATAATAGTTGGGATGGGCCTCCTGTTGGGACTAGGGGACTGCTTCTAAAAGACTTCGTCTCAATCTTCGGGTTGGGTCCAGTGGGTAAAGCGTACTAAACTCTGCAGAGTATTTAAATTAATCATGATTAGCCGTGCCCCCGGTTATACGCAACTTTGAGCCACTATGCCATTACAGTTGTTGGATGATCTTGACAGATGTGACACTTAATAATATTTGTGGGCAACCTAATAAAAGGGTAGGTTGGAGTTGATTTTGCCAACTCAACCTTGTGCATTTAATTGTAGTAATAAAAGAACTAAATAAAAATTTGACTGTTAGGTAGTTATGAGGATAAAATCAGCTTTCTGCAAAAATAAACCATCAAGCCTTCCTTTGTTGTACTATGCATATACATGTAGGTCTGCTTTATTATTACTCCTGTGTAACTTGCCAATACATTCCAAGTATTGACCTATATGGCTGCAACGTCTCATGTTGCAGGATATTCAGACGAAGAGTAAGGTACCGTTAGGGTCGCGAGTCTGCACTCAGCATCGCCAGTGGGCTATGATGGGACTCATCGTTATTTTCTGCTACTTTCCGCTGTTTGATTGAATAGAGCTAGCCAAGTGCTATGTAGATTGTTTCATTTTATATATTCTGGATCATACGTTGTAATAAATGATGCACTTGATATTCTGGTATTCATCTATACTGTGTGTGCTAGCGAGTTCGATCTAGGGACTAGCACGATAAGCATAGAGACTCAAATCCTTTGAGGTTTGGTCGTTACAGAGAGCCACCACCACATGAGTAACATGAGTGACTCCACCCTACATGACATTGAGAGCATTTCCTATGAGAGGATGAGTGTGACCACCACTAGCCCCACACTTGAGAGCATGCCTCACATCCTATGTGAGGTTGAGAGCCATTTGAGTGACTCTACCAACCATATGAGTGAGAGCATCCAAGAGGGAGTGAGTGAGCCACAACACTTAGTGAGTGAGGTAGTTGAGATGGCATGTGAGGCCACTATGATTTCTAATGACTTAACCTCTACTCCGAGTGTGTTTTCTTCTTTGGTGCTAGGTCTCCTACATGACGACGTGCTTATCCTCGACGAGTCCATAACTCCAATGGAGACGACGATGGCCATGGTGGAATACGATGCACTCCCCCACATGGTTTCATCATGATGAAGATGACCACGACTTGGTCTTCGACACCTCACCTACACCACATGAGTGGAGCCCCATAGGTAACATAGGTGATGGTGCTTCACTTGTCCCACTAGTGGACTATCTTCACATCGATTGCTTGCATGATGATGATCACCTTATGGATGCACCACATACTATGTCTTCTACATGCTTAGATATGCTACCTATTTATGATGAATATGATGATGAGCATGTTGAGTTGCCTAGTTGTGATGCTATGCTCCATAGGATATCATGTGAAAATTCTTTTGGTCACATCATGTTTGAAAATCCTTTGAACTTGTCATATGCTATGAGTGAGATATCCCATATTGCATCATTTCAATCTCAACATAGTATCTATGCATGCCCCATTAAAATAAATCCCATTTGTACTTATGGCATAGATGATGAGATGATGGTCATTGGCTTTTGTTTTTCATGTGATTATATTGCCATGCTTCCTTTACATGACTTGTGCAATTCATCTCATATGTCATGCCATGAAAATTATTGTGTATCGCATCATTACATCCCTTGTGTGCACCATATGCATTCCATGAATAACAATGCTCTACATATTTCTCGTGATGCATTACATCCTTGGAGTCTCCATTATGCTATACATAACAACAAACCTCTCATGGTGGATGACATATTTCTTGTAACACCCTCGATGCGACTATAGCTCCCACGTGTCGAGGCACCACTTAGAGACATAATCGCATTGAAGGCATATGTCGCAAGCTAGGCAATCTTCACAACATCCCATGTAATATAAATAATAAAGGGGAGATAATAATAGTTGGCTTACACTCGCCACGTCAATCAAGTTCATAAATAACATTACATCACCCAAACACTCATGGCCCGACTACGGCGCCAAAATAAAAGAGAACCCAACATGCGACAACGGTCCCGTTCACCCCCCAACTGGGCACCACTACTGATCATCGGGAAAGGAAACGTAGTAACGTTGAGAGTCTTCGTCGAACTCCCACTTGAGCTAATACGCGTCTCCTGGAGCGGAGTCATCAGGCCCTGCATCTGGTGTAATAGTAATCTGTGAGCCACAGGGACTCAGCAATCTCGCACCCTCGCGATCAAGACTATTTAAGCTTATAGGTATGGCAAGGTAAAAAATATATGTGGAGCTGCAGCAAGCGACTAGCAAGTATGGTGGCTAACTTATTCGAAAAAGAGAGCGAGAAGAGGAGGCAAAGCACGAGCGAGAAACTAGAGAGCAACCTGCGCAAACATTACTCCAACACCATGTCCACTTCCCGGACTCCGCCGAGAAGAGGCCATCACGGTAACACACTCGGTTGATTCATTTTAGTTAAGTTAAGGTTCAAGTTATCTACAACCGGACATTAACAAATTCCCATCTGCCCATAACCGCGGGCACGGCTTTCAGAAGTTCAAATCCCTGCAGGGGAGTCCCAACTTAGCCCATGACAAGCTCTCACGGTCAACGAAGGAATAGACCTCCTCCCAAGACGTTCCGATCAGACTCGGTATCTCGGTAATTCAAGACACTTCGATAGGTTAAAACAAATCCAGCAACACCGCCCAAATGCACCGACAAATCCTGATAGGCGCTGCACATATCTCTTTCTCAGGGCACACTCAGATGAACACTACGTACAACTAAAACCAACCCTCAAGTTGCCCCGAGGTGGCGCTGCAAGTGGCTCTATTTGGACCAACACTCAGAGGAGCACTGGCCCGGGGGGGTTTAAAATAAGATGACCCTCGGGCTCCGGAAACCCAAGGGAAAAAGAGGCTAGGTGGCAAATGGTAAAACCAAGGTTGGGCATTGCTGGAAAAGCTTTAATCAAGGCGAACTATCAAGGGGTTCCCATTATAACCCAACCGCGTAAGGAACGCAAAATCCGGGAACATAACACTGATATGACGAAAACTAGGGCGGCAAGAGTGGAACAAAACACTAGGCGAGAGGCCGAGCCTTCCACCCTTTACCAAGTGTATAGATGCATTAAGATAACAAGATAATATAATGATATCCCAACAAGTAAATAAAAGATGTTCCAACAAGGGACGGCCTCCAATCTTCACCTGCAACTAGCAACGCTATAAGAGGGGTTGAGCAAAGCGGTAACATAGCCAATCAACGGTTTGCTAGGACAATGGTGGGTTAGAGGTTTGACATGGCAATTTGGGAGGCTTGCAAGCAAATGGTAGGCATCGTAGCAATGGCATGGCAAAGAGCGAGCAAACTAGCATAGCAAAGATAGTAGTGATTTCGAGGGTATGATCATCTTGCCCGCACAGTTGTCAGAGTTGCCTGGATCCTCAAAAGCAAACTCAACGGGCTCCTCGTTAGCGAACTCGTCTCCCGGCTCTACCCAAACAAGACAAACAAGCAACAAGGATACAATCAACCACGTGCAAACTCAAACAACACAATGCAAAGATGATATGCTTTGCGGGATGCGATGCGGGATGCAAAATGCAAGATATGACAGGAAATGCATGAACCTGGCCTCAACTTGGAAAACCAAGTGTGCCACTGGAAAGATGAGATGAAATCGCTTGAAAACGATATAAAGAACGCCGGAATCGGAGTTACGGTTTGGAAATGGCAAGCGATTCAAAAATGACACCGGTCTGCGATTTACAGCAAGTAGGCATCTAAATGCAAAGAAACGAACATGCTACAGCACCCAAACATGACAACAAAATACATGGCAGGGATGCACACAAGATGCTTAACAAAAGTCTAGCACTGAGCTACGGCCAAATCATCCATTAACAGGTTCAAACAAGCATGGCAAAAATGCAAATGACGAACAGATCTCAGACTTAGTGAAATTAACACTTGTCTGGAATTTCAGATCAGGTAGCCCGCTTCGGAGCAACAAAACTACATGCTATAGGATCTGAACATGGCAAAGTAAAGCATGGCATGGAGCTACTCAAAGAGCTTAACAAAAGTCCCTTAGTGACCTTGAGCCAAAAGGGATCAGAAAATACAATTGCAAGCATGTGAACATAGCAAAAACATAATCAGTTTTCATACTTGGAGAAAAACTGACACATGCTGAAATATAACTCAAGTAGGCATGTTTACGAGCTCGATGCGCTCACTACGGTGCAAGTCATGGCAAGACAATCATACATATATCAAGAAGGCACAAAATGCAAGCTAGACATGGCAAGAACAATAGCATAGCATGCACGGATCAACTACAACATCACCGGCAAAATTGCAAACAAGTTGACAATCTGCCCAGATTCACAAAGTAGCAAAAGTAGAGCTCGATTGACTCAAGCTAGGGTGCTCCATAAGTGCAAACGAAGACATGGATGGATAAAACACTACAATAATAACAAAACATCCTTACTGACCATACTCAAAAGAGGCACGGATCACTAAGAAACAACAAGAACATATGGCATCATGAGATAAACAGCTCCAGGACTTGGTGAAATTACTAAGTCCCTGAAAACAGAATTAGCAAGTGCACCACTTTGCAAGCTTGCACAAGTCACCACACACATCTTAAAAATACATGGGTTGCACCTCTGGAGAGATGACAAAACCCTTAACAAAACATATGTAGAGCACATGGGCATATCATGCACACAAAAATCATGGCAAAAAAGACAAATATGCAAATGGAGTAGCAGATCTGACAATTATCTCAAGTAGCCCTCTTCTAACAGCATTTCGGGCATCAAGATTACCTCAAATGAAAATGATGCAATGGAATGAAATGATGTACTCTCTGGGGTGAACATTTTGATGCTATATGCATGAATCGGAGCTACGGATGCAATGTTACGAACCCGTGAACATGAGCACCTGAACTGAAAATTTCGGGACTTAGACAAAAAATATCACCCTAGGGTTCTGTTCACCGGATCTAGATCTACACGCAAAACGAGATTAGACGGAGCTCTCGCCGGAGCTCACTGTAGCAACCCGGGCCGGTGGGTGAGGAGGTGTCCGGAGCGGGGCGGTGGCCGGACACGGTGGCCGGGGCGGCGAACGGCGGAGGTCGGGGCGGCGCCGGCTCGGGGAGGCAAGGGCAAGGCGGTGGCCGTCGAGGCGCGTCGCGGCGGAGGTCGGGGCGGCGCTCGCCGGCGAGCTGGGCGGCTCGGGCAGCGTGGCAGGAGGAGGAGGCGGCGCGGCGG
>NC_041380.1:225166337-225167993 GCF_002162155.2 Triticum dicoccoides | reverse complement strand
AACTTCGCGTACTTCGTTTGTGTTCAACGACCAGACAAAGGCGTCACAGAACCCCACCTTGATCAATAAAGCTTTCATCTTATATTCGCAATATCCAGATTGCAATCTTAGTTTCTTGCTTGTTCTTCGTTTGCTCGCAGGAAACAGACCCTCGTGGTCAGGTTGATCGTGCTCCGGCGTGGTCAATAACCTCTCGGAGTTGGTTTAGCGATTGCTAAGGCGCGACGTCCTCGCACGTTCGTAGTCGGATCGTCAAAGTCGACTTCCACCAAAGCGAAATCCACCATCTCATCGAAAGACGGGACACCTCCGCCTCTATCAAGTGGTATCAGATTTCCAGGTTGCTCGGTGAGATTTTACAGTTTTTTAGTAGTTTAGATCGAGTCTGTTCTTCATACCTATAGTCCACGAAAAAGCCACAAAAAAAAATTTTAGGGTTAGTTCATCATATCCGAACCAATCTGAGCCTTGCATAATCTTTTTAGGGTTTTGCTTTGTTGAATTTGCGGTTGCATCGTCGTGTCTAGTTGCTGGTCTTAGAGTCTAGTCTTTTAGAGTTTCGAGTTCTGGTCATAAGTTGTCACGCCGCCGCCGCACCATCATCATCGCCCCTGCCATCTACCACCACCGCACCAAATCCGTATCCATATACCACCGCCAATCCGTGTCCATATACCACCACCGATCCATATCCATATACTACCACCGCTACCACCACCGCTGCCATATACCACCATATATCCACCACCAATCCGAGTTCTTTGCTTATTAGATTTGTTTTCGGGATCCATCTAGATTCCGATTCGTGTTTCCTTGCCGGAGTAGGTTTCGGAAAAAAAAAAGTCGGGTAGCCACGCTCCGTTTAGGCCCAAAATTTTTCGAAAACGCATTTTTCGAAAAAATTTCTGGCTATCCTATTTTTAGGTGTTTCTGAGTGTTTTGAGACAGGTGCCATTATAGGAAGTTTTTTTGACCCGTTTCCAGTTTTTGGGTCCGGGCAGTCAAAAAAAAAATTAGTCGAAAAAATTTCGTGCCCATCCTGTCAGTTTGAGCTAAGAAGAGTTTTGAGACACTCGCCATTATAGTGATTTTTCGCAAAAAAAAAACAGCGCAAAAAAAAAAGAGAGCGCAAAAAAAAAAAGAGCGAAAAAAAAATATTCCAGAGTGTGCTTTTCCCTTGTTTACGTGCCGCGCCGTGATTTTGTTAGTGTTCTAGACTCGCGTCTCTAGCACAGTCTAGCCTAGGACCAGCACAGTACCGTCGTTGAGCGTTTATTCAACTTTGCATCTCTGAATTGATTATTGCTGACCCTTTTTGCTACCATATTATAAGCCTTCCCAGCTCCACATACATCTACGTCGTGCGTTTGACTCTCCCTGGTAATCGCTCTATCCAAGCTTTGAGAGTTTTTGACTACAACGGTTGCCGATCACCGCCTGCTGCTGGGTAAGAACTGGTAAGAATTTGAGATTTGCTTGACGGATTTGTGACACCCACCACCACCACTTGTTCGTAGTCTGTAGGATCATATTCTTGTGTGTTTCTATTGCTGCTAACCATGCCAGGATCACAAGCCGACGAGATTGACTGGGAGAATTTATCGAACAAGGAGCTTCATGATAAGTTTCAGCAAATGATGACTGAACAGGTGCAAG
>NC_041380.1:225036874-225165649 GCF_002162155.2 Triticum dicoccoides | reverse complement strand
CGGGCAGCGTGGCAGGAGGAGGAGGCGGCGCGGCGGAGGTCGACGGGAGAGGAGGCGGGGCCCGAGTGCGCGCGGGGAGGGCCGGCCTTGGGCCCGAGCGGGCCTCGGCGGGAGTGGCGGCGGCGATGTGGGCACGCGCCATGTGGCAGCGCGGGACTGGCCCGGGGGGGCGGACGTGTCTGGTTAGGCGGCGGACATGTCCGTCGGCGGCGGGGAGATTTTTTTAGGGTTAGAGGGAGAGGATCCGCGAATTTGGAATGGGGGTGTATATATAGGCATAGGGGAGCTAGGAGAGTCCAAATGAGGTGCGGTTTTCGGCCACGCGATCGTGATCGAACGATCTAGATGATGGCGCAGAGTTAGGTGGGTTTTGGGCCAAATTGGAGGGGTGTTGGGCTGCAACACACACGAGGCCTTTTTGGTCCCTTGGTTAACCGTTGGAGTATCAAACGAAGTCCAAATGATACGAAACTTGACAGGCGGTCTACCGGTAGTAAACCAAGGTCGCTTGGCAAGTCTCGGTCCAATCCGGAAATGTTTAATCCCCACACATGAAAGAAAGCTAGAAATGACCACCGGAGGAGAACGAAGCGCCGGAATGCAAAACGGACAACGGGGAAAATGCTCGAATGCATGAAACGAACACGTATGCAAATGCAATGCACATGATGACATGATATGTGATAGAGGCAAAGGTGTCCCGTCTTTCGATGAGATGATGGATATCGGTTTGGTGGAAGTCGACTTTGACGATCCGACTACGAACGTGCGAGGACGTCGCGCCTTAGCAATCGCTAAACTGATGAGGACATCAATACAATTGTTACACCCACAGCCCCTGCTGCTATACATACTGGACCAATTACTAGAGCTCGTGCACGCCAACTAAATTACCAGGTACTTTCGTTTCTTGGTAATGATTCTAATGTTCATGAGAATATGATGCTGCCTAAATTGGATACATTTGTTTTACTTACAAATGAAGGGCCTAGCTTGGAGAAGGATGAACATTGGAGCAAGAACAAGCATGGAGATGATGGCATGCGCAAGGGGAACAAGAACGGAGTTACAAGTGATGATTTCAGGACTTTGAAGCCACCATAATGGGTGCATGAAGCCTTGGACGAAATATACAAGATGCCACTTCATAAATTTCGTCCCGAGGCTATTTTAGGTGCTGCGTCACCTTATTATTGGGCCAGGCCCATGTAATTTCGAAATACATAAGTATAGGCTATTTTTAGAGTCCGTATGTGTGGGGAAACAAGAGATAGGGTTGATTTCGGACTCCTCCACCAAGGGCCACGAAATTCCCCCCCTCTTCCTCCATATATACAGCCCTTAGGGCATCGTTTAGACTTTGGGTTTTGTTTAGATTAAAAGTTCGCCATAGCTGCAACTTCGCGTATTTCGTTTGTGTTCAACGACCAGACAAAGGCGTCACAGAACCCCACCTTGATCAATAAAGCTTTCATCTTATATTCGCAATATCCAGATTGCAATCTCAGTTTCTTGCTTGTTCTTCATTTGCTCGCAGGAAACAGACCCTCGTGGTCAGGTTGATCGTGCTCCGGCGTGGTCAATAACCTCTCGGAGTTGGTTTAGCGATTGCTAAGGCGCGACGTCCTCGCACGTTCGTAGTCGGATCGTCAAAGTCGACTTCCACCAAAGCGAAATCCACCATCTCATCGAAAGACGGGACACCTTTGCCTCTATCACAAATGTAACCAAACAAGATCTCCAGGTGCAAACACAACATGTTTTCTACCCTTATCTCCAGCAAGTTTATATTTAGCATTCATACGCTCAATGTTTTCCTTAGTTAACTCATGCATTTTTAAAATCAATTCAGCACGTTGTTTAGCATCAAAATTAACCTTCTCCGAAGATGGAAGAGGCAACAAATCAATAGGTGCACGAGGTAGGAAACCATACACAACTTCAAAAGGGCACATCTTAGTAGTAGAATGCAATGAACGATTATAAGCAAATTCAATATGAGGCAAGCATTCCTCCCACATTTTCTTATTATTCTTCAAAACAGCCCTAAGCATAGTAGACAACGTTCTATTGACTACTTCAGTTTGTCCATCAGTTTGGGGGTGACAAGTAGTACTAAAAAGCAGTTTAGTCCCCAACTTAGCCCATAAACATCTCCAAAAGTGGCTAAGAAATTTAGTATCACGATCTGAAACAATAGTATTTGGCACACCATGCAAGCGAATAATTTCACGAAAGAACAAATCAGCAACATTAACAACATCATCACTTTTATGACATGGTATAAAGTGTGCCATTTTCGAGAATCTATCCATGACAACAAATATGCTATCCCTCCCCTTCTTTGTTCGAGGTAAACCTAAAACAAAGTCCATAGATATATCCTCCCAAGGAACACTAGGTACAGGCAAAGGCATATATAAACCATGAGGATTGAGTCGTGACTTAGCTTTTTGACATGTAGTGCAGCGAGCAATAAAACGCTCAACATCCCGTCTCATCTTTGGCCAAAAGAAATGTGTAGCAAGTACGTCCTCCGTCTTCTTCACGCCAAAGTGTCCCATTAATCCTCCTCCATGCGCCTCCTGCAACAACAAAAGACGAACGGAGCTAGCTGGAATGCATAGCTTGTTAGCACGAAACACAAATCCATCGTTAACGACGAACTTGTTCCACATTCTTCCTTCTTTACAATTCTGCATTACATCTTTAAAATCAGCATCATGCACATATTGATCTTTGATGGTCTCCAAACCAAATATTTTGAAGTCAAGTTGTGAAAGCATAGTATAGCGGCGAGACAATGCATCAACAATAACATTTTCTTTTCCCTTCTTGTGTTTAATGACATAAGGAAAAGTGATAGAGGCAAAGGTGTCCCGTCTTTCGATGAGATGGTGGATTTCGCTTTGGTGGAAGTCGACTTTGACGATCCGACTACGAACGTGCGAGGACGTCGCGCCTTAGCAATCGCTAAACCAACTCCGAGAGGTTATTGACCACGCCGGAGCACGATCAACCTGACCACGAGGGTCTGTTTCCTGCGAGCAAACGAAGAACAAGCAAGAAACTGAGATTGCAATCTGGATATTGCGAATATAAGATGAAAGCTTTATTGATCAAGGTGGGGTTCTGTGACGCCTTTGTCTGGTCGTTGAACACAAACGAAGTACGCGAAGTTGCAGCTATGGCGAACTTTTAATCTAAACAAAACCCAAAGTCTAAACGATGCCCTAAGGGCTGTATATATGAAGGAAGAGGGGGGAATTTCGTGGCCCTTGGTGGAGGGGTCCGAAATCAACCCTATCTCTTGTTTCCCCACACATACGGACTCTAAAAATAGCCTATACTTATGTATTTCGAAATTACATGGGCCTGGCCCAATAATAAGGTGACGCAGCACCTAAAATAGCCTCGGGACGAAATTTATGAAGTGGCATCTTGTATATTTCGTCCAAGGCTTCATGCACCATTATGGTGGCTTCAAAGTCCTGAAATCATCACTTGTAACTCCGTTCTTGTTCCCCTTGCGCATGCCATCATCTCCATGCTTGTTCTTGCTCCAATGTTCATCCTTCTCCAAGCTAGGCCCTTCATTTGTAAGCAAAACAAATGTATCCAATTTAGGCAGCATCATATTCTCATGAACATTAGAATCATTACCAAGAAACGAAAGTACCTGGTAATTTAGTTGGCGTGCACGAGCTCTAGTAATTGGTCCAGTATGTATAGCAGCAGGGGCTGTGGGTGTAACAATTGTATTGATGTCCTCATCACCAACTTCCTGAGTTTAATAAGACTTTTGAGCTTGAATGTGATGCTAGTGGAATTGGATTAGGAGGTGTGTTATTACAAGATGGCAAACCTGTTGCATACTTTTCTGAAAAATTGAGTGGGCCTAGTCTGAATTATTCTACTTATGATAAAGAATTATATGCTCTTGTTCGGACTTTAGAAACATGGCAACATTATTTATGGCCCAAAGAATTTGTTATACATTCTGATCATGAATCTTTGAAACATATTAAAAGTCAAGCTAAACTGAATCGTAGACATGCTAAATGGGTTGAATTCATTGAGACTTTCCCTTATGTCATTAAACACAAGAAGGGAAAAGAAAATGTTATTGCTGATGCATTGTCTCGTCGCTATACTATGCTTTCACAACTTGACTTCAAAATATTTGGTTTAGAGACCATCAAAGATCAATATGTGCATGATGCTGATTTTAAAGATGTAATGCATAATTGTAAAGAAGGAAGAATGTGGAACAAGTTTGTTGTTAACGATGGATTTGTGTTTCGTGCTAACAAGCTATGCATTCCAGCTAGCTCCGTTCGTCTTTTGTTGTTGCAAGGCGCATGGAGGAGGATTAATGGGACACTTTGGCGTGAAGAAGACGGAGGGCGTACTTGCTACACATTTCTTTTGGCCAAAGATGAGACGGGATGTTGAGCGTTTTATTGTTCGCTGCACTACATGTCAAAAAGCTAAGTCACGACTCAATCCTCATGGTTTATATATGCCTTTGCCTGTACCTAGTGTTCCTTGGGAGGATATATCTATGGACTTTGTTTTAGGTTTACCTCGAACAAAGAAGGGGAGGGATAGCATATTTGTTGTCGTGGATAGATTCTCGAAAATGGCACACTTTATACCATGTCATAAAAGCGATGATGCTGTTAATGTTGCTGATTTGTTCTTTCGTGAAATTATTCGTTTGCATGGTGTGCCAAATACTATTGTTTCAGATCGTGATACTAAATTTCTTAGCCACTTTTGGAGATGTTTATGGGCTAAGTTGGGGACTAAACTGCTTTTTAGTACTACTTGTCACCCCCAAACTGATGGACAAACTGAAGTAGTCAATAGAACGTTGTCTACTATGCTTAGGGCTGTTTTGAAGAATAATAAGAAAATGTGGGAGGAATGCTTGCCTCATATTGAATTTGCTTATAATCGTTCATTGCATTCTACTACTAAGATGTGCCCTTTTGAAGTTGTGATAGAGGCAAAGGTGTCCCGTCTTTCGATGAGATGGTGGATTTCGCTTTGGTGGAAGTCGACTTTGACGATCCGACTACGAACGTGCGAGGACGTCGCGCCTTAGCAATCGCTAAACCAACTCCGAGAGGTTATTGACCACGCCGGAGCACAATCAACCTGACCACGAGGGTCTGTTTCCTGCGAGCAAACGAAGAACAAGCAAGAAACTAAGATTGCAATCTGGATATTGCGAATATAAGATGAAAGCTTTATTGATCAAGGTGGGGTTCTGTGACGCCTTTGTCTGGTCGTTGAACACAAACGAAGTACGCGAAGTTGCAGCTATGGCGAACTTTTAATCTAAACAAAACCCAAAGTCTAAACGATGCCCTAAGGGCTGTATATATGGAGGAAGAGGGGGGGAATTTCGTGGCCCTTGGTGGAGGGGTCCGAAATCAACCCTATCTCTTGTTTCCCCAAACATACGGACTCTAAAAATAGCCTATACTTATGTATTTCGAAATTACATGGGCCTGGCCCAATAATAAGGTGACGCAGCACCTAAAATAGCCTCGGGACGAAATTTATGAAGTGGCATCTTGTATATTTCGTCCAAGGCTTCATGCACCCATTATGGTGGCTTCAAAGTCCTGAAATCATCACTTGTAACTCCGTTCTTGTTCCCCTTGCGCATGCCATCATCTCCATGCTTGTTCTTGCTCCAATGTTCATCCTTCTCCAAGCTAGGCCCTTCATTTGTAAGCAAAACAAATGTATCCAATTTAGGCAGCATCATATTCTCATGAACATTAGAATCATTACCAAGAAACGAAAGTACCTGGTAATTTAGTTGGCGTGCACGAGCTCTAGTAATTGGTCCAGTATGTATAGCAGTAGGGGCTGTGGGTGTAACAATTGTATTGATGTCCTCATCACTAGGACCAGCACAGTACCGTCGTTGAGCGTTTATTCAACTTTGCATCTCTGAATTGATTATTGCTGACCCTTTTTGCTACCATATTATAAGCCTTCCCAGCTCCACATACATCTACGTCGTGCGTTTGACTCTCCCTGGTAATCGCTCTATCCAAGCTTTGAGAGTTTTTGACTACAACGGTTGCCGATCACCGCCTGCTGCTGGGTAAGAACTGGTAAGAATTTGAGATTTGCTTGACGGATTTGTGACACCCACCACCACCACTTGTTCGTAGTCTGTAGGATCATATTCTTGTGTGTTTCTATTGCTGCTAACCATGCCAGGATCACAAGCCGACGAGATTGACTGGGAGAATTTATCGAACAAGGAGCTTCATGATAAGTTTCAGCAAATGATGACTGAACAGGTGCAAGATGTGCTGAACAATTTTGAAGAGGCCATGGAGGAGATCACTGGCCTTGAGAAGACGTTCGAAACAAAGCTCGATAACAAGTTTAATGAATTGCTCGCGCGTCTTCCACCACCACCACCCGCTGCACCTAACGCACCTCTCCAACAACAACAACAACAACGACTACCTCCACGTCGCGAAGCAGACCTCCGCCGAGCAAGCCGTGTTCCTCTTGCGTTTGGCCAAACTGTTGGTGCTGTTGTTGATACTTCTGTGGCTCCTGCTGCTGATGTGGAGGAGGGTGATTATGTGGGAGATTATGAGGATGAGGTTGATCAAAATCAACACTACGTGCAGCCACCTGTACCACCACCAGCAGGTCGACCTCAGGTATATATTCGTAATGGTAGGCCTGCACCACCACCTCAGGTACGAGATGATGTCCATATTCCTAAACTGAAATTGAATATTCCACCATTTGAGGGTAGATATGTTCCTGATATATATCTTACTTGGGAGTTAGAAACTGAACAACGATTTACATGTTTACAATATCCTGAGGAGAGACGAGTTGCTGCTGCTGTTTGTGCTTTCACTAGTTTTGCATGTGTATGGTGGTCTGAACAATGTAGATTATATCCTATTCCAACTACTTGGGCTGCTTTGAAAACTGCTATGCGTACGCGTTGGGTTCCACCATATTATCAACGTGAATTGCTTCAAAAATTGCAGCGTTTAAGACAAGGAAAAAATTCTGTAGAAGAATATTATCAGGAATTACAAACTGGCATGATTAGATGTGGTATTGTTGAGGAGAATGAAGCTATGCTTGCACGTTTTCTGGGTGGATTAAATAGAGAGATTCAGACCATTCTAGACTATAAGGAGTATACTAATATCACTCGTTTATTCCATCTTGCTTGTAAAGCTGAACGTGAAGTGCAGGATCGACAAGCATTGGGGCGAACTAACTTTTCTGCAGGCCGACCTTCATCATGGACGCCACGTGCATCTTCTACTTCAACTGCACCAGCACCTCCATCCGGTGCCACCTCCAGCCGTGATACAAGAAAACAGGCACAACCACCATTATCTTCCAAGAGCGCACCTGCGGGTCCTGCACAGCGTTCTTCTTCTTCCATGGCATCAACAGGGCACACAAGTGATATTATTTGTCGTCGTTGTAAGGGAGGAGGTCATTATGCGAGAGAATGCAAATCTCCGCGTGTGATGATTGCTACCGCGGATGGTGGATATGAGTCCGCTAGTGACTATGATGAGGAGACTTTGGCTCTTATTGCACGTGAAGAACATGGTGGAGATGATTCTGATCATGAGACGCAATACATGGCTCCTGAAGACGCTGACAGGTATGAATGTTTAGTTGCTCAACGTGTTTTGAGTGTGCAGGTCACACAAGCTGAGCAAAATCAGAGGCACAATTTGTTCCATACCAAGGGAGTTGTGAAGGAACGTTCTGTGCGCGTCATAATAGACGGAGGAAGCTGCAACAATTTGGCTAGCATGGAGATGGTGGAGAAGCTTTCTCTCACCACAAGACCACATCCACATCCTTACTACATCCAATGGTTCAACAACAGCGGCAAGGTTAAGGTAACACGTACTGTTCGTGTGCATTTTAGTATCTCTACATATGCTGATTATGTTGATTGTGATGTGGTACCTATGCAAGCATGTTCCTTATTACTTGGTAGACCATGGCAATTTGATAAAAATTCTGTACACCATGGTAGAAACAATCACTATACTCTTGTTCATAAGGATAAAAATATTACTTTGCTTCCTATGACTCCTGATTCCATTTTGAAAGATGATATTAATAGAGCTAATAAAGCAAAACAGGAGACGAATAAGAGTGAAAATCAGATTGTGGCAAAAGAATTTGAGCAACAAATGAAGCCTAATAATAAACCATCTAGTGTTGCTTCTGAAATTAAATTGAAAAGTGCATGTTTATTTGCCACCAAATCTGATATTAATAAGACTTTTGAGCTTGAATGTGATGCTAGTGGAATTGGATTAGGAGGTGTGTTATTACAAGATGGCAAACCTGTTGCATACTTTTCGAAAAAATTGAGTGGGCCTAGTCTGAATTATTCTACTTATGATAAAGAATTATATGCTCTTGTTCGGACTTTAGAAACATGGCAACATTATTTATGGCCCAAAGAATTTGTTATACATTCTGATCATGAATCTTTGAAACATATTAAAAGTCAAGCTAAACTGAATCGTAGACATGCTAAATGGGTTGAATTCATTGAGACTTTCCCTTATGTCATTAAACACAAGAAGGGAAAAGAAAATGTTATTGCTGATGCATTGTCTCGTCGCTATACTATGCTTTCACAACTTGACTTCAAAATATTTGGTTTGGAGACCATCAAAGATCAATATGTGCATGATGCTGATTTTAAAGATGTAATGCAGAATTGTAAAGAAGGAAGAATGTGGAACAAGTTTGTCGTTAACGATGGATTTGTGTTTCGTGCTAACAAGCTATGCATTCCAGCTAGCTCCGTTCGTCTTTTGTTGTTGCAGGAGGCGCATGGAGGAGGATTAATGGGACACTTTGGCGTGAAGAAGACGGAGGACGTACTTGCTACACATTTCTTTTGGCCAAAGATGATACGGGATGTTGAGCGTTTTATTGCTCGGTGCACTACATGTCAAAAAGCTAAGTCACGACTCAATCCTCATGGTTTATATATGCCTTTGCCTGTACCTAGTGTTCCTTGGGAGGATATATCTATGGACTTTGTTTTAGGTTTACCTCGAACAAAGAAGGGGAGGGATAGCATATTTGTTGTCGTGGATAGATTCTCGAAAATGGCACACTTTATACCATGTCATAAAAGCGATGATGCTGTTAATGTTGCTGATTTGTTCTTTCGTGAAATTATTCGCTTGCATGGTGTGCCAAATACTATTGTTTCAGATCGTGATACTAAATTTCTTAGCCACTTTTGGAGATGTTTATGGGCTAAGTTGGGGACTAAACTGCTTTTTAGTACTACTTGTCACCCCCAAACTGATGGACAAACTGAAGTAGTCAATAGAATGTTGTCTACTATGCTTAGGGCTGTTTTGAACAATAATAAGAAAATGTGGGAGGAATGCTTGCCTCATATTGAATTTGCTTATAATCGTTCATTGCATTCTACTACTAAGATGTGCCCTTTTGAAGTTGTGTATGGTTTCCTACCTCGTGCACCTATTGATTTGTTGCCTCTTCCATCTTCGGAGAAGGTTAATTTTGATGCTAAACAACGTGCTGAATTGATTTTAAAAATGCATGAGTTAACTAAGGAAAACATTGAGCGTATGAATGCTAAATATAAACTTGCTGGAGATAAGGGTAGAAAACATGTTGTGTTTGCACCTGGAGATCTTGTTTGGTTACATTTGTGTAAGGATAGATTTCCTGATTTGCGCAAATCAAAGCTAATGCCACGTGCTGATGGTCCCTTTAAGGTGTTAGAGAAAATAAATGATAATGCATATAAACTTGAGCTGCCTGCAAATTTTGGGGTTAGTCCCACTTTTAACATTGCAGATTTGAAGCCTTATTTGGGTGGGGAAGATGAACTTCTGTCGAGGACGACTTCATTTCAAGAAGGGGACGATGATGAGGACATCAATACAATTGTTACACCCACAGCCCCTGCTGCTATACATACTGGACCAATTACTAGAGCTCGTGCACGCCAACTAAATTACCAGGTACTTTCGTTTCTTGGTAATGATTCTAATGTTCATGAGAATATGATGCTGCCTAAATTGGATACATTTGTTTTACTTACAAATGAAGGGCCTAGCTTGGAGAAGGATGAACATTGGAGCAAGAACAAGCATGGAGATGATGGCATGCGCAAGGGGAACAAGAACGGAGTTACAAGTGATGATTTCAGGACTTTGAAGCCACCATAATGGGTGCATGAAGCCTTGGGCGAAATATACAAGATGCCACTTCATAAATTTCGTCCCGAGGCTATTTTAGGTGCTGCGTCACCTTATTATTGGGCCAGGCCCATGTAATTTCGAAATACATAAGTATAGGCTATTTTTAGAGTCTGTATGTGTGGGGAAACAAGAGATAGGGTTGATTTCGGACCCCTCCACCAAGGGCCACGAAATTTCCCCCTCTTCCTCCATATATACAGCCCTTAGGGCATCGTTTAGACCTTGGGTTTTGTTTAGATTAAAAGTTCGCCATAGCTGCAACTTCGCGTACTTCGTTTGTGTTCAACGACCAGACAAAGGCGTCACAGAACCCCACCTTGATCAATAAAGCTTTCATCTTATATTCGCAATATCCAGATTGCAATCTTAGTTTCTTGCTTGTTCTTCGTTTGCTCGCAGGAAACAGACCCTCGTGGTCAGGTTGATCGTGCTCCGGCGTGGTCAATAACCTCTCGGAGTTGGTTTAGCGATTGCTAAGGCGCGACGTCCTCGCACGTTCGTAGTCGGATCGTCAAAGTCGACTTCCACCAAAGCGATATCCATCATCTCATCGAAAGACAGGACACCTTTGCCTCTATCAAGTGGTATCAGATTTCCAGGTTGCTCGGTGAGATTTTACAGTTTTTCGTAGTTTAGATCGAGTCTGTTCTTCATACCTACAGTCCACGAAAAAGCCAAAAAAAAATTAGGGTTAGTTCATCATATCCGAACCAATCTGAGCCTTTGCATAATCTTTTTAGGGTTTTGCTTTGTTGAATTTGCGGTTGCATCGTCGTGTCTAGTTGCTGGTCTTAGAGTCTAGTCTTTTAGAGTTTCGAGTTCTGGTCATAAGTTGTCACGCCGCCGCCGCACCATCATCATCGCCCCTGCCATCTACCACCACCGCACCGAATCCGTATCCATATACCACCACCAATCCGTGTCCATATACCACCACCGATCCATATCCATATACTACCACCGCTACCACCACCGCTGCCATATACCACCACCATATATCCACCACCAATCCGAGTTCCTTGCTTATTAGGTTTACCTCGAACAAAGAAGGGGAGGGATAGCATATTTGTTGTCGTGGATAGATTCTCGAAAATGGCACACTTTATACCATGTCATAAAAGCGATGATGCTGTTAATGTTGCTGATTTGTTCTTTTGTGAAATTATTCGCTTGCATGGTGTGCCAAATACTATTGTTTCAGATCGTGATACTAAATTTCTTAGCCACTTTTGGAGATGTTTATGGGCTAAGTTGGGGACTAAACTGCTTTTTAGTACTACTTGTCACCCCCAAACTGATGGACAAACTGAAGTAGTCAATAGAACGTTGTCTACTATGCTTAGGGCTGTTTTGAAGAATAATAAGAAAATGTGGGAGGAATGCTTGCCTCATATTGAATTTGCTTATAATCGTTCATTGCATTCTACTACTAAGATGTGCCCTTTTGAAGTTGTGTATGGTTTCCTACCTCGTGCACCTATTGATTTGTTGCCTCTTCCATCTTCGGAGAAGGTTAATTTTGATGCTAAACAACGTGCTGAATTGATTCTAAAAATGCATGAGTTAACTAAGGAAAACATTGAGCGCATGAATGCCAAATATAAACTTGCTGGAGATAAGGGTAGAAAACATGTTGTGTTTGCACCTGGAGATCTTGTTTGGTTACATTTGCGTAAGGATAGATTTCCTGATTTGCGCAAATCAAAGTTAATGCCACGTGCTGATGGTCCCTTTAAGGTGTTAGAGAAAATTAATGATAATGCATATAAACTTGAGCTGCCTGCAGATTTTGGGGTTAGTCCCACTTTTAACATTGCAGATTTGAAGCCTTATTTGGGTGAGGAAGATGAACTTCCGTCGAGGACGACTTCATTTCAAGAAGGGGAGGATGATGAGGACATCAATACAATTGTTACACCCACAGCCCCTGCTGCTATACATACTGGACCAATTACTAGAGCTCGTGCACGCCAACTAAATTACCAGGTACTTTCGTTTCTTGGTAATGCTTCTAATGTTCATGAGAATATGATGCTGCCTAAATTGGATACATTTGTTTTGCTTACAAATGAAGGGCCTAGCTTGGAGAAGGATGAACATTGGAGCAAGAACAAGCATGGAGATGATGGCATGCGCAAGGGGAACAAGAACGAAGTTACAAGTGATGATTTCAGGACTTTGAAGCCACCATAATGGGTGCATGAAGCCTTGGACGAAATATACAAGATGCCACTTCATAAATTTCGTCCCGAGGCTATTTTAGGTGCTGCGTCACCTTATTATTGGGCCAGGCCCATGTAATTTCGAAATACATAAGTATAGGCTATTTTTAGAGTCCGTATGTGTGGGGAAACAAGAGATAGGGTTGATTTCGGACCCCTCCACCAAGGGCCACGAAATTCCCCCCTCTTCCTCCATATATACAGCCCTTAGGGCATCGTTTAGACTTTGGGTTTTGTTTAGATTAAAAGTTCGCCATAGCTGCAACTTCGCGTACTTCGTTTGTGTTCAACGACCAGACAAAGGCGTCACAGAACCCCACCTTGATCAATAAAGCTTTCATCTTATATTCGCAATATCCAGATTGCAATCTTAGTTTCTTGCTTGTTCTTCGTTTGCTCGCAGGAAACAGACCCTTGTGGTCAGGTTGATCGTGCTCCAGCATGGTCAATAACCTCTCGGAGTTGGTTTAGCGATTGCTAAGGCGCGACGTCCTCGCACGTTCGTAGTCGGATCGTCAAAGTCGACTTCCACCAAAGCGATATCCAACATCTCATCGAAAGACGGGACACCTTTGCCTCTATCAGCAGCAGGGGCTGTGGGTGTAACAATTGTATTGATGTCCTCATCATCCTCCCCTTCTTGAAATGAAGTCGTCCTCGACGGAAGTTCATCTTCCTCACCCAAATAAGGCTTCAAATCTGCAATGTTAAAAGTGGGACTAACCCCAAAATCTGCAGGCAGCTCAAGTTTATATGCATTATCATTTATTTTCTCTAACACCTTAAAGGGACCATCAGCACGTGGCATTAACTTTGATTTGCGCAAATCAGGAAATCTATCCTTACGCAAATGTAACCAAACAAGATCTCCAGGTGCAAACACAACATGTTTTCTACCCTTATCTCCAGCAAGTTTATATTTAGCATTCATACGCTCAATGTTTTCCTTAGTTAACTCATGCATTTTTAAAATCAATTCAGCACGTTGTTTAGCATCAAAATTAACCTTCTCCGAAGATGGAAGAGGCAACAAATCAATAGGTGCACGAGGTAGGAAACCATACACAACTTCAAAAGGGCACATCTTAGTAGTGAATGCAATGAACGATTATAAGCAAATTCAATATGAGGCAAGCATTCCTCCCACATTTTCTTATTATTCTTCAAAACAGCCCTAAGCATAGTAGACAACGTTCTATTGACTACTTCAGTTTGTCCATCAGTTTGGGGGTGACAAGTAGTACTAAAAAGCAGTTTAGTCCCCAACTTAGCCCATAAACATCTCCAAAAGTGGCTAAGAAATTTAGTATCACGATCTGAAACAATAGTATTTGGCACACCATGCAAGCGAATAATTTCACGAAAGAACAAATCAGCAACATTAACAGCATCATCGCTTTTATGACATGGTATAAAGTGTGCCATTTTCGAGAATCTATCCACGACAACAAATATGCTATCCCTCCCCTTCTTTGTTCGAGGTAAACCTAAAACAAAGTCCATAGATATATCTCCCAAGGAACACTAGGTACAGGCAAAGGCATATATAAACCATGAGGATTGAGTCGTGACTTAGCTTTTTGACATGTAGTGCAGCGAGCAATAAAACGCTCAACATCCCGTCTCATCTTTGGCCAAAAGAAATGTGTAGCAAGTACGTCCTCCGTCTTCTTCACGCCAAAGTGTCCCATTAATCCTCCTCCATGCGCCTCCTGCAACAACAAAAGACGAACGGAGCTAGCTGGAATGCATAGCTTGTTAGCACGAAACACAAATCCATCGTTAACAACAAACTTGTTCCACATTCTTCCTTCTTTACAATTCTGCATTACATCTTTAAAATCAGCATCATGCACATATTGATCTTTGATGGTCTCCAAACCAAATATTTTGAAGTCAAGTTGTGAAAGCATAGTATAGCGACGAGACAATGCATCAGCAATAACATTTTCTTTTCCCTTCTTGTAATTAATGACATAAGGGAAAGTCTCAATGAATTCAACCCATTTAGCATGTCTACGATTCAGTTTAGCTTGACTTTTAATATGTTTCAAAGATTCATGATCAGAATGTATAACAAATTCTTTGGGCCATAAATAATGTTGCCATGTTTCTAAAGTCCGAACAAGAGCATATAATTCTTTATCATAAGTAGAATAATTCAGACTAGGCCCACTCAATTTTTCAGAAAAGTATGCAACAGGTTTGCCATCTTGTAATAACACACCTCCTAATCCAATTCCACTAGCATCACATTCAAGCTCAAAAGTCTTATTAAAATCAGGAAGTTGGAGTAAAGGAGCATGTGTCAACTTATCTTTCAATACCGTGAAGGCTTCTTCCTGTGCGGTACCCCAAACAAAAGGCACATCCTTCTTTGTAAGCTCGTTGAGAGGTGCAGCAATGGTGCTGAAATCTCTCACAAAACGCCTATAGAATCCAGCGAGGCCAAGAAAACTCCTCACTTGTGTGATCGTTTTGGGCTGCGGCCAACTCTCAATAGCTTCAATCTTGGCTTTATCAACTTAAATTCCCTGTGGAGTAACAACATAGCCAAGAAAAGATACTCGGTCGGTGCAAAAGGTGCACTTCCCAAGGTTACCAAACAAACGTGCATCACGTAGAGCAATAAAAACAGCACGTAAATGTTCCAAATGTTCTTCCAAAGATCTGCTATAAATCAATATGTCATCAAAGTAAACTACCACAAATCGCCCAATGAAAGCACGTAAAATTTCGTTCATTAATCTCATGAAAGTACTAGGTGCATTAGTTAACCCAAAAGGCATGACTAACCACTCATATAATCCAAACTTAGTTTTAAATGCTGTTTTCCATTCATCTCCCAATTTCATACGAATTTGATGGGAGCCACTACGCAAATCAACTTTGGAGAATATTGTAGAGCCACTCAATTCATCAAGCATATCATCTAGCCTAGGAATAGGATGACGATAACGAATAGTCATATTATTAATGCCTCTACAATCAACACACATACGTGATGTACCATCCTTTTTCGGCACTAGAATAATAGGAACAGCACAAGGACTAAGGGATTCGCGTATATAACCTTTGTCGAGAAGCTCTTGTACTTGACGCATAATCTCCTTCGTCTCCTCTGGATTGGTACGGTATGGTGCACGGTTTGGCAGTGAAGCACCGGGAATTAAGTCAATCTGATGCTCAATCCCTCGAATAGGCGGTAATCCCGGTGGCACGTCTTGTGGAAAGACGTCAGCGAACTCCTGCAAAATGTTAGTGACAGCAGGAGGCAAAGAGGAAGGCACGTCCTCGAATGAAAATAGTGCCTCTTTGCACACAAAAGCATAGCAAACAGATTTGCTGAAATCTAGCTCATCAATATCAGATTTGGTGGCAAATAAACATGCACTTTTCAATTTAATTTCAGAAGCAACACTAGATGGTTTATTATTAGGCTTCATTTGTTGCTCAAATTCTTTTGCCACAATCTGATTTTCACTCTTATTCTTCTCCTGTTGTGCTTTATTAGCTCTATTGATATCATCTTTCAAAATGGAATCAGGAGTCATAGGAAGCAAAGTAATATTTTTATCCTTATGAACAAGAGTATAGTGATTGTTTCTACCATGGTGTACAGAATTTTTATCAAATTGCCATGGTCTACCAAGTAATAAGGAACATGCTTGCATAGGTACCACATCACAATCAACATAATCAGCATATGTAGAGATACTAAAATGCACACGAACAGTACGTGTTACCTTAATGATGAGGACATCAATACAATTGTTACACCCACAGCCCCTGCTGCTATACATACTGGACCAATTACTAGAGCTCGTGCACGCCAACTAAATTATCAGGTACTTTCGTTTCTTGGTAATGATTCTAATGTTCATGAGAATATGATGCTGCCTAAATTGGATACATTTGTTTTGCTTACAAATGAAGGGCCTAGCTTGGAGAAGGATGAACATTGGAGCAAGAACAAGCATGGAGATGATGGCATGCGCAAGGGGAACAAGAACGGAGTTACAAGTGATGATTTCAGGACTTTGAAGCCACCATAATGTGTGCATGAAGCCTTGGACGAAATATACAAGATGCCACTTCATAAATTTCGTCCCGAGGCTATTTTAGGTGCTGCGTCACCTTATTATTGGGCCAGGCCCATGTAATTTCGAAATACATAAGTATAGGCTATTTTTAGAGTCCGTGTGTGTGGGGAAACAAGAGATAGGGTTGATTTCGGACCCCTCCACCAAGGGCCACGAAATTCCCCCCTCTTCCTCCATATATACAGCCCTTAGGGCATCGTTTAGACTTTGGGTTTTGTTTAGATTAAAAGTTCGCCATAGCTGCAACTTCGCGTACTTCGTTTGTGTTCAACGACCAGACAAAGGCGTCACAGAACCCCACCTTGATCAATAAAGCTTTCATCTTATATTCGCAATATCCAGATTGCAATCTTAGTTTCTTGCTTGTTCTTCGTTTGCTCGCAGGAAACAGACCCTCGTGGTCAGGTTGATCGTGCTCCGGCGTGGTCAATAACCTCTCAGAGTTGGTTTAGCGATTGCTAAGGCGCGACGTCCTCGCACGTTCGTAGTCGGATCGTCAAAGTCGACTTCCACCAAAGCGAAATCCACCATCTCATCGAAAGACGGGACACCTTTGCCTCTATCACTAAGGGATTCGCGTATATAACCTTTGTCGAGAAGCTCTTGTACTTGACGCATAATCTCCTTCGTCTCCTCTGGATTGGTACGGTATGGTGCACGGTTTGGCAGTGAAGCACCGGGAATTAAGTCAATCTGATGCTCAATCCCTCGAATAGGCGGTAATCCCGGTGGCACGTCTTGTGGAAAGACGTCAGCGAACTCCTGCAAAATGTTAGTGACAGCAGGAGGCAAAGAGGAAGGCACGTCCTCGAATGAAAATAATGCCTCTTTGCACACAAAAGCATAGCAAACAGATTTGCTGAAATCTAGCTCATCAATATCAGATTTGGTGGCAAATAAACATGCACTTTTCAATTTAATTTCAGAAGCAACACTAGATGGTTTATTATTAGGCTTCATTTGTTGCTCAAATTCTTTTGCCACAATCTGATTTTCACTCTTATTCGTCTCCTGTTTTGCTTTATTAGCTCTATTAATATCATCTTTCAAAATGGAATCAGGAGTCATAGGAAGCAAAGTAATATTTTTGTCCTTATGAACAAGAGTATAGTGATTGTTTCTACCATGGTGTACAGAATTTTTATCAAATTGCCATGGTCTACCAAGTAATAAGGAACATGCTTGCATAGGTACCACATCACAATCAACATAATCAGCATATGTAGATATACTAAAATGCACACGAACAGTACGTGTTACCTTAACCTTGCCGCTGTTGTTGAACCATTGGATGTAGTAAGGATGTGGATGTGGTCTTGTGGTGAGAGAAAGCTTCTCGACCATCTTCATGCTAGCCAAATTGTTGCAGCTCCCTCCGTCTATGATGACGCGCACAGAACGTTCCTTCACAACTCCCTTGGTATGGAACAAATTGTGCCTCTGATTTTCCTCAGCTTGTGTGATCTGCACACTCAAAACACGTTGAGCAACTAAACATTCATACCTGTCAGCGTCTTTAGGAGCCATGTATTGCGTCTCATTATCAGAATCATCTCCACCATGTTCTTCACGTGTAATAAGAGCCAAAGTCTCCTCATCATAGTCACTAGCGGACTCATATCCACCATCCGCGGTAGCAATCATCACACGCGGAGATTTGCATTCTCTCGCATAATGACCTCCTCCCTTACAACGACGACAAATAATATCACTTGTGTGCCCTGTTGATGCTATGGAAGAAGAAGAACGCTGTGTAGGCCCCGCAGGTGCGCTCTTGGCAGATAATGGTGGTTGTGCCTGTTTTCTTGTATCACGGCTGGAGGTGGCACCGGATGGAGGTGCTGGTGCAGTTGAAGTAGAAGATGCACGTGGTGTCCATGATGAAGGTCGGCCTGCAGAAAAGTTAGTTCGCCCCAATGCTTGTCGATCCTGCACTTCACGTTCAGCTTTACAAGCAAGATGGAATAAACGAGTGATATTAGTATACTCCTTATAGTCTAGAATGGTCTGAATCTCTCTATTTAATCCACCCAGAAAACGTGCAAGCATAGCTTCATTCTCCTCAACAATACCACATCTAATCATGCCAGTTTGTAATTCCTGATAATATTCTTCTACAGAATTTTTCCCTTGTCTTAAACGCTGCAATTTTTGAAGCAATTCACGTTGATAATATGGTGGAACCCAACGCGTACGCATAGCAGTTTTCAAAGTGATGAGGACATCAATACAATTGTTACACCCACAGCCCCTGCTGCTATACATACTGGACCAATTACTAGAGCTCGTGCACGCCAACTAAATTACCAGGTACTTTCGTTTCTTGGTAATGATTCTAATGTTCATGAGAATATGATGCTGCCTAAATTGGATACATTTGTTTTGCTTACAAATGAAGGGCCTAGCTTGGAGAAGGATGAACATTGGAGCAAGAACAAGCATGGAGATGATGGCATGCGCAAGGGGAACAAGAACGGAGTTACAAGTGATGATTTCAGGACTTTGAAGCCACCATAATGGGTGCATGAAGCCTTGGACGAAATATACAAGATGCCACTTCATAAATTTCGTCCCGAGGCTATTTTAGGTGCTGCGTCACCTTATTATTGGGCCAGGCCCATGTAATTTCGAAATACATAAGTATAGGCTATTTTTAGAGTCCGTATGTGTGGGGAAACAAGAGATAGGGTTGATTTCAGACCCCTCCACCAAGGGCCACGAAATCCCCCCCCCCCTCTTCCTCCATATATACAGCCCTTAGGGCATCGTTTAGACTTTGGGTTTTGTTTAGATTAAAAGTTCGCCATAGCTGCAACTTCGCGTACTTCGTTTGTGTTCAACGACCAGACAAAGGCGTCACAGAACCCCACCTTGATCAATAAAGCTTTCATCTTATATTCGCAATATCCAGATTGCAATCTTAGTTTCTTGCTTGTTCTTCGTTTGCTCGCAGGAAACAGACCCTCGTGGTCAGGTTGATCGTGCTCCGGCGTGGTCAATAACCTCTCGGAGTTGGTTTAGCGATTGCTAAGGCGCGACGTCCTCGCACGTTCGTAGTCGGATCGTCAAAGTCGACTTCCACCAAAGCGAAATCCACCATCTCATCGAAAGACGGGACACCTTTGCCTCTATCACTAGGTGCATTAGTTAACCCAAAAGGCATGACTAACCACTCATATAATCCAAACTTAGTTTTAAATGTTGTTTTCCATTCATCTCCCAATTTCATACGAATTTGATGGTAGCCACTACGCAAATCAACTTTGGAGAATATTGTAGAGCCACTCAATTCATCAAGCATATCATCTAGCCTAGGAATAGGATGACGATAACGAATAGTAATATTATTAATGCCTCTACAATCAACACACATACGTGATGTACCATCCTTTTTCGGCACTAGAATAATAGGAACAGCACAAGGACTAAGGGATTCGCGTATATAACCTTTGTCGAGAAGCTCTTGTACTTGACGCATAATCTCCTTCGTCTCCTCTGGATTGGTACGGTATGGTGCACGGTTTGGCAGTGAAGCACCGGGAATTAAGTCAATCTAATGCTCAATCCCTCGAATAGGCGGTAATCCCGGTGGCACGTCTTGTGGAAAAACGTCAGCGAACTCCTGCAAAATGTTAGTGACAGCAGGAGGCAAAGAGGAAGGCACGTCCTCGAATGAAAATAATGCCTCTTTGCACACAAAAGCATAGCAAACAGATTTGCTGAAATCTAGCTCATCAATATCAGATTTGGTGGCAAATAAACATGCACTTTTCAATTTAATTTCAGAAGCAACACTAGATGGTTTATTATTAGGCTTCATTTGTTGCTCAAATTCTTTTGCCACAATCTGATTTTCACTCTTATTCTTCTCCTGTTATGCTTTATTAGCTCTATTAATATCATCTTTCAAAATGGAATCAGGAGTCATAGGAAGCAAAGTAATATTTTTATCCTTATGAACAAGAGTATAGTGATTGTTTCTACCATGGTGTACAGAATTTTTATCAAATTGCCATGGTCTACCAAGTAATAAGGAACATGCTTGCATAGGTACCACATCACAATCAACATAATCAGCATATGTAGAGATACTAAAATGCACACGAACAGTACGTGTTACCTTAACCTTGCCGCTGTTGTTGAACCATTGGATGTAGTAAGGATGTGGATGTGGTCTTGTGGTGAGAGAAAGCTTTTCCACCATCTCCATGCTAGCCAAGTTGTTGCAGCTCCCTCCGTCTATTATGACGCGCACAGAACGTTCCTTCACAACTCCCTTGGTATGGAACAAATTGTGCCTCTGATTTTGCTCAGCTTGTGTGACCTGCACACTCAAAACACGTTGAGCAACTAAACATTCATACCTGTCAGCGTCTTCAGGAGCCATGTATTGCGTCTCATGATCAGAATCATCTCCACCATGTTCTTCACGTGTAATAAGAGCCAATGTCTCCTCATCATAGTCACTAGCGGACTCATATCCACCATCCGCGGTAGCAATCATCACACGCGGAGATTTGCATTCCCTCGCATAATGACCTCCTCCCTTACAACGACGACAAATAATATCACTTGTGTGCCCTGTTGATGCCATGGAAGAAGAAGAACGCTATGCAGGCCCCGCAAGTGCGCTCTTGGCAGATAATGGTGGTTGTGCCTGTTTTCTTGTATCACGGCTGGAGGTGGCACCGGATGGAGGTGCTGGTGCAGTTGAAGTAGAAGATGCACGTGGTGTCCATGATGAAGGTCGGCCTGCAGAAAAGTTAGTTCGCCCCAATGCTTGTCGATCCTGCACTTCACGTTCAGCTTTACAAGCAAGATGGAATAAACGAGTGATATTAGTATACTCCTTATAGTCTAGAATGGTCTGAATCTCTCTATTTAATCCACCCAGAAAACGTGCAAGCATAGCTTCATTCTCCTCAACAATACCACATCTAATCATGCCAGTTTGTAATTCCTGATAATATTCTTCTACAGAATTTTTTCCTTGTCTTAAATGCTGCAATTTTTGAAGCAATTCACGTTGATAATATGGTGGAACCCAACGCGTACGCATAGCAGTTTTCAAAGCAGCCCAAGTAGTTGGAATAGGATATAATCTACAATGTTCAGACCACCATACACATGCAAAACTAGTGAAAGCACAAACGGCAGCAGCAACTCGTCTCTCCTCAGGATATTGTAAACATGTAAATCGTTGTTCAGTTTCTAACTCCCAAGTAAGATATATATCAGGAACATATCTACCCTCAAATGGTGGAATATTCAATTTCAGTTTAGGAATATGGACATCATCTCGTACCAGAGGTGGTGGTGCAGGTCTACCATTACGAATATATACCTGAGGTCGACCTGCTGGTGGTGGTGCTGGTGGCTGCTCGTAGATCTGATTTTGATCAACCTCATCCTCATAATCGCCCGCATACTCATCATCCTCCTGGGTACCAGCAACAACAGTAGCAGGAGCCACAGAAGTATCAACAGCAGCACCAACAGTTTGGCCAAACGCAAGAGGAACACGGCTCGCTCGGCGAAGGTCTATTTCATGACGTGGAGGTAGTCGTTGTTGTTGTTGTTGGAGAGGTGCGTTAGGTGCAGCGGGTGGTGGTGGTGGAAGACGCGCGAGCAATTCATTAAATCTGTTATCGAGCTTTGTTTCGAACGTCTTCTCAAGGCCAGTGATCTTCTCCATGGCCTCTTCAAAATTGTTCAACACATCTTGCACCTGTTCAGTCATCATTTGCTGAAACTTATCATGAAGCTCCTTGTTCGATAAATTCTCCCAGTCAATCTCGTCGGCTTGTGATCCTGGCATGGTTAGCCGCAATAGAAACACACAAGAATATGATCCTACAGACTACGAACAAGTGGTGGTGGTGGGTGTCACAAATCCGTCAAGCAAAACTCAAATTCTTACCAGTTCTTACCCAGCAACAGGCGGTGATCGACAACCGTTGTAGTCACAACTCTCAAAGCTTGGATAGAGCGATTACCAGGGAGAGTCAAACGCACGACGTAGATGTATGTGGAGCTGGGAAGGCTTATACTATGGTAGCAAAAAGGGTCAGCAATAATCAATTCAGAGATGCAAAGTTGAATAAACGTTCAACGACGGTACTGTGCTGGTCCTAGGCTAGACTGTGCTAGAGACGCGAGCCTAGAACACCAACAAAATCACGGCGCGGCACGTAAACAAGGGAAAAGCACACTCTGAATTTTTTTTTTCGCTCTTTTTTTTTTGCGCTTTTTTTTTGCGCTGCTTTTTTTTTTGCGAAAAATCACTATAATGGCGAGTATCTCAAAACTCTTCCTAGCTCAAACTGACAGGATGGGCACGAAATTTTTTGACCAATTTTTTTTTTTTCGACTGCCCGGACCCAAAAACTGGAAACGGGTCAAAAAAAACTTCCTATAATGGCACCTGTCTCAAAACACTCAGAAACACCTAAAAATAGGATAGCCAGAAATTTTTTCGAAAAATGCGTTTTCGAAAAATTTTGGGCCTAAACGGAGCGTGGCTACCCGACTTTTTTTTTCCGAAACCTACTCCGGCAACACGAATCGGAATCTAGATGGATCCCGAAAACAAACCTAATAAGCAAGGAACTCGGATTGGTGGTGGATATATGGTGGTGGTATATGGCAGCGGTGGTGGTAGCGGTGGTAGTATATGGATATGGATCGGTGGTGGTATATGGGCACGGATTTGTGGTGGTATATGGATACGAATTCGGAGCGGTGGTGGTAGATGGCAGGGGCGATGATGATGGTGCGGCGGCGGCGTGACAACTTATGACCAGAACTCGAAACTCTAAAAGACTAGACTCTAAGACAAGCAACTAGACCGACGATGCAACCGCAAATTCAACAAAGCAAAACCCTAAAAAGATTATGCAAAGGCTCAGATTGGTTCGGATATGATGAACTAACCCTAATTTTTTTTGTGTGTGGCTTTTTCGTGGACTGTAGGTATGAAGAACAGACTCGATCTAAACTACGAAAAACTGTAAAATCTCACCGAGCAACCTGGAAATCTGATACCACTTGATAGAGGCGAGGGTGTCCCGATCTTTCGATGAGATGATAAGTATCGATTTGGTGGAGACGACTTTGACGATCCGACTACAAACGTGCACGACGTTGCGCCTTAGCAATCGCTAAACCAATCTCCTGAGGTTACTGACGATGCCGGAAGCACGGTCAGCCTGACCACGAAGGTCTATTCCTGCAAGCAATCGAAGAACGAGCAAGAATATGATAAAGCAATCTGAATATTGCAAATATATATGAGGTATTGATAATGGTGGGGATCCGGAAGCGGTCTTGGTCTGGTCGTTGGACACAAACGAAGTACACGAAGTTGGAATGGCTAACTTTTAACTAAACAAATCCCAAAGTATAAACGATGCCCTAAGGGCTGTATATATGGAGGAAGAGGGGGGAATTTCGTGGCCCTTGGTGGAGGGGTCCGAAATCAACCCTATCTCTTGTTTCCCCACACATACGGACTCTAAAAATAGCCTATACTTATGTATTTCGAAATTACATGGGCCTGGCCCAATAAAAAGGTGACGCAGCACCTAAAATAGTCTCGGGACGAAATTTATGAAGTGGCATCTTGTATATTTCGTCCAAGGCTTCATGCACCCATTATGGTGGCTTCAAAGTCCTGAAATCATCACTTGTAACTCCGTTCTTGTTTCCCTTGCGCATGCCATCATCTCCATGCTTGTTCTTGCTCCAATGTTCATCCTTCTCCAAGCTAGGCCCTTCATTTGTAAGCAAAACAAATGTATCCAATTTAGGCAGCATCATATTCTCATGAACATTAGAATCATTACCAAGAAACGAAAGTACCTGGTAATTTAGTTGGCGTGCACGAGCTCTAGTAATTGGTCCAGTATGTATAGCAGCAGGGGCTGTGGGTGTAACAATTGTATTGATGTCCTCATCAATAGGTATGAAGCACAGACTCGATCTAAACTACGAAAAACTGTAAAATCTCACCGAGCAACCTGGAAATCTGATACCACTTGATAGAGGCAAAGGTGTCCTGTCTTTCGATGAGATGATGGATATCGCTTTGGTGGAAGTCGACTTTGACGATCCGACTACGAACGTGCGAGGACGTCGCGCCTTAGCAATCGCTAAACCAACTCCGAGAGGTTATTGACCACGCCGGAGCACGATCAACCTGACCACGAGGGTCTGTTTCCTGCGAGCAAACGAAGAACAAGCAAGAAACTGAGATTGCAATCTGGATATTGCGAATATAAGATGAAAGCTTTATTGATCAAGGTGGGGTTCTGTGACGCCTTTGTCTGGTCGTTGAACACAAACGAAGTACGCGAAGTTGCAGCTATGGCGAACTTTTAATCTAAACAAAACCCAAAGTCTAAACGATGCCCTAAGGGCTGTATATATGGAGGAAGAGGGGGGAATTTCGTGACCCTTGGTGGAGGGGTCCGAAATCAACCCTATCTCTTGTTTCCCCACACATACGGACTCTAAAAATAGCCTATACTTATGTATTTCGAAATTACATGGGCCTGGCCCAATAATAAGGTGACACAGCACCTATAATAGCCTCGGGACGAAATTTATGAAGTGGCATCTTGTATATTTCGTCCAAGGCTTCATGCACCCATTATGGTGGCTTCAAAGTCCTGAAATCATCACTTGTAACTCCGTTCTTGTTCCCCTTGCGCATGCCATCATCTCCATGCTTGTTCTTGCTCCAATGTTCATCCTTCTCCAAGCTAGGCCCTTCATTTGTAAGCAAAACAAATGTATCCAATTTAGGCAGCATCATATTCTCATGAACATTAGAATCATTACCAAGAAACGAAAGTACCTGGTAATTTAGTTGGCGTGCACGAGCTCTAGTAATTGGTCCAGTATGTATAGCAGCAGGGGTTGTGGGTGTAACAATTGTATTGATGTCCTCATCATCTTGATAGAGGCAAAGGTGTCCCGTCTTTCGATGAGATGGTGGATTTCGCTTTGGTGGAAGTCGACTTTGACGATCCGACTACGAACGTGCGAGGACGTCGCGCCTTAGCAATCGCTAAACCAACTCCGAGAGGTTATTGACCACGCCGGAGCACGATCAACCTGACCACGAGGGTCTGTTTCCTGCGAGCAAACGAAGAACAAGCAAGAAACTAAGATTGCAATCTGGATATTGCGAATATAAGATGAAAGCTTTATTGATCAAGGTGGGGTTCTGAGACGCCTTTGTCTGGTCGTTGAACACAAACGAAGTACGCGAAGTTGCAGCTATGGCGAACTTTTAATCTAAACAAAACCCAAAGTCTAAACGATGCCCTAAGGGCTGTATATATGGAGGAAGAGGGGGGGAATTTCGTGGCCCTTGGTGGAGGGGTCCGAAATCAACCCTATCTCTTGTTTCCCCACACATACGGACTCTAAAAATAGCCTATACTTATGTATTTCGAAATTACATGGGCCTGGCCCAATAGTAAGGTGACGCAGCACCTAAAATAGCCTCGGGACGAAATTTATGAAGTGGCATCTTGTATATTTCGTCCAAGGCTTCATGCACCCATTATGGTGGCTTCAAAGTCCTGAAATCATCACTTGTAACTCCGTTCTTGTTCCCCTTGCGCATGCCATCATCTCCATGCTTGTTCTTGCTCCAATGTTCATCCTTCTCCAAGCTAGGCCCTTCATTTGTAACCAAAACAAATGTATCCAATTTAGGCAGCATCATATTCTCATGAACATTAGAATCATTACCAAGAAACGAAAGTACCTGGTAATTTAGTTGGCGTGCACGAGCTCTAGTAATTGGTCCAGTATGTATAGCAGCAGGGGCTGTGGGTGTAACAATTGTATTGATGTCCTCATCAATATGATATGCATGACAATGACAACAACACACGGAGACAAAACCCGAACCCGAGGAAATAAATATAACTTAACGCCGGAAACGGCAAGAGTTGGAGTACAAATAGGGAAAGTTATATACGGGGTGTTACAACACTCCACCACTACGAAAGGATCTCGTCCCGAGATCTATGACTGAAAGAACGCCGGGTACTCAGAACGGAGGTGATCCTCGCGTTCCCAGGTAGCTTCACGGTCGGAATGGTGTGACCACTTGACTTTGAGAAATTTGATTGACTTGTTGCGAGTCTTGCGTTCAGTCTCTTCAAGAATAGCAACTGGGTGCTCACGTTAAGAGAGATCTTCTTGGAGCTCAATGTCCTCGAAGTTGACGGTGCGGTCAGGAGTCTTGAAGCACTTTCGAAGCTGAAAGACATGGAACAAGTCATGAACATTTGCAAAGTTTGAAGGAAGCTTGAGTTGATAGGCGAGGTCGCCTCTCTTGCTGACAATCTTGAAAGGTCCCATGTATCTGGGGGCAAGCTTCCCTTTGATACCGAAGCGACGAGTACCTTTCATAGGAGAGACACGGAGGTAAACATGATCTCCGATCTCGAAAGCCAAATCATGGTGCTTACTATCATAGTAGCTCTTCTGACGGGATTGGGCTGCTTTGAGGTTATCATGAATGACTTTGCACATTTCTTCTGCCTCTGTGATTAAGTCATTACCCAAAAGCTGACGTTCACCGGTTTCCGACCAGTTGAGAGGGGTACGGCACTTCCTGCCATACAGAATTTCGAATGGGGCCTTGCCCGAGCTTGCTTGAAAACTGTTGTTGTAGGAGAATTCAGCATAAGGAAGACAATCCTCCCACTTCATGCCGAAGGAGATCACACAAGCCCAGAGCATATCTTCAAGAATCTGGTTGACATGTTCGACTTGACCGCTAGTTTGAGGATGGAATGTTGTGCTGAAGCGGATGTTCGTGCCCATGGCCTTCTGAAAAGAATCCCAAAACTTCGAGGTAAAGATGCTGCCACGGTCTGAAGAGATCACTTGAGGAATACCGTGCAGAGAAACAATTCGAGAGGTATAGAGTTCCGCCAATTGAGCTGTAGTGATCAACTCTTTGATAGGCAGAAAGTGAGCCACTTTGGTGAGTTTGTCGATGACAACGAATATAGCATCATTGCCACGCTTGGACTTTGGAAACCCAGTCACGAAGTCCATCTCAATGTGGTCAAACTTCCCTTCTGGAATGGCAAGAGGTTGGAGGAGACCAGCTGGCCTTTGGTGTTCTGCCTTCACTCTTCTGCAGACATCGCATTCATTCACGAATTGAGCGATCTCGCGCTTCATTCGAGTCCACCAATAAGCTTCCTTGAGGTCCTGATACATCTTCGTGCTCCCAGGGTGGATGGAGAGGAGAGAATTGTGAGCCTCGTTCATGATCACTTTACGAAGGTCACCTTTGGGTACAACAATACGATCCTCGAAGAAGAGAGTGTCCTTGTCATCAAGGCGGTAGCACTTGTACTTGGACTGGCTCTTGGCAATCCCAATCTTCACCTTTTTCACCATAGCATCAAGAAGCTGGGCTTGGCGAATCTGGTCTTCTAAGGTAGGAGGGCTTGAAGGTTGGCGAGGAAACCTTGAGGAACAACTTGCAGATTAATTTTGCGGAAAGCTTCACAAAGCTCGGGTTGATAAGGCTTGAGAATCAGACTGTTGCAGTAAGCTTTCCTGCTCAATGCGTCAGCAATCACATTAGCCTTGCCTGGAGTATACTCAATACTCGGATTATACTCTTGAATCATTTCGACCCATCGAGTTTGCCTGAGGTTGAGATTAGGCTGAGTGAAGATGTACTTGAGACTCTTGTGATCAGTGAAAATGTCCACTTTTCTTCCCAATAGAAGATGTCTCCAAGTCAAAAGAGCATGCACAACTGCCGCCAACTCAAGATCATGAGTGGGGTAGTTCTTCTCATTAGGCTTCAACTAGCGAGAGGCATAAGCAACAACTTTCTTCTCTTGCATCAATACTGCACCAAGACCTTGGAGAGAGGCATCACAAAAGACCTCGTACGGTTTGGATTCATCAGGCGGAGTCAGAACTGGAGCAGTGATCAATTTCTCTTTCAAAGTGTTGAAAGCAATGTCACACTCCGGAGACCAAACGTACTTGACGTGCTTCTGAAGAAGATTTGAGAGAGGCTTCGCGATCTTAGAAAAGTTTTCAACGAATCTTCGGCAATAGCTTGCGAGACCGAGGAAGCTATGGAGTTGCTTCACGTTCTGAGGAGGTTCCCAATTCACAATTGCAGACACCTTCTCAGGATTCACGGCAATGCCCTTGGCGGAGATGATATGACCAAGATAAAGAACCTCATCGAGCCAAAATTCACACTTGGAGAACTTGGCGTAGAACTGATGTTCTCTGAGCTTATCAAGAACCAAACGCAAGTGCTTGGCATGATCTTCCTTGTTCTTCGAGAAAACCAGAATGTCGCCGAGATAGACCAAAACGAAGTCATTGGTGTAGGCGTTGAAGATGAAATTCATCATGCGAGAGAACGTCGGAGGAGCGTTGACGAGGCCAAAAGACATGACGGTGTATTCATATGAACCAAAGCTTGTCCTGAAAGCCGTCTTGGGAATATCTTGCTCATGGATTCAAATCTGATGATAACCCATACGGAGATTAAGCTTGGAGAATACTTGGGCACCTTTGAGTTGTTCGAACAGCTCATTGATGTTGGGAAGTGGGTATTTGTTCTTGATGGTCTTCTTGTTCACTGGACGGTAATCAACACAAAGTCGGTCCGTTCCATCCTTCTTCTTCACAAAAAGAACACCACAATCCCACGGAGAAGAACTAGGCCGGATGAGACCCATTTTCTCTTGAATATCGAGTTGCTTCTTCAGCTCCTTCAACTCTTCAGGTCCGAGCTTGTAAGGGCGCTTGCACATAGGTTCCGTGCTAGGCTCAAGATCAATAACGAATTCAACTGGCCGGTGCGGAGGCATTCCTGGAAGCTCTTCTGGAAAGACGTCTTGATATTCGCAAACGACTGGAATTTGCGAGATAGCGTCCAATTCACCCTTCTCATTGAGAGAAAACAGACGGTAGTATCATCACAAGCGGCAAAGACAATTACATCCTCAAACGAATGAGTCAATTGAATCTGCCTGGCAGCACAATCAAGATGCGCCTTGTACTTAGAAAGCCAATCCATTTCGAGAATAAGATCAATATCTGAGTTACCAAGAACCACCGGAGAAGAGAGAAACTTGTAGTCACCCAACGTGATAGAGACATCCGGGACGCAATTGTTAGAAGTCATTTGCTTGCCCGGAGACACAATCTTCAACGGAACAGGAATCCTTTCGGTCACAAAATCATGCTTGGCCACAAATGGAGTTGAAATAAAAGAAAGCGATGCACTAGTGTCAAAAAGAACTTTAGCTGGAATATCGTTAACAGGAAGGTTACCCATAATCACATCTGGTGAGTCCTCTGCCTGAGTTGCATTCAGCAAATTGACCTTGGCATGCTTGGGGTTATGCTTGACCACAGCTGTACTTGCCGATCTGACAGGAGGAAGAGGAGGAAGATGCCTCTGGTTGAAACACTTGTTGGCATAGTGACCCTTCTGTTGGCACTTGTTGCATCTTGGAGCTTGAGACGAAGTCTTGTTCTGAAAGCCAGGGTTGGGTGGGTGGGAAGATCCACTGCCACCTTTGCTCTTCTGCTGATACGGCTGACGAAACGGAGGAGGAGGAAGCCAATACTTCTCCTGCTTGGCCACTTGAGTAGAGGAAGAAGGAGTAACATCTCTGGCTCGCTTCTTGGAAGCATCACACCTCAACTGAGCAGCCTCTTGCTTCACTGCCATGTTGTAGAACTCATCGTATCTCAAGGGCTCAAAGAGAACAAGAGCTAGCTGAATTTCTTCTCTGAGACCACCCCTGAACTGGTATATCATGCTCTTCTCATCAGGGACGTCCTGCTTGGCAAAGCGGGCGAGCTTCTAGAACAACTTGTTGTAGTCATAGACAGACAATGAGCCTTGCTTCAGATTGCGGAATTCCTCACGCTTACTTTCAACCACGCTCTGAGGAATATGATGAGCTCGGAAATCTCGACGGAAATCATCCCAAGTGATAACACGTCCACCTCTGGAATCATTGTACTGCTGGAACCATTCTGCAGCTTGGTCTTTGAGTTGGAAGGAAGCGAACTTGACAAAGTCCTCAGGCCTGACGTTACTGCACTCGAAATGCTTACACAGATCCACAAGCCAATCGTCAGCATCGTTTGCCTCAACACAATTGCTGAAAGTCTTTGGCCCGTTAGCAAGGAACTGGTTGAGTGTAGCAAAGTGATTCTGATTGCTGCCTTGATTCCCTTGACTGCCTTGATTGCGCTCTTGAAGAATTTGCATGATCAACTGTGTGTTTGCATTGGTTGCGGCCATCACAGCTTGCCATGCCTCCGGAGGAGGGGGAGGTGGTGGCGGATCAGGATTCGGAGTCATGCGCGTTGGAGGAGCCATCCTAAAGAGGTTGACCACCATTAGCACATTGATAGACAAATATTGAAGCTGAATCCAACGGAATGAAAATTGCAACATATAGTCTTCACATCCGAACAAAATGAACGAATGCATTCCTCTTGAAATGGTCACATATCCACAAATTGAGAAGCCACGTAGAATTAAGGTAGAGAAATAAATCAACAAGGTACGGATCAAGAACGAATAATCGGTAAGAAATCCCAATCTCAAACCAATATCCGTGGAAGAAGAACTAGAGCTACAAGAATTCCCACCTATGAAACTCCCGAACCTTTCCGGTTATGCAATCAGGTGTTGGGGATACAGGGGAAGCATAATATCTCACCCAAATCTAGCAAATCATACATCCAGCTGTATCCATCCTTCAACACATAACCGAGAAAAACTTCGGAAACCATCTACCTCAACCTTCGAAAAGCATCCGTTATACAAGTTATGGCGATACTCCCGAACTCCCGCCCCAGTACTTTGTGGCGTCGAGGTTATCTCACCAACGAACTGCATAAAAGAGATTTTCGATGTCGGCGTACTAGACTCAGGTATTCCAAAACTACAACAATAAAATTATGACGACAACACCTCAGAGCTCAACTCCCCGGGACACTTCCTGATAGAGGCAAAGGTGTCCCGTCTTTCGATGAGATGATGGATATCGCTTTGGTGGCAGTCGACTTTGATGATCCGACTACGAACGTGCGAGGATGTCGCGCCTTAGCAATCGCTAAACCAACTCCGAGAGGTTATTGACCACGCCGGAGCACGATCAACCTGACCACGAGGGTCTGTTTCCTGCGAGCAAACGAAGAACAAGCAAGAAACTGAGATTGCAATCTGGATATTGCGAATATAAGATGAAAGCTTTATTGATCAAGGTGGGGTTCTGTGACGCCTTTGTCTGGTCGTTGAACACAAACGAAGTACGCGAAGTTGCAGCTATGGCGAACTTTTAATCTAAACAAAACCCAAAGTCTAAACGATGCACTAAGGGCTGTCTATATGGAGGAAGAGGGGGGAATTTCGTGGCCCTTGGTGGAGGGGTCCGAAATCAACCCTATCTCTTGTTTCCCCACACATACGGACTCTAAAAATAGCCTATACTTATGTATTTCGAAATTACATGGGCCTGGCCCAATAATAAGGTGACGCAGCACCTAAAATAGCCTCGGGACGAAATTTATGAAGTGGCATCTTGTATATTTCGTCCAAGGCTTCATGAACCCATTATGGTGGCTTCAAAGTCCTGAAATCATCACTTGTAACTCCGTTCTTGGTCCCCTTGCGCATGCCATCATCTCCATGCTTGTTCTTGCTCCAATGTTCATCCTTCTCCAAGCTAGGCCCTTCATTTGTAAGCAAAACAAATGTATCCAATTTAGGCAGCATCATATTCTCATGAACATTAGAATCATTACCAAGAAACGGAAGTACCTGGTAATTTAGTTGGCGTGCACGAGCTCTAGTAATTGGTCCAGTATGTATAGCAGCAGGGGCTGTGGGTGTAACAATTGTATTGATGTCCTCATCATCCTCCCCTTCTTGAAATGAAGTCGTCCTCGACGGAAGTTCATCTTCCTCACCCAAATAAGGCTTCAAATCTGCAATGTTAAAAGTGGGACTAACCCCAAAATCTGCAGGCAGCTCAAGTTTATATGCATTATCATTAATTTTCTCTAACACCTTAAAGGGACCATCAGCACGTGGCATTAACTTTGATTTGCGCAAATCAGGAAATCTATCCTTACGCAAATGTAACCAAACAAGATCTCCAGGTGCAAACACAACATGTTTTCTACCCTTATCTCCAGCAAGTTTATATTTAGCATTCATACGCTCAATGTTTTCCTTAGTTAACTCATGCATTTTTAAAATAAATTCAGCATGTTGTTTAGCATCAAAATTAACCTTCTCCGAAGATGGAAGAGCCAACAAATCAATAGGTGCACGAGGTAGGAAACCATACACAACTTCAAAAGGGCACATCTTAGTAGTAGAATGCAAGAACGATTATAAGCAAATTCAATATGAGGCAAGCATTCCTCCCACATTTTCTTATTATTCTTCAAAACAGCCCTAAGCATAGTAGACAACGTTCTATTGACTACTTCAGTTTGTCCATCAGTTTGGGGGTGACAAGTAGTACTAAAAAGCAGTTTAGTCCCCAACTTAGCCCATAAACATCTCCAAAAGTGGCTAAGAAATTTAGTATCACGATCTGAAACAATAGTATTTGGCACACCATGCAAGCGAATAATTTCACGAAAGAACAAATCAGCAACACTAACAGCATCATCGCTTTTATGACATGGTATAAAGTGTGCCATTTTCGAGAATCTATCCACGACAACAAATATGCTATCCCTCCCCTTCTTTGTTCGAGGTAAACCTAAAACAAAGTCCATAGATATATCCTCCCAAGGAACACTAGGTACAGGCAAAGGCATATATAAACCATGAGGATTGGGTCGTGACTTAGCTTTTTGACATGAAGTACAGCGAGCAATAAAACGCTCAACATCCCGTCTCATCTTTGGCCAAAAGAAATGTGTAGCAAGTGCGTCCTCCGTCTTCTTCACGCCAAAGTGTCCCATTAATCCTCCTCCATGCGCCTCCTGCAACAACAAAAGACGAACGGAGCTAGCTGGAATGCATAGCTTGTTAGCACGAAACACAAATCCATCGTTAACGACAAACTTGTTCCACATTCTTCCTTCTTTACAATTCTGCATTACATCTTTAAAATCAGCATCATGCACATATTGATCTTTGATGGTCTCCAAACCAAATATTGTGAAGTCAAGTTGTGAAAGCATAGTATAGCGGCGAGACAATGCATCAGCAATAACATTTTCTTTTCCCTTCTTGTGTTTAATGACATAAGGGAAAGTCTCAATGAATTCAACCCATTTAGCATGTCTACGATTCAGTTTAGCTTGACTTTTAATATGTTTCAAAGATTCATGATCAGAATGTATAACAAATTCTTTGGGCCATAAATAATGTTGCCATGTTTCTAAAGTCCGAACAAGAGCATATAATTCTTTATCATAAGTAGAATAATTCAGACTAGGCCCACTCAATTTTTCAGAAAAGTATGCAACAGGTTTGCCATCTTGTAATAACACATCTCCTAATCCAATTCCACTAGCATCACATTCAAGCTCAAAAGTCTTATTAAAATCAGGAAGTTGGAGTAAAGGAGCATGTGTCAACTTATCTTTCAATACCGTGAAGGCTTCTTCCTGTGCGGTACCCCAAACAAAAGGCACATCCTTCTTTGTAAGCTCGTTGAGAGGTGCAGCAATGGTGCTGAAATCTCTCACAAAACGCCTATAGAATCCAGCGAGGCCAAGAAAACTCCTCACTTGTGTGACCGTTTTGGGCTGCGGCCAACTCTCAATAGCTTCAATCTTGGCTTTGTCAACTTCAATTCCCTGTGGAGTAACAACATAGCCAAGAAAAGATACTCGGTCGGTGCTAAAGGTGCACTTCCCAAGGTTACCAAACAAACGTGCATCACGTAGAGCAATAAAAACAGCACGTAAATGTTCCAAATGTTCTTCCAAAGATCTGCTATAAATCAGTATATCATCAAAATAGACTACCACAAATCGTCCAATGAAAGCACGTAAAACTTCGTTCATTAGTCTCATGAAAGTACTAGGCGCATTAGTTAACCCAAAAGGCATGACTAACCACTCATATAATCCAAACTTAGTTTTAAATGCTGTTTTCCATTCATCTCCCAATTTCATACGAATTTGATGGTATCCACTACGCAAATCAACTTTGGAGAATATTGTAGAGCCACTCAATTCATCAAGCATATCATCTAGCCTAGGAATAGGATGATGATAATGAATAGTAATATTATTAATGCCTCTACAATCAACACACATACGTGATGTACCATCCTTTTTCGGCACTAGAATAATAGGAACAACACAAGGACTAAGGGATTCGCGTATATAACCTTTGTCGAGAAGCTCTTGTACTTGACGCATAATCTCCTTCGTCTCCTCTGGATTGGTACGGTATGGTGCACGGTTTGGCAGTGAAGCACCGGGAATTAAGTCAATCTGATGCTCAATCCCTCGAATAGGCGGTAATCCCGGTGGCACGTCTTGTGGAAAGACGTCAGCGAACTCCTGCAAAATGTTAGTGACAGCAGGAGGCAAAGAGGAAGGCACGTCCTCGAATGAAAATAATGCCTCTTTGCACACAAAAGCATAGCAAACAGATTTGCTGAAATCTAGCTCATCAATATCAGATTTGGTGGAAAATAAACATGCACTTCTCAATTTAATTTCAGAAGCAACACTAGATGGTTTATTATTAGGCTTCATTTGTTGCTCAAATTCTTTTGCCACAATCTGATTTTCACTCTTATTCGTCTCCTGTTTTGCTTTATTAGCTCTATTAATATCATCTTTCAAAATGGAATCAGGAGTCATAGGAAGCAAAGTAATATTTTTATCCTTATGAACAAGAGTATAGTGATTGTTTCTACCATGGTGTACAGAATTTTTATCAAATTGCCATGGTCTACCAAGTAATACGGAACATGCTTGCATAGGTACCACATCACAATCAACATAATCAGCATATGTAGAGATACTAAAATGCACACGAACAGTACATGTTACCTTAACCTTGCCGCTGTTGTTGAACCATTGGATGTAGTAAGGATGTGGATGTGGTCTTGTGGTGAGAGAAAGCTTCTCCACCATCTCCATGCTAGCCAAGTTGTTGCAGCTCCCTCCGTCTATGATGACGCGCACAGAACGTTCCTTCACAACTCCCTTGGTATGGAACAAATTGTGCCTCTGATTTTGCTCAGCTTGTGTGATCTGCACACTCAAAACACGTTGAGCAACTAAACATTCATACCTGTCAGCGTCTTCAGGAGCCATGTATTGCGTCTCATGATCAGAATCATCTCCACCATGTTCTTCACGTGTAATAAGAGCCAATGTCTCCTCATCATAGTCACTAGCGGACTCATATCCACCATCCGCGGTAGCAATCATCACACGCGGAGATTTGCATTCCCTCGCATAATGACCTCCTCCCTTACAACGACGACAAATAATATCACTTGTGTGCCCTGTTGATGCCATGGAAGAAGAAGAACGCTGTGCAGGACCCGCAAGTGCGCTCTTGGAAGATAATGGTGGTTGTGCCTGTTTTCTTGTATCACGGCTGGAGGTGGCACCGGATGGAGGTGCTGGTGCAGTTGAAGTAGAAGATGCACGTGGTGTCCATGATGAAGGTCGGCCTGCAGAAAAGTTAGTTCGCCCCAATGCTTGTCGATCCTGCCTTCACGTTCAGCTTTACAAGCAAGATGGAATAAACGAGTGATATTAGTATACTCCTTATAGTCTAGAATGGTCTGAATCTCTCTATTTAATCCACCCAGAAAACGTGCAAGCATAGCTTCATTCTCCTCAACAATACCACATCTAATCATGCCAGTTTGTAATTCCTGATAATATTCTTCTACAGAATTTTTCCCTTGTCTTAAACGCTGCAATTTTTGAAGCAATTCACGTTGATAATATGGTGGAACCCAATGCGTACGCATAGCAGTTTTCAAAGCAGCCCAAGTAGTTGGAATAGGATATAATCTACAATGTTCAGACCACCATACACATGCAAAACTAGTGAAAGCACAAACGGCAGCAGCAACTCGTCTCTCCTCAGGATATTGTAAACATGTAAATCGTTGTTCAGTTTCTAACTCCCAAGTAAGATATATATCAGGAACATATCTACCCTCAAATGGTGGAATATTCAATTTCAGTTTAGGAATATGGACATCATCTCGTACCTGAGGTGGTGGTGCAGGCCTACCATTACGAATATATACCTGAGGTCGACCTGCTGGTGGTGGTACAGGTGGCTGCACGTAGTGTTGATTTTGATCAACCTCATCCTCATAATCTCCCACATAATCATCCTCCTCCGCATCAGCAGCAGGAGCCACAGAAGTATCAACAGCAGCACCAACAGTTTGGCCGAACGCAAGAGGAACACGGCTTGCTCGGCGGAGGTCTGCTTCGCGACGTGGAGGTAGTCGTTGTTGTTGTTGTTGGAGAGGTGCGTTAGGTGCAGCGGGTGGTGGTGGTGGAAGACGCGCGAGCAATTCATTAAACTTGTTATCGAGCTTTGTTTCGAACGTCTTCTCAAAGCCAGTGATCTTCTCCATGGCCTCTTCAAAATTGTTCAGCACATCTTGCACCTGTTCAGTCATCATTTGCTGAAACTTATCATGAAGCTCCTTGTTCGATAAATTCTCCCAGTCAATCTCGTCGGCTTGTGATCCTGGCATGGTTAGCAGCAATAGAAACACACAAGAATATGATCCTACAGACTACGAACAAGTGGTGGTGGTGGGTGTCACAAATCCGTCAAGCAAATCTCAAATTCTTACCAGTTCTTACCCAGCAGCAGGCGGTGATCGGCAACCGTTGTAGTCAAAAACTCTCAAAGCTTGGATAGAGCGTGATGAGGACATCAATACAATTGTTACACCCACAGCCCCTGCTGCTATACATACTGGACCAATTACTAGAGCTCGTGCACGCCAACTAAATTACCAGGTACTTTCGTTTCTTGGTAATGATTCTAATGTTCATGAGAATATGATGCTGCCTAAATTGGATACATTTGTTTTGCTTACAAATGAAGGGCCTAGCTTGGAGAAGGATGAACATTGGAGCAAGAACAAGCATGGAGATGATGGCATGCGCAAGGGGAACAAGAACGGAGTTACAAGTGATGATTTCAGGACTTTGAAGCCACCATAATGGGTGCATGAAGCCTTGGACGAAATATACAAGATGCCACTTCATAAATTTCGCCCCGAGGCTATTTTAGGTGCTGCGTCACCTTATTATTGGGCCAGGCCCATGTAATTTCGAAATACATAAGTATAGGCTATTTTTAGAGTCCGTATGTGTGGGGAAACAAGAGATAGGGTTGATTTCGGACCCCTCCACCAAGGGCCACGAAATTCCCCCCCTCTTCCTCCATATATACAGCCCTTAGGGCATCGTTTAAACTTTGGGTTTTGTTTAGATTAAAAGTTCGCCATAGCTGCAACTTCGCGTACTTCGTTTGTCTTCAACGACCAGACAAAGGCGTCACAGAACCCCACCTTGATCAATAAAGCTTTCATCTTATATTCGCAATATCCAGATTGCAATCTTAGTTTCTTGCTTGTTCTTCGTTTGCTCGCAGGAAACAGACCCTCGTGGTCAGGTTGATTGTGCTCCGGCGTGGTCAATAACCTCTCGGAGTTGGTTTAGCGATTGCTAAGGCGCGACGTCCTCGCACGTTCGTAGTCGGATCGTCAAAGTCGACTTCCACCAAAGCGATATCCATCATCTCATCGAAAGATCGGGACCCTCGCCTCTATCACCACCACCACTTCTTAGTAGTCTGTAGGATCATATTCTTGTGTGTTTCTATTGCTGCTAACCATGCCAGGATCACAAGCCGACGAGATTGACTGGGAGAATTTATTGAACAAGGAGCTTCATGATAAGTTTCAGCAAATGATGACTGAACAGGTGCAAGATGTGCTGAACAATTTTGAAGAGGCCATGGAGAAGATCACTGGCCTTGAGAAGACGTTCGAAACAAAGCTCGATAACAAGTTTAATGAATTGCTCGCGCGTCTTCCACCACCACCACCCGCTGCACCTAACGCACCTCTCCAACAACAACAACAACGACTACCTCCACGTCGCGAAGCAGACCTCCGCCGAGCAAGCCGTGTTCCTCTTGCGTTTGGCCAAACTGTTGGTGCTGCTGTCGATACTTCTGTGGCTCCTGCTGCTGATGCGGAGGAGGATGATTATGTGGGAGATTATGAGGATGAGGTTGATCAAAATCAACACTACGTGCAGCCACCTGTACCACCACCAGCAGGTCGACCTCAGGTATATATTCGTAATGGTAGGCCTGCACCACCACCTCAGGTACGAGATGATGTCCATATTCCTAAACTGAAATTGAATATTCCACCATTTGAGGGTAGATATGTTCCTGATATATATCTTACTTGGGAGTTAGAAACTGAACAACGATTTATATGTTTACAATATCCTGAGGAGAGACGAGTTGCTGCTGCCGTTTGTGCTTTCACTAGTTTTGCATGTGTATGGTGGTCTGAACATTGTAGATTATATCCTATTCCAACTACTTGGGCTGCTTTGAAAACTGCTATGCGTACGCGTTGGGTTCCACCATATTATCAACGTGAATTGCTTCAAAAATTGCAGCGTTTAAGACAAGGGAAAAATTCTGTAGAAGAATATTATCAGGAATTACAAACTGGCATGATTAGATGTGGTATTGTTGAGGAGAATGAAGCTATGCTTGCACGTTTTCTGGGTGGATTAAATAGAGAGATTCAGACCATTCTAGACTATAAGGAGTATACTAATATCACTCGTTTATTCCATCTTGCTTGTAAAGCTGAACGTGAAGTGCAGGATCGACAAGCATTGGGGCGAACTAATGATAGAGGCAAAGGTGTCCCGTCTTTCGATGAGATGGTGGATTTCGCTTTGGTGGAAGTCGACTTTGACGATCCGACTACGAACGTGCGAGGACGTCGCGCCTTAGCAATCGCTAAACCAACTCCGAGAGGTTATTGACGACGCCGGAGCACGATCAACCTGACCACGAGGGTCTGTTTCCTGCGAGCAACCGAAGAACAAGCAAGAAACTAAGATTGCAATCTGGATATTGCGAATATAAGATGAAAGCTTTATTGATCAAGGTGGGGTTCTGTGACGCCTTTGTCTGGTCGTTGAACACAAACGAAGTACGCGAAGTTGCAGCTATGGCGAACTTTTAATCTAAACAAAACCCAAAGTCTAAACGATGCCCTAAGGGCTGTATATATGGAGGAAGAGGGGGGAATTTCGTGGCCCTTGGTGGAGGGGTCCGAAATCAACCCTATCTCTTGTTTCCCCACACATACGGACTCTAAAAATAGCCTATACTTATGTATTTCGAAATTACATGGGCCTGGCCCAATAATAAGGTGACGCAGCACCTAAAATAGCCTCGGGACGAAATTTAGGAAGTGGCATCTTGTATATTTCGTCTAAGGCTTCATGCACCCATTATGGTGGCTTCAAAGTCCTGAAATCATCACTTGTAACTCCGTTCTTGTTCCCCTTGCGCATGCCATCATCTCCATGCTTGTTCTTGCTCCAATGTTCATCCTTCTCCAAGCTAGGCCCTTCATTTGTAAGCAAAACAAATGTATCCAATTTAGGCAGCATCATATTCTCATGAACATTAGAATCATTACCAAGAAACGAAAGTACCTGGTAATTTAGTTGGCGTGCACGAGCTCTAGTAATTGGTCCAGTATGTATAGCAGCAGGGGCTGTGGGTGTAACAATTGTATTGATGTCCTCATCAGCCATCATCTCCATGCTTGTTCTTGCTCCAATGTTCATCCTTCTCCAAGCTAGGCCCTTCACTTGTAAGCAATACAAATGTATCCAATTTAGGCAGCATCCTGTTCTCATGAACATTAGAATCATTACCAAGAAACAAAAGTACCTGGTAATTTAGTTGGCGTGCACGAGCTCTAGTAATTGGTCCAGTATGTATAGCAGCAGGGGCTGTGGGTGTAACAATTGTATTGATGTCCTCATCACAAGTCCTACGGCTTCTCCAACAACCAAGCTTCAACGACTCCAACACCGACTACAAGACCTTCTACTTCCAACATTGACAAGTCGACTTCCAAGAAAGCTTCGTCAACTACAAGACATCCTCCTACGAGCAACTTCAAGCCGAGAGCTTCATCATCATCAACCCCAACCGATGAGACCGTCAAGACGAGTTCCTTCAAGTGTTTCACTTGCGGAGGCCGAGTCCACAAGTCCTACGAGTGCACCAACAATCGAACCATGGTCTTCAACGACGATGGCACTTATGACTCCATGAGTGAAGGCGAAATGGAAGCCCTTGAGCAAGTCGCCATGCACCGCCAAGTGAACAATGAAGAAGAACAAGTCTTTTGCGATGAAGACTCAAGCCCCGCACTTGTTGTCTCTAAAGTCTTGACTCTCCAACATCACCAAGAAGAAGACCAACGATGCGACATATTCCACACCAAGGCCGGCATCAATGGACGATCCGTCAAGGTCATCATCAATGGAGGAAGTTGTCATAATCTCGCAAGCGAAGAGCTTTGCTCCAAGCTCCAATTGCCCAAGTCGAAGCATCCACATCCATACAAAGTGCAATGGCTTAGTGACTCCGGCACCATCCAAGTCGAGCACCGAGTACAAGTCTCTTTCAAAATCAGCGCCTACGAAGACACCTTGGAGTGCGACGTCGTTCCAATGATCGTTCGTCATCTTCTCCTTGGATAGCCATGGCAATTCGATAGAGGAGTCGTCCACAACGGCCAAACAAACCACTACATCTTCAATATGAAGGGCAAGGAGTACGTCCTCCGTCCAATGTCGCCAAGTCAAGTGATCGCCGACAAGCAAGCCACCCATCGTGGAGATCATAGTGAGAGAGCAACCCACCAAAAAGAGAGTGAGCGCCACAAGCCAAAATTGAGTGCCTCCATGATGAGCGAAAACAAGAACCTAGTTCTATTTGCCACCAAACGTGAGATGAGAGAAGTGTGTGAGAACCTATCTAGTGTCCTACACTACGCCCTCGTGTGCAAGGACAATGCACCACAAACAAACACTTCTCACACTCTTCCTCTAGTGTTGTCTTCTCTTTTGCAGGAATTTCAAGATGTTTTCGCCGATGATGATAGAGGCAAAGGTGTCTCGTCTTTCGATGAGATGATGGATATCGCTTTGGTGGAAGTCGACTTTGACGATCCGACTACGAACGTGCAAGGACGTCGCGCCTTAGCAATCGCTAAACCAACTCCGAGAGGTTATTGACCACGCCGGAGCACGATCAACCTGACCACGAGGGTCTGTTTCCTGCGAGCAAACGAAGAACAAGCAAGAAACTAAGATTGCAATCTGGATATTGCGAATATAAGATGAAAGCTTTATTGATCAAGGTGGGGTTCTGTGACGCCTTTGTCTGGTCGTTGAACACAAACGAAGTACGCGAAGTTGCAGCTATGGCGAACTTTTAATCTAAACAAAACCCAAAGTCTAAACGATGCCCTAAGGGCTGTATATATGGAGGAAGAGGGGGGAATTTCGTGGCCCTTGGTGGAGGGGTCCGAAATCAACCCTATCTCTTGTTTCCCCACACATACGGACTCTAAAAAGAGCCTATACTTATGTATTTCGAAATTACATGGGCCTGGCCCAATAATAAGGTGACGCAGCACCTAAAATAGCCTCGGGACGAAATTTATGAAGTGGCATCTTGTATATTTCGTCCAAGGCTTCATGCACCCATTATGGTGGCTTCAAAGTCCTGAAATCATCACTTGTAACTCCGTTCTTGTTCCCCTTGCGCATGCCATCATCTCCATGCTTGTTCTTGCTCCAATGTTCATCCTTCTCCAAGCTAGGCCCTTCATTTGTAAGCAAAACAAATGTATCCAATTTAGGCAGCATCATATTCTCATGAACATTAGAATCATTACCAAGAAACGAAAGTACCTGGTAATTTAGTTGGCGTGCACGAGCTCTAGTAATTGGTCCAGTATGTATAGCAGCAGGGGCTGTGGGTGTAACAATCGTATTGATGTCCTCATCATCACTTGTGTGCCCTGTTGATGCCATGGAAGAAGAAGAACGCTGTGCAGGCCCCGCAGGTGCGCTCTTGGCAGATAATGGTGGTTGTGCCTGTTTTCTTGTATCACGGCTGGAGGTGGCACCGGATGGAGGTGCTGGTGCAGTTGACGTAGAAGATGCACGTGGTGTCCATGATGAAGGTCGGCCTGCAGAAAAGTTAGTTCGCCCCAATGCTTGTCGATCCTGCACTTCACGTTCAGCTTTACAAGCAAGATGGAATAAACGAGTGATATTAGTATACTCCTTATAGTCTAGAATGGTCTGAATCTCTCTATTTAATCCACCCAGAAAACGTGCAAGCATAGCTTCATTCTCCTCAACAATACCACATCTAATCATGCCAGTTTGTAATTCCTGATAATATTCTTCTACAGAATTTTTCCCTTGTCTTAAATGCTGCAATTTTTGAAGCAATTCACATTGATAATATGGTGGAACCCAACGCGTACGCATAGCAGTTTTCAAAGCAGCCCAAGTAGTTGGAATAGGATATAATCTACAATGTTCAGACCACCATACACATGCAAAACTAGTGAAAGCACAAACGGCAGCAGCAACTCGTCTCTCCTCAGGATATTGTAAACATGTAAATCGTTGTTCAGTTTCTAACTCCCAAGTAAGATATATATCAGGAACATATCTACCCTCAAATGGTGGAATATTCAATTTCAGTTTAGGAATATGGACATCATCTCGTACCTGAGGTGGTGGTGCAGGCCTACCATTACGAATATATACCTGAGGTCGACCTGCTGGTGGTGGTACAGGTGGCTGCACGTAGTGTTGATTTTGATCAACCTCATCCTCATAATCTCCCACATAATCATCCTCCTCCACATCAGCAGCAGGAGCCACAGAAGTATCAACAGCAGCACCAACAGTTTGGCCAAACGCAAGAGGAACACGGCTTGCTCGGCGGAGGTCTGCTTCGCGACGTGGAGGTAGTCGTTGTTGTTGTTGTTGGAGAGGTGCGTTAGGTGCAGCGGGTGGTGCTGGTGGAAGACGCGCGAGCAATTCATTAAACTTGTTATCGAGCTTTGTTTCGAACGTCTTCTCAAGGCCAGTGATCTTGTCCATGGCCTCTTCAAAATTGTTCAGCACATCTTGCACCTGTTCAGTCATCATTTGCTGAAACTTATCATGAAGCTCCTTGTTCGATAAATTCTCCCAGTCAATCTCGTCGGCTTGTGATCCTGGCATGGTTAGCAGCAATAGAAACACACAAGAATATGATCGTACAGACTACGAACAAGTGGTGGTGGTGGGTGTCACAAATCCGTCAAGCAAATCTCAAATTCTTACCAGTTCTTACCCAGCAGCAGGCGGTGATCGGCAACCGTTGTAGTCAAAAACTCTCAAAGCTTGGATAGAGCGATTACCAGGGAGAGTCAAACGCACGACGTAGATGTATGTGGAGCTGGGAAGGCTTATAATATGGTAGCAAAAAGGGTCAGCAATAATCAATTCAGAGATGCAAAGTTGAATAAACGCTCAACGACGGTACTGTGCTGGTCCTAGGCTAGACTGTGCTAGAGACGCGAGCCTAGAACACTAACAAAATCACGGCGCGGCACGTAAACAAGGGAAAAGCACACTCTGAAAAAAAAAATTCCGCTCTTTTTTTTTGCGCTCTTTGTTTTTTTTTTGCGCTGTTTTTTTTTGCGAAAAATCACTATAATGGCTAGTGTCTCAAAACTCTTCTTAGCTCAAACTGACAGGATGGGCACGAAATTTTTTCGACCAATTTTTTTTTTTGACTGCCCGGTCCCAAAAACTGGAAACGGGTCAAAAAAAACTTCCTATAATGGCACCTATCTCAAAACACTCAGAAACACCTAAAAATAGGATAGCTAGAAAATTTTTCGAAAAACGCGTTTTCGAAAATTTTTGGGCCTAAACGGAGCGTGGCTACCCGACTCTTTTTTTTTCCGAAACCTACTCCGGCAAGGAAACACGAATCGGAAACTAGATGGATCTCGAAAACAAACCTAATAAGCAAGGAACTCGGATTGGTGGTGGATATATGGTGGTGGTATATGGCAGCGGTGGTGGTAGCGGTGGTAGTATATGGATATGGATCGGTGGTGGTATATGGACACGGATTGGTGGTGGTATATGGATACGGATTCGGAGCGGTGGTGGTAGATGGCAGGGGCGATGATGATGGTGCGGCGGCGGCGTGACAACTTATGACCAGAACTCGAAACTCTAAAAGACTAGACTCTAAGACCAGCAACTAGACCGACGATGCAACCGCAAATTCAACAAAGCAAAACCCTAAAAAGATTATGCAAAGGCTCAGATTGGTTCGGATATGATGAACTAACCCTAATTTTTTTTTTGTGGCTTTTTCGTGGACTGTAGGTATGAAGAACAGACTCGATCTAAACTACGAAAAACTGTAAAATCTCACCGAGCAACCTGGAAATCTGATACCACTTGATAGAGGCAAAGGTGTCCCGTCTTTCGATGAGATGGTGGATTTCGCTTTGGTGGAAGTCGACTTTGACGATCCGACTACGAACGTGCAAGGACGTCGCGCCTTAGCAATCGCTAAACCAACTCCGAGAGGTTATTGACCACGCCGGAGCACGATCAACCTGACCACGAGGGTCTGTTTCCTGCGAGCAAACGAAGAACAAGCAAGAAACTAAGATTGCAATCTGGATATTGCGAATATAAGATGAAAGCTTTATTGATCAAGGTGGGGTTCTGTGACGCCTTTGTCTGGTCGTTGAACACAAACGAAGTACGCGAAGTTGCAGCTATGGCGAACTTTTAATCTAAACAAAACCCAAAGTCTAAACGATGCCCTAAGGGCTGTATATATGGAGGAAGAGGGGGGAATTTCGTGGCCCTTGGTGGAGGGGTCCGAAATCAACCCTATCTCTTGTTTCCCCACACATACGGACTCTAAAAATAGCCTATACTTATGTATTTCGAAATTACAAGGGCCTGGCCCAATAATAAGGTGACGCAGCACCTAAAATAGCCTCGGGACGAAATTTATGAAGTGGCATCTTGTATATTTCGTCCAAGGCTTCATGCACCCATTATGGTGGCTTCAAAGTCCTGAAATCATCACTTGTAACTCCGTTCTTGTTCCCCTTGCGCATGCCATCATCTCCATGCTTGTTCTTGCTCCAATGTTCATCCTTCTCCAAGCTAGGCCCTTCATTTGTAAGCAAAACAAATGTATCCAATTTAGGCAGCATCATATTCTCATGAACATTAGAATCATTACCAAGAAACGAAAGTACCTGGTAATTTAGTTGGCGTGCGCGAGCTCTAGTAATTGGTCCAGTATGTATAGCAGCAGGGCCTGTGGGTGTAACAATGGTATTGATGTCCTCATCAGATGAGCTACCTCCGGGTCTACCTCCTCTATGAGGCATTGAGCACCGAATCGACCTCATCCCCGGAGCACCTCTTCCGAACAAAGCTACATACCGTGTCAACCCCGACTGATAGAGGCAAAGGTGTCCCGTCTTTCGATGAGATGGCGGATTTCGCTTTGGTGGAAGTCGACTTTGACGATCCGACTACGAACGTGCGAGGACGTCGCGCCTTAGCAATCGCTAAACCAACTCCGAGAGGTTATTGACCACGCCGGAGCACGATCAACCTGACCACGAGGGTCTGTTTCCTGCGAGCAAACGAAGAACAAGCAAGAAACTGAGATTGCAATCTGGATATTGCGAAAATAAGATGAAAGCTTTATTGATCAAGGTGGGGTTCTATGACGCCTTTGTCTGGTCGTTGAACACAAACGAAGTACGCGAAGTTGCAGCTATGGCGAACTTTTAATCCAAACAAAACCCAAAGTCTAAACGATGCCCTAAGGGCTGTATATATGGAGGAAGAGGGGGGAATTTCGTGGCCCTTGGTGGAGGGGTCCGAAATCAACCCTATCTCTTGTTTCCCCACACATACGGACTCTAAAAATAGCCTATACTTATGTATTTCGAAATTACATGGGCCTGGCCCAATAATAAGGTGACGCAGCACCTAAAATAGCCTCGGGACGAAATTTATGAAGTGGCATCTTGTATATTTCGTCCAAGGCTTCATGCACCCATTATGGTGGCTTCAAAGTCCTGAAATCATCACTTGTAACTCCGTTCTTGTTCCCCTTGCGCATGCCATCATCTCCATGCTTGTTCTTGCTCCAATGTTCATCCTTCTCCAATCTAGGCCCTTCATTTGTAAGCAAAACAAATGTATCCAATTTAGGCAGCATCATATTCTCATGAACATTAGAATCATTACCAAGAAACGAAAGTACCTGGTAATTTAGTTGGCGTGCACGAGCTCTAGTAATTGGTCCAGTATGTATAGCAGCAGGGGCTGTGGGTGTAACAATTGTATTGATGTCCTCATCAAACTCCCTTGGTATGGAACAAATTGTGCCTCTGATTTTGCTCAGCTTGTGTGACCTGCACCCTCAAAACACGTTGAGCAACTAAACATTCATACCTGTCAGCGTCTTCAGGAGCCATGTATTGCGTCTCATGATCAGAATCATCTCCACCATGTTCTTCACGTGTAATAAGAGCCAATGTCTCCTCATCATAGTCACTAGCGGACTCATATCCACCATCCGCGGTAGCAATCATCACACGCGGAGATTTGCATTCCCTCGCATAATGACCTCCTCCCTTACAACGACGACAAATAATATCACTTGTGTGCCCTGTTGATGCCATGGAAGAAGAAGAACGCTGTGCAGGACCCGCAGGTGCGCTCTTGGAAGATAATGGTGGTTGTGCCTGTTTTCTTGTATCACGGCTGGAGGTGGCACCGGATGGAGGTGCTGATGCAGTTGAAGTAGAAGATGCACGTGGTGTCCATGATGAAGGTCGGCCTGCAGAAAAGTTAGTTCGCCCCAATGCTTGTCGATCCTGCACTTCACGTTCAGCTTTACAAGCAAGATGGAATAAACGAGTGATATTAGTATACTCCTTATAGTCTAGAATGGTCTGAATCTCTCTATTTAATCCACCCAGAAAACGTGCAAGCATAGCTTCATTCTCCTCAACAATACCACATCTAATCATGCCAGTTTGTAATTCCTGATAATATTCTTCTACAGAATTTTTCCCTTGTCTTAAATGCTGCAATTTTTGAAGCAATTCACATTGATAATATGGTGGAACCCAACGCGTACGCATAGCAGTTTTCAAAGCAGCCCAAGTAGTTGGAATAGGATATAATCTACAATGTTCAGACCACCATACACATGCAAAACTAGTGAAAGCACAAACGGCAGCAGCAACTCGTCTCTCCTCAGGATATTGTAAACATGTAAATCGTTGTTCAGTTTCTAACTCCCAAGTAAGATATATATCAGGAACATATCTACCCTCAAATGGTGGAATATTCAATTTCAGTTTAGGAATATGGACATCATCTCGTACCTGAGGTGGTGGTGCAGGCCTACCATTACGAATATATACCTGAGGTCGACCTGCTGGTGGTGGTACAGGTGGCTGCACGTAGTGTTGATTTTGATCAACCTCATCCTCATAATCTCCCACATAATCATCCTCCTCCGCATCAGCAGCAGGAGCCACAGAAGTATCAACAGCAGCACCAACAGTTTGGCCAAACGCAAGAGGAACACGGCTTGCTCGGCGGAGGTCTGCTTCGCGACGTGGAGGTAGTCGTTGTTGTTGTTGTTGGAGAGGTGCGTTAGGTGCAGCGGGTGGTGGTGGTGGAAGACGCGCGAGCAATTCATTAAACTTGTTATCGAGCTTTGTTTCGAACGTCTTCTCAAGGTGATAGAGGCAAAGGTGTCCCGTCTTTCGATGAGATGGTGGATTTCGCTTTGGTGGAAGTCGACTTTGACGATCCGACTACGAACGTGTGAGGACGTCGCGCCTTAGCAATCGCTAAACCAACTCCGAGAGGTTATTGACCACGCCGGAGCACGATCAACCTGACCACGAGGGTCTGTTTCCTGCGAGCAAACGAAGAACAAGCAAGAAACTAAGATTGCAATCTGGATATTGCGAATATAAGATGAAAGCTTTATTGATCAAGGTGGGGTTCTGTGACGCCTTTGTCTGGTCGTTGAACACAAACGAAGTACGCGAAGTTGCAGCTATGGCGAACTTTTAATCTAAACAAAACCCAAAGTCTAAACGATGCCCTAAGGGCTGTATATATGGAGGAAGAGGGGGGAATTTCGTGGCCCTTGGTGGAGGGGTCCGAAATCAACCCTATCTCTTGTTTCCCCACACATACGGACTCTAAAAATATCCTATACTTATGTATTTCGAAATTACATGGGCCTGGCCCAATAATAAGGTGACGCAGCACCTAAAATAGCCTCGGGACGAAATTTAGGAAGTGGCATCTTGTATATTTCGTCCAAGGCTTCATGCACCCATTATGGTGGCTTCAAAGTCCTGAAATCATCACTTGTAACTCCGTTCTTGTTCCCCTTGCGCATGCCATCATCTCCATGCTTGTTCTTGCTCCAATGTTCATCCTTCTCCAAGCTAGGCCCTTCATTTGTAAGCAAAACAAATGTATCCAATTTAGGCAGCATCATATTCTCATGAACATTAGAATCATTACCAAGAAACGAAAGTACCTGGTAATTTAGTTGGCGTGCACGAGCTCTAGTAATTGGTCCAGTATGTATAGCAGCAGGGGTTGTGGGTGTAACAATTGTATTGATGTCCTCATCATCCTCCCCTTCTTGAAATGAAGTCGTCCTCGATGGAAGTTCATCTTCCTCACCCAAATAAGGCTTCAAATCTGCAATGTTAAAAGTGGGACTAACCCCAAAATCTGCAGGCAGCTCAAGTTTATATGCATTATCATTTATTTTCTCTAACACCTTAAAGGGACCATCAGCACCTGGCATTAACTTTGATTTGCGCAAATCAGGAAATCTATCCTTACGCAAATGTAACCAAACAAGATCTCCAGGTGCAAACACAACATGTTTTATACCCTTATCTCCAGCAAGTTTATATTTAGCATTCATACGCTCAATGTTTTCCTTAGTTAACTCATGCATTTTTAAAATCAATTCAGCACGTTGTTTAGCATCAAAATTAACCTTCTCCGAAAATGGAAGAGGCAACAAATCAATAGGTGCACGAGGTAGGAAACCATACACAACTTCAAAAGGGCACATCTTAGTAGTAGAATGCAATGAACGATTATAAGCAAATTCAATATGAGGCAAGCATTCCTCCCACATTTTCTTATTATTCTTCTAAACAGCCCTAAGCATAGTAGACAACGTTCTATTGACTACTTCAGTTTGTCCATCAGTTTGGGGGTGACAAGTAGTACTAAAAAGCAGTTTAGTCCCCAACTTAGCCCATAAACATCTCCAAAAGTGGCTAAGAAATTTAGTATCACGATCTGAAACAATAGTATTTGGCACACCATGCAAGCGAATAATTTCACGAAAGAACAAATCAGCAACATTAACAGCATCATCGCTTTTATGACATGGTATAAAGTGTGCCATTTTCGAGAATCTATCCACGACAACAAATATGCTATCCCTCCCCTTCTTTGTTCGAGGTAAACCTAAAACAAAGTCCATAGATATATCCTCCCAAGGAACACTAGGTACAGGCAAAGGCATATATAAACCATGAGGATTGAGTCGTGACTTAGCTTTTTGACATGTAGTGCAGCGAGCAATAAAACGCTCAACATCCCGTCTCATCTTTGGCCAAAATAATGTGTAGCAAGTACGTCCTCCATCTTCTTCACGCCAAAGTGTCCCATTAATCCTCCTCCATGCGCCTCCTGCAACAACAAAAGACGAACGGAGCTAGCTGGAATGCATAGCTTGTTAGCACAAAACACAAATCCATCGTTAACAACAAACTTGTTCCACATTCTTCCTTCTTTACAATTCTGCATTACATCTTTAAAATCAGCATCATGCACATATTGGTCTTTGATGGTCTCCAAACCAAATATTTTGAAGTCAAGTTGTGAAAGCATAGTATAGCGACGAGACAATGCATCAGCAATAACATTTTCTTTTCCCTTTTTGTGTTTAATGACATAAGGGAAAGTCTCAATGAATTCAACCCATTTAGCATGTCTAAGATTCAGTTTAGCTTGACTTTTAATATGTTTCAAAGATTCATGATCAGAATGTATAACAAATTCTTTGGGCCATAAATAATGTTTCCATGTTTCTAAAGTCCGAACAAGAGCATATACTTCTTTATCATAAGTAGAATAATTCGGACTAGGCCCACTCAATTTTTCAGAAAAGTATGCAGCAGGTTTGCCATCTTGTAATAACACACCTCCTAATCCAATTCCACTAGCATCACATTCAAGCTCAAAAGTCTTATTAAAATCAGGAAGTTGGAGTAAAGGAGCATGTGTCAACTTATCTTTCAATACCGTGAAGGCTTCTTCCTGTGCAGTACCCCAAAGAAAAGGCACATCTTTCTTTGTAAGCTCATTGAGAGGTGCAGCAATGGTGCTGAAATCTCTCACAAAACGCCTATAGAATCCAGCGAGGCCAAGAAAACTCCTCACTTGTGTGACCGTTTTGGGCTGCGGCCAACTCTCAATAGCTTCAATCTTGGCTTTATCAACTTCAATTCCCTGTGGAGTAACAACATAGCCAAGAAAAGATACTCGGTCGGTGCAAAAGGTGCACTTCCCAAGGTTACCAAACAAACGTGCATCACGTAGAGCAATAAAAAGAGCACGTCTACGATTTGCTGAAATAATATCACTTGTGTGCCCTGTTGATGCCATGGAAGAAGAAGAACGCTGTGCAGGCCCCGCAGGTGCGCTCTTGGCAGATAATGGTGGTTGTGCCTGTTTTCTTGTATCACGGCTGGAGGTGGCACCGGATGGGGGTGCTGGTGCAGTTGAAGTAGAAGATGCACGTGGTGTCCATGATGAAGATCGGCCTGCAGAAAAGTTAGTTCGCCCCAATGCTTGTCGATCCTGCACTTCACGTTCAGCTTTACAAGCAAGATGGAATAAACGAGTGATATTAGTATACTCCTTATAGTCTAGAATGGTCTGAATCTCTCTATTTAATCCACCCAGAAAACGTGCAAGCATAGCTTCATTCTCCTCAACAATACCACATCTAATCATGCCAGTTTGTAATTCCTGATAATATTCTTCTACAGAATTTTTCCCTTGTCTTAAATGCTGCAATTTTTGAAGCAATTCACATTGATAATATGGTGGAACCCAACGCGTACGCATAGCAGTTTTCAAAGCAGCCCAAGTAGTTGGAATAGGATATAATCTACAATGTTCAGACCACCATACACATGCAAAACTAGTGAAAGCACAAACGGCAGCAGCAACTCGTCTCTCCTCAGGATATTGTAAACATGTAAATCGTTGTTCAGTTTCTAACTCCCAAGTAAGATATATATCAGGAACATATCTACCCTCAAATGGTGGAATATTCAATTTCAGTTTAGGAATATGGACATCATCTCGTACCTGAGGTGGTGGTGCAGGCCTACCATTACGAATATATACCTGAGGTCGACCTGCTGGTGGTGGTACAGGTGGCTGCACGTAGTGTTGATTTTGATCAACCTCATCCTCATAATCTCCCACATAATCATCCTCCTCCGCATCAGCAGCAGGAGCCACAGAAGTATCAACAGCAGCACCAACAGTTTGGCCAAACGCAAGAGGAACACGGCTTGCTCGGCGGAGGTCTGCTTCGCGACGTGGAGGTAGTCGTTGTTGTTGTTGTTGTTGGAGAGGTGCGTTAGGTGCAGCGGGTGGTGGTGGTGTGATAGAGGCAAAGGTGTCCCGTCTTTCGATGAGATGATGGATATCGCTTTGGTGGAAGTCGACTTTGACGATCCGACTACGAACGTGCGAGGACGTCGCGCCTTAGCAATCGCTAAACCAACTCCGAGAGGTTATTGACCACGCCGGAGCACGATCAACCTGACCACGAGGGTCTGTTTCCTGCGAGCAAACGAAGAACAAGCAAGAAACTGAGATTGCAATCTAGATATTGCGAATATAAGATGAAAGCTTTATTGATCAAGGTGGGGTTCTGTGACGCCTTTGTCTGGTCGTTGAACACAAACGAAGTACGCGAAGTTGCAGCTATGGCGAACTTTTAATCTAAACAAAACCCAAAGTCTAAACGATGCCCTAAGGGCTGTATATATGGAGGAAGAGGGGGGGAATTTCGTGGCCCTTGGTGGAGGAGTCCGAAATCAACCCTATCTCTTGTTTCCCCACACATACGGACTCTAAAAATAGCCTATACTTATGTATTTCGAAATTACATGGGCCTGGCCCAATAATAAGGTGACGCAGCACCTAAAATAGCCTCGGGACGAAATTTATGAAGTGACATCTTGTATATTTCGTCCAAGGCTTCATGCACCCATTATGGTGGCTTCAAAGTCCTGAAATCATCACTTGTAACTCCGTTCTTGTTCCCCTTGCGCATGCCATCATCTCCATGCTTGTTCTTGCTCCAATGTTCATCCTTCTCCAAGCTAGGCCCTTCATTTGTAAGCAAAACAAATGTATCCAATTTAGGCAGCATCATATTCTCATGAACATTAGAATCATTACCAAGAAACGAAAGTACCTGGTAATTTAGTTGGCGTGCACGAGCTCTAGTAATTGGTCCAGTATGTATAGCAGCAGGGGCTGTGGGTGTAACAATTGTATTGATGTCCTCATCAGAATGTATAACAAATTCTTTGGGCCATAAATAATGTTGCCATGTTTCTAAAGTCCGAACAAGAGCATATAATTCTTTATCATAAGTAGAATAATTCAGACTAGGCCCACTCAATTTTTCAGAAAAGTATGCAACAGGTTTGCCATCTTGTAATAACACACCTCCTAATCCAATTCCACTAGCATCACATTCAAGCTCAAAAGTCTTATTAAAATCAGGAAGTTGGAGTAAAGGAGCATGTGTCAACTTATCTTTCAATACCGTGAAGGCTTCTTCCTGTGCGGTACCCCAAACAAAAGGCACATCCTTCTTTGTAAGCTCGTTGAGAGGTGCAGCAATGGTGCTGAAATCTCTCACAAAACGCCTATAGAATCCAGCGAGGCCAAGAAAACTCCTCACTTGTGTGACCGTTTTGGGCTGCGGCCAACTCTCAATAGCTTCAATCTTGGCTTTGTCAACTTCAATTCCCTGTGGAGTAACAACATAGCCAAGAAAAGATACTCGGTCTGTGCAAAAGGTGCACTTCCCAAGGTTACCAAACAAACGTGCATCACGTAGAGCAATAAAAACAGCACGTAAATGTTCCAAATGTTCTTCCAAAGATCTGCTATAAATCAGTATATCATCAAAATAGACTACCACAAATCGTCCAATGAAAGCACGTAAAACTTCGTTCATTAGTCTCATGAAAGTACTAGGCGCATTAGTTAACCCAAAAGGCATGACTAACCACTCGTATAATCCAAACTTAGTTTTAAATGCTGTTTTCCATTCATCCCCCAACTTCATACGAATTTGATGGTATCCACTACGCAAATCAACTTTGCAGAATGTTGTAGAGCCACTCAATTCATCAAGCATATCATCGAGCCTAGGAATAGGATGACGATAACGAATAGTAATATTATTAATGCCTCTACAATCAACACACATACGTGATGTACCATCCTTTTTCGGCACTAGAATAATAGGAACAGCACAAGGACTAAGGGATTCGCGTATATAACCTTTGTCGAGAAGCTCTTGTACTTGACGCATAATCTCCTTCGTCTCCTCTGGATTGGTACGGTATGGTGCACGGTTTGGCAGTGAAGCACCGGGAATTAAGTCAATCTGATGCTCAATCCCTCGAATAGGCGGTAATCCCGGTGGCACGTCTTGTGGAAAGACGTCAGCGAACTCCTGCAAAATGTTAGTGACAGCAGGAGGCAAAGAGGAAGGCACGTCCTCGAATGAAAATAATGCCTCTTTGCACACAAAAGCATAGCAAACAGATTTGCTGAAATCTAGCTCATCAATATCAGATTTGGTGGTAAATAAATATGCACTTTTCAATTTAATTTCAGAAGCAACACTAGATGGTTTATTATTAGGCTTCATTTGTTGCTCAAATTCTTTTGCCACAATCTGATTTTCACTCTTATTCGTCTCCTGTTTTGCTTTATTAGCTCTATTAATATCATCTTTCAAAATGGAATCAGGAGTCATAGGAAGCAAAGTAATATTTTTATCCTTATGAACAAGAGTATAGTGATTGTTTCTACCATGGTGTACAGAATTTTTATCAAATTGCCATGGTCTACCAAGTAATAAGGAACATGCTTGCATAGGTACCACATCACAATCAACATAATCAGCATATGTAGATATACTAAAATGCACACGAACAGTACGTGTTACCTTAACCTTGCCGCTGTTGTTGAACCATTGGATGTAGTAAGGATGTGGATGTGGTCTTGTGGTGAGAGAAAGCTTCTCCACCATCTCCATGCTAGCCAAGTTGTTGCAGCTCCCTCCGTCTATTATGACGCGCACAGAACGTTCCTTCACAACTCCCTTGGTATGGAACAAATTGTGCCTCTGATTTTGCTCAGCTTGTGTGACCTGCACACTCAAAACACGTTGAGCAACTAAACATTCATACCTATCAACGTCTTCAGGAGCCATGTATTGCGTCTCATGATCAGAATCATCTCCACCATGTTCTTCACGTGTAATAAGAGCCAATGTCTCCTCATCATAGTCACTAGCGGACTCATATCCACCATCCGCGGTAGCAATCATCACACGCGGAGATTTGCATTCCCTCGCATAATGACCTCCTCCCTTACAACGACGACAAATAATATCACTTGTGTGCCCTGTTGATGCCATGGAAGAAGAAGAACGCTGTGCAGGCCCCGCAGGTGCGCTCTTGGCAGATAATGGTGGTTGTGCCTGTTTTCTTGTATCACGGCTGGAGGTGGCACCGGATGGAGGTGCTGGTGCTGTTGAAGTAGAAGATGCACGTGGTGTCCATGATGAAGGTCGGCCTGCAGAAAAGTTAGTTCGCCCCAATGCTTGTCGATCCTGAGGTGGTGGTGCAGGCCTACCATTACGAATATATACCTGAGGTCGACCTGCTGGTGGTGGTACAGGTGGCTGCACGTAGTGTTGATTTTGATCAACCTCATCCTCATAATCTCCCACATAATCATCCTCCTCCGCATCAGCAGCAGGAGCCACAGAAGTATCAACAGCAGCACCAACAGTTTGGCCAAACGCAAGAGGAACACGGCTTGCTCGGCGGAGGTCTGCTTCGCGACGTGGAGGTAGTCGTTGTTGTTGTTGTTGGAGAGGTGCGTTAGGTGCAGCGGGTGGTGGTGGTGGAAGACGCGCGAGCAATTCATTAAACTTGTTATCGAGCTTTGTTTCGAACGTCTTCTCAAGGCCAGTGATCTTCTCCATGGCCTCTTCAAAATTGTTCAGCACATCTTGCACCTGTTCAGTCATCATTTGCTGAAACTTATCATGAAGCTCCTTGTTCCATAAATTCTCCCAGTCAGTCTCGTCGGCTTGTGATCCTGGCATGGTTAGCAGCAATAGAAACACACAAGAATATGATCCTACAGACTACGAACAAGTGGTGGTGGTGGGTGTCACAAATCCGTCAAGCAAATCTCAAATTCTTACCAGTTCTTACCCAGCAGCAGGCGGTGATCGGCAACCGTTGTAGTCAAAAACTCTCAAAGCTTGGATAGAGCGATTACCAGGGAGAGTCAAACGCACGACGTAGATGTATGTGGAGCTGGGAAGGCTTATAATATGGTAGCAAAAAGGGTCAGCAATAATCAATTCAGAGATGCAAAGTTGAATAAACGCTCAACGACGGTATTGTGCTGGTCCTAGGCTAGACTGTGCTAGAGACGCGAGCCTAGAACACCAACAAAATCACGGTGCGGCACATAAAGAAGGAAAAAGCACACTCTGGGATTTTTTTTCGCTTTTTTTTGCGCTCTTTTTTTTCGCTGCTTTTTTTTTGCAAAAAATCACTATAATGGCGAGTGTCTCAAAACTCTTCCTAGCTCAAACTGACAGGATGGGCACGAAATTTTTTCGACCAATTTTTTTTTCGACTGCCCGGACCCAAAAACTGGAAACGGGTCAAAAAAAACTTCCTATAATGGCACCTGTCTCAAAACACTCAGAAACACCTAAAAATAGCATAGCCAGAAATTTTTTCGAAAAATGCGTTTTCGAAAATTTTTGGGCCTAAACGGAGCGTGGTTTCCGGACTCTTTTTTTTCCCGAAACCTACTCCGGCAAGGAAACACGAATCGGAATCTAGATGGATCTCGAAAACAAACCTAATATGACAAGAACTCGGATTGGTGGTGGATATATGGTGGTAGATGGCAGCGGTGGTGGTATATGACAGCTGTGGTGGTATATGGATACGGATTCGAAGCGGTGGCGGATAAGCGGTGGTGGTAGATGGCTGGGGTGATGATGATGGTGCGGCGGCGGCGTGACAACTTATGACCAGAACTCGAAACTCTAAAAGACTAGACTCTAAGACCAGCAACTAGACACGACGATGCAACCGCAAATTCAACAAAGCAAAACCCTAAAAAGATTATGCAAAGGCTCAGATTGGTTCGGATATGATGAACTAACCCTAATTTTTTTTGTGGCTTTTTCGTGGACTATAGGTATGAAGAACAGACTCGATCTAAACTACGAAAAAACTGTAAAATCTCACCGAGCAACCTGGAAATCTGATACCACTTGATAAAGGCAAAGGTGTCCCGTCTTTCGATGAGATGATGGATATCGCTTTGGTGGCAGTCGAAATTGACGATCCGACTACGAACGTGCGAGGACGTCGCGCCTTAGCAATCGCTAAACCAACTCCGAGAGGTTATTGACCACGCCGGAGCACGATCAACCTGACCACAAGGGTTTGTTTCCTGCGAGCAAACGAAGAACAAGCAAGAAACTGAGATTGCAATCTGGATATTGCGAATATAAGATCAAAGCTTTATTGATCAAGGTGGGGTTCTGTGACGCCTTTGTCTGGTCGTTGAACACAAACGAAGTACGCGAAGTTGCAGCTTTGGCGAACTTTTAATCTAAACAAAACCCAATGTCTAAACGATGCCCTAAGGGCTGTATATATGGAGGAAGAGGGGGGAATTTCGTGGCCCTTGGTGGAGGGGTCCGAAATCAACCCTATCTCTTGTTTCCCCACACATACGGACTCTAAAAATAGCCTATACTTATGTATTTCGAAATTACATGGGCCTGGCCCAATAATAAGGTGACGCAGCACCTAAAATAGCCTCGGGACGAAATTTATGAAGTGGCATCTTGTATATTTCGTCCAAGGCTTCATGCACCCATTATGGTGGCTTCAAAGTCCTGAAATCATCACTTGTAACTCCGTTCTTGTTCCCCTTGCGCATGCCATCATCTCCATGTTTGTTCTTGCTCCAATGTTCATCCTTCTCCAAGCTAGGCCCTTCATTTGTAAGCAAAACAAATGTATCCAATTTAGGCAGCATCATATTCTCATGAACATTAGAATCATTACCAAGAAACGAAAGTACCTGGTAATTTAGTTGGAGTGCACGAGCTCTAGTAATTGGTCCAGTATGTATAGCAGCAGGGGCTGTGGGTGTAACAATTGTATTGATGTCCTCATCAAACGAGCTAGTCAACTAGAGGCTTACTAGGGACATGTTGGTGTCTATTACTCACACATGTATTACGATTTCCGGATAACACAATTATAGCATGAATAAAGACAATTATCATGAACAAGGAAATATAATAATAATGCTTTTATTATTGCCTCTAGGGCATATTTCCAACAGTCTCCCACTTGCACTAGAGTCAATAATCTAGTTACATTGTGATGAATCGTACACCCATGGAATTCTGGTGTTGATCATGTTTTGCTCTAGGGAGAGGTTTAGTCAACGGATCTGCTACATTCAGGTCCGTATGTACTTTACAAATATCTATGTCTCCATCTTGAACATTTTCACGAATGGAGTTGAAGCGACGCTTGATGTGCCTTGTCTTCTTGTGAAACCTGGGCTCCTTGGCAAGAGCAATAGCTCCAGTGTTGTCACAGAAGAGCTTGATCGGCCCCGACGCATTGGGTATGACTCCTAGGTCGGTGATGAACTCCTTCACCCAAATTGCTTCATGTGCTGCCTCCGAGGCTTCCATGTACTCCGCTTCACATGTAGATCCAGCCACGACGCTCTGCTTGCAACTGCACCAGCTTACTGCCCCACCATTCAAAATATACACGTATCCGGTTTGTGACTTTGAGTCATCCAGATCTGTGTCGAAGCTAGCGTCGACATAACCCTTTACGACGAGCTCTTTGTCACCTCCATAAACGAGAAAAATTTCCTTAGTCCTTTTCAGGTACTTCAGGATATTCTTGACCGCTGTCCAGTGTTCCTTGCCGGGATTACTTTGGTACCTACCTACCAAACTTACGGCAAGGTTTACATCAGGTCTGGTACACAGCATGGCATACATAATAGAACCTATGGCTGAGGCATAGGGGATGACACTCATCTCTTCTATATCTTCTGCCGTGGTCGGACATTGAGCTGAGCTCAATTTCACACCTTGTAATACAGGCAAGAACCCCTTCTTAGACTGATCCATATTGAACTTCTTCAATATCTTATCAAGGTATGTGCTTTGTGAAAGACCTATGAGGCGTCTTGATCTATCTCTGTAGATCTTGATGCCTAATATATAAGCAGCTTCTCCAAGGTCCTTCATTGAAAAACTCTTATTCAAGTAGGCCTTTATGCTGTCCAAGAGTTCTATATCATTTCCCATCAAAAGTATGTCATCTACATATAATATGAGAAATGCTACAGAGCTCCCACTCACTTTCTTGTAAATGCAGGCTTCTCCATAAGTCTGCGTAACCCCAAATGCTTTGATCATCTCATCAAAGCGAATGTTCCAACTCCGAGATGCTTGCACCAGCCCATAAATCGAGCGTTGGAGCTTGCACACCTTGTCAGCATTCTTAGGATCGACAAAACCTTCCGGCTGCATCATATACAATTCTTCCTTAAGGAAACCATTAAGGAATGCCGTTTTGACGTCCATTTGCCATATTTCATAATCATAGAATGCGGCAATCGCTAACATGATTCGGACGGACTTCAGCTTCGCTACCGGTGAGAAAGTCTCATCGTAGTCAACCCCTTGAACTTGTCGATAACCCTTAGCGACAAGCCGAGCTTTATAGATGGTCACATTACCATCCGCGTCTGTCTTCTTCTTAAAGATCCATTTATTTTCTATGGCTCGCCGCTCAACGGGCAAGTCAGTCAAAGTCCATACTTCATTTTCATACATGGATCCTATCTCAGATTTCATGGCTTCTAGCCATTTGTCGGAATACGGGCCCGCCATCACTTCTTCATAGTTCGAAGGTTCACCGTTGTCTAACAACATGATTTCCAAGACAGGGTTGTCGTACCACTCTGGTGCGGAACGTGTCCTTGTGGACCTTCGAATTTCAGTAGGAGCTTGATCAGAAGTATCTTGATCATCATCATTAACTTCCTCTCTTGTCGGTGCAGGCACCTCAGAAACATTTCCTTGAGTTGCGCCATTTTCCGGTTCAAGAGGTAATACTTCATCAAGGTCTACTTTCCTCCCACTTACTTCTTTCGAGAGAAACTCTTTCTCTAGAAAGGACCCATTCTTGGCAACAAAGATCTTGCCTTCAGATCTGAGGTAGAAGGTATACCCAACAGTTTCTTTAGGGTATCCTATGAAGACGCATTTTTCCGATTTGGGTTTGAGCTTTTCAGGTTGAAGTTTCTTGACATAAGCATCGCATCCCCAAACTTTTAGAAACAACAACTTAGGTTTCTTCCCAAACCATAATTCATACGGTGTCGTCTCAATGGATTTCGACGGAGCCCTATTTAAAGTGAATGCGGCAGTCTCTAAAGCATAGCCCCAAAAAGATAGCGGTAAATCGGCAAGAGACATCATAGATCGCACCATATCTAATAGAGTGCGATTACGACGTTCGGACACACCATTACGCTGAGGTGTACCAGGCGGCGTGAGTTGTGAAACTATTCCACATTTTCTTAAGTGTGTGCCAAACTCGTGACTCAAGTATTCTCCTCCACGATCTGATCACAGGAACTTGATTTTCCTATCACGTTGATTCTCAACCTCACTCTGAAATTCCTTGAACTTTTCAAAGGTCTCAGACTTGTGTTTCATTAAGTAGACATACCCATATCTACTCAAGTCAACAGTGAGGGTGAGAACATAACGATAGCCACCGCGAGCCTCAACGCTCATTAGACCGCACACATCAGTATGTATGATTTCCAATAAGTTGGTTGCTCGCTCCATTGTTCCTGAGAACGGAGTCTTGATCATTTTACCCATGAGGCATGGTTCGCACGTGTCAAATGATTCGTAATCAAGAGACTCTAAAAGTCCATCTGCATGCAGCTTCTTCATGCGTTTGATACCTATGTGACCAAGGCGGCAGTGCCACAAGTATGTGGGACTATCATTATCAATCTTACATTTTTTGGTACTCACACTATGAACATGTGTAGCATTACGCTCGAGATTCATTAAGAATAAACCATTCACCATCGGAGCATGACCATAAAACATATCTCTCATATAAATAGAACAACCATTGATGAGGACATGACTACCTTGGATATGACCAAAAATATTGCATATATGCATATTTGTCAGGTGATTTCTAGTGCAAACTATTCAATAATCTATTTATGTTATCCAGAACAAAAATACTTCACACACTTTTGTGTTTTGTCTAATTGCAGGTGTATGGGACATTTGTACAATCCACATATGAAGATAAGGAAGAAAGAGATGTTTATTTGCTGTCCAAAAAGTTCTCTCACGTCACTTTTGGCCCAAGAGAAGATAGAGTCCAAGTCTCTCACGTTCTGGATTCAGATTCGGACTGCACAGACATACCTGACTCAAAACGCACACAAGTTTTTCATACGGACTCCGAATTGGGTGATTCTTTTTTTGTTGGAAACTAGATTTCGTGCACTTTCCAACCCAATTGGAATCACCTTCAAATTCGTCCGGAGCGTTGAGTTGTGGACGAAACAATCTAATGCTGCAGCAGAATCCGAGTCAAACTACAAGTCCAAAGGTGTTACATCACCTCCACTTGGGCCCATTGGCCTTGTACGACCTAGATTTAGTTTTAGGCTGCCTTGGGACGTCCTCCCACCTCCTTGGCCGCCACCCCTTGCTCCTATATAAGTAGATCCATCTAGTAGCTTTTCCTTGGGATTTGTTTAGTTAAAAGTTAGCCATTGCAACTTCGTGTACTTCGTTTGTGTCCAACGACCAGACCAAGACCGCTTCCGGATCCCCACCATTATCAATACTTCATATTTATTTGCAATAATCAGATTGCTTTATCATATTCTTGCTCGTTCTTCGATTGCTTGCAGGAATAGACCTTCGTGGTCAGGCTGACCGTGCTTCCAGCATCGTCAGTAACCTCAGGAGATTGGTTTAGCGATTGCTAAGGCGCAACGTCGTGCACGTTTGTAGTCGGATCGTCAAAGTCGTCTCCACCAAATCGGTAGTATCTTCTCATCGAAAGATCGGGACACCCCGCCTCTATCAAGTGGTATCAGTTTTCAGGTTGCTCGGTGAGAATTTCCAGTTTTCCTAGATTAGATTTATTTTCTTACCTATTGTCCAAGAAAAAGCCACAAAAAAGAGTTAGATCTATTCATCCTTGGTCCAAGCCAGTCTGAGCCTTTGCAATTTTCTTTTCATTGCTTGCATAGTTGAATTATCGGTTGCATCGTCGTGTCGAGTTGCTGGTCTTAGTGTCTAGTTCCTTTAGAGTTTCGAGTTCTGTTCACATTAGTCACGCAGCCGCTGCATCATTATCCCATCCGCTGTCCACCATCCAATCCACCAATTTCCACCACGTGCTACGCACTGTTTATTGTCATAATCATAGTTGAGGTCACTCACATCTTCGCCTGATCGAATCTGCATCTTATCTAGTTTGTCTTGGAAAGAGGGAGAAAAAGAAGATAAAGAAAAAAAGAGAGAAAAAAGGAAAGAAAAAAAAAGAAAAAGAGGGAGAAGAAAAAGAAAAAAAAGCGTGAGAAAAAAAAGAGAGAAGAAAAAAAATTGGATCTATCTAGAATCAATCTCGTACCTGAATTCGGATTGGAATCTGTTTTGTGCACTGTTCAGTAAAACAGCTTGGCTATTGTTTCACATCATTATCTTTACTGCCGTTTTGATCTTCACTTATATCTTGCTGTCCAGAGCTACTTTGTATCCTTCATTGATGCTGGTTGTGCTACGACGTGACCTCATTAGTGTTCTAGGCTCGCGTCTCTAGTTCGGTCTAGCCTAGGACCAGCACAGTACCGTCGTTGAGCGTTTATTCAACATTGCATCTTTGAATTGATTATTGCTAATCTTTTGCTACCATATATAGCCAACCCAGCTCCACATATTTCTACACCGTGTATACGTATGCTCCCCTGGCAATCGCTTTACTCAATATTCGGAGTTACTTGACACCGCTGGTTGCCGATCACCGCCTGCTGCATGGTAAGAACTTGTAAGACATTGATATTTGCTTTACTGTGAGCGTTTTACCACCACATCCTAGTAGTTATAGGAACATTATTTTTGGGTTTTGTTTCTTGTTCTACTAATCATGACAGGATCCAGAGTCAATTCATGGGCTTTGTCGATCGCGGGAGACGTGCCACCACCTTTGCAAATACCACAACCGTCACGAGAGGTGCACAAACATCCAAATGCACATGATCAGGTTAATGTATCTATACCACCATTTAATGGCCGTTTTAAACCTGCTTTATATATTGAATGGGAGTTCGACATAAAAAATATATTTGCTTCCCATAATTTCAATGAACATAAAAAGGTTAAGGTTGCGGTTTGGTGGAGTGAATATTGTCGGTTACACCCTGATTATATACCTACTACTTGGGATGATTTGAAACTTGCCATGCGACATACTTTCGTCCCTGCTTATTATACTCGTGACATGATTAAGAAGTTGCAACACTTAAAACAAGGTAGTGAAACTGTAACAAAATATTATGATGATTTACAAACTACCTTGTTGCATTCCTCTTTAGAAGAAAGTGAAGATGATTTTATGGATAGATTTTGGGGAGGATTAAACCGTGATATTCAAGAGATACTAATTCATGAAGAGTGTTATCCTATGGACCATTTGTTTCATCTTGCTTGCAAAGCTGAACAGGAAATAAAACGACGTGTTGGCCATGAGGAGAACAAGCGCACGGTGCACATTCCAAGAGTTGATATGATTGTTCCTTCAACTACTAGGCATACTATGACAAACACATCCGTTGTTGTCAGGACTACATCACCTCCACCATGTGACACATCGCCCCCGAGAGTGGCTACATCATCTGAGTTGATCATAAGAGGTAATGACAAAGGTACTGATCTTCCATCTCTACATGAGAATGATGAATGCCTTGTCAATTTGAATGCACCATCTGATGAGCTACGCACTACTTTGATCACACCACCTATTTTAGAGGACTATGTTGATAATTTGACTTTGCCATGTGATCAAACAACTGAAATACCAACAATTTTGAGTGCACGCATTGAATTAACTATTGATGCAAAAGAACCAATGTTTAATCATTTTGATATGACCTCTAATCTTGGTGATGATTCTGTGTTGAATGACTTATTGCATGTTTGCTTATTTAAGCATTTTGTAGCATGTAAATTTGATGCAAGTAAGGTTTATTCACCAATGTTGGGATGGTTTAATGATGAACATTGTCAATCTTTTGAAATGAATAAGAGCTTCACTTATATGTGCAAACTGAGTTGCAATATTTTCATGCCTTCTACTTCTTGTGCTAATTTTTTGGCTTTAGATTTTATGAACTATGCAAGTTACTCATCTATTCATGTGTCATATATGCAAAAATCAAGGGAAGTAAAAATGGATGACATATACATATACAACATGTACACCTTGTCTCTTTTGTTAGCCACATTTCAGATTAAGCAACGCCGAGGACGGCTTTATTTTCAAGAAGGGGAGGATGATGAGGACATGACTACCTTGGATATGACCAAAAATATTGCATATATGCATATTTGCCAGGTGATTTCTAGTGCAAACTATTCAATAATCTATTTATGTTATCCAGAACAAAAGTACTTCACACACTTTTGTGTTTTGTCTAATTGCAGGTGTATGGGACATTTGTACAATCCACATATGAAGATAAGGAAGAAAGAGATGTTTATTTGCTGTCCAAAAAGTTCTCTCACGTCACTTTTGGCCCAAGAGAAGATAGAGTCCAAGTCTCTCACGTTCTGGATTCAGATTCGGACTGCACAGACATACCTGACTCAAAACGCACACAAGTTTTTCATACGGACTCCGAATTGGGTGATTCTTTTTTTGTTGGAAACTAGATTTCGTGCACTTTCCAACCCAATTGGAATCACCTTCAAATTCGTCCGGAGCGTTGAGTTGTGGACGAAACAATCTGATGCTGCAGCAGAATCCGAGTCAAACTACAAGTCCAAAGGTGTTACATCACCTCCACTTGGGCCCATTGGCCTTGTACGACCTAGATTTAGTTTTAGGATGCCTTGGGACGTCCTCCCACCTCCTTGGCCGCCACCCCTTGCTCCTATATAAGTAGATCCATCTAGTAGCTTTTCCTTGGGATTTGTTTAGTTAAAAGTTAGCCAACGCAACTTCGTGTACTTCGTTTGTGTCCAACGACCAGACCAAGACCGCTTTCGGATCCCCACCTTTATCAATACTTCATATATATTTGCAATATTTAGATTGCTTTTATCATATTCTTGCTCGTTCTTCGATTGCTTGCAGGAATAGACCTTCGTGGTCAGGTTGATCGTGCACCGGCGTGGTCAATAACCTCTGGAGATTGGTTTAGCGATTGCTAAGGCGCAACGTCGTGCACGTTTGTAGTCGGATCGTCAAAGTCGTCTCCACCAAATCGATAGTTACCATCTCATCGAAAGATCGGGACACCCTCGCCTCTACCAACCATTATTCTCGGATTTAAATGAGTAGCCATCTCGAATTAAACGAGATCCTGATACAATGTTCATGCTCAAACTTGGCACTAAATAACAATTATTGAGGTTCAAAACTAATCCCGTAGGTAAATGTAGAGGTAGCGTGCCGACGGCGATCACATCGACCTTGGAACCATTCCCGACGCGCATCGTCACCTCGTCCTTCGCCAGTCTCCGCTTATTCCGCAGCTCCTGCTTTGAGTTACAAATGTGAGCAACTGCACCGGTATCAAATACCCAGGAGCTACTACGAGTACTGGTAAGGTACACATCAATTACATGTATATCACATATACCTTTCGTTTTGCCGGCCTTCTTGTCCGCTAAGTATTTGGGGCAGTTCCGCTTCCAGTGACCACTTTCCTTGCAATAAAAGCATTCAGTCTCGGGCTTGGGTCCATTCTTTGGCTTCTTCCCAGCAGCTTGCTTGCCGGGCGCGGCAACTCCCTTGCCGTCCTTCTTGAAGTTCTTCTTACCCTTGCCCTTTTTGAACTTAGTGGTTTTATTCACCATCAACACTTGATGTTCCTTTTTGACTTCTACCTCTGCTGATTTCAGCATTGCAAATACTTCAGGAATGGTCTTTTCCATCCCCTGCATATTGAAGTTCATCACAAAGCTCTTGTAGCTCGGTGGAAGCGACTGAAGGATTATGTCAATGATCGCGTCATCCGGGAGATTAACTCCTAGCTGAGTCAAGCGGTTATGTAACCCAGACATTGTGTGATAGAGGCGGGGTGTCCCGATCTTTCGATGAGAAGATACTACCGATTTGGTGGAGACGACTTTGACGATCCGACTACAAACGTGCACGACGTTGCGCCTTAGCAATCGCTAAACCAATCTCCTGAGGTTACTGACGATGCTGGAAGCACGGTCAGCCTGACCACGAAGGTCTATTCCTGCAAGCAATCGAAGAACGAGCAAGAATATGATAAAGCAATCTGATTATTGCAAATAAATATGAAGTATTGATAATGGTGGGGATCCGGAAGCGGTCTTGGTCTGGTCGTTGGACACAAACGAAGTACACGAAGTTGCAATGGCTAACTTTTAACTAAACAAATCCCAAGGAAAAGCTACTAGATGGATCTACTTATATAGGAGCAAGGGGTGGCGGCCAAGGAGGTGGGAGGACGTCCCAAGGCAGCCTAAAACTAAATCTAGGTCGTACAAGGCCAATGGGCCCAAGTGGAGGTGATGTAACACCTTTGGACTTGTAGTTTGACTCGGATTCTACTGCAGCATCAGATTGTTTCGTCCACAACTCAACGCTCCGGCCGAATTTGAAGGTGATTCCAATTGGGTTGGAAAGTGCACGAAATCTAGTTTCCAACAAAAAAAGAATCACCCAATTCGGAGTCCGTATGAAAAACTTGTGTGCGTTTTGAGTCAGGTGTGTCTGTGCAGTCCGAATCTGAATCCAGAACGTGAGAGACTTGGACTCTATCTTCTCTTGGGCCAAAAGTGACGTGAGAGAACTTTCTGGACAGCAAATAAACATATCTTTCTTCCTTATCTTCATATGTGGATTGTACAAATGTCCCATACACCTGCAATTAGACAAAACACAAAAGTGTGTGAAGTATTTTTGTTCTGGATAACATAAATAGATTATTGAATAGTTTGCACTAGAAATCACCTGACAAATATGCATATATGCAATATTTTTGGTCATATCCAAGGTAGTCATGTCCTCATCATCCTCCCCTTCTTGAAAATAAAGCCGTCCTCGGCGTTGCTTAATCTGAAATGTGGCTAACAAAAGAGACAAGGTGTACATGTTGTATATGTATATGTCATCCATTTTTACTTCCCTTGATTTTTGCATATATGACACATGAATATATGAGTAACTTGCATAGTTCATAAAATCTAAAGCCAAAAAATTAGCACAAGAAGTAGAAGGCATGAAAATATTGCAACTCAGTTTGCACATATAAGTGAAGCTCTTATTCATTTCAAAAGATTGACAATGTTCATCATTAAACCATCCCAACATTGGTGAATAAACCTTACTTGCATCAAATTTACATGCTACAACATGCTTAAATAAGCAAACATGCAATAAGTCATTCAACACAGAATCATCACCAAGATTAGAGGTCATATCAAAATGATTAAACATTGGTTCTTTTGCATCAATAGTTAATTCAATGGGTGCACTCAAAATTGTTGGTATTTCAGTTGTTTGATCACATGGCAAAGTCAAATTATCAACGTAGTCCTCTAAAATAGGTGGTGTGATCAAAGTAGTGGGTAGCTCATCAGATGGTGCATTCAAATTGACAAGGCATTCATCATTCTCATGTAGAGATGAAAGATCAGTACCTTTGTCATTACCTCTTATGATCAACTCAGATGATGTAGCCACTCTCGGGGGCGATGTGTCACATGGTGGAGGTGATGTAGTCCTGACAACAACGGATGTGGTTGTCATAGTATGCCTAGTAATTGAAGGAACAATCATATCAACTCTTGGAATGTGCACCGTGCGCTTGTTCTCCTCGTGGCCAACACGTCGTTTTATTTCCTGTTCAGCTTTGCAAGCAAGATGAAACAAATGGTCCATAGGATAACACTCTTCATGAATTAGTATCTCTTGAATATCACGGTTTAATCCTCCCCAAAATCTATCCATAAAATCATCTTCACTTTCTTCTAAAGAGGAATGCAACAAGGTAGTTTGTAAATCATCATAATATTTTGTTACAGTTTCACTACCTTGTTTTAAGTGTTGCAACTTCTTAATCATGTGACGAGTATAATAAGCAGGGACGAAAGTATGTCGCATGGCAAGTTTCAAATCATCCCAAGTAGTAGGTATATAATCAGGGTGTAACCGACAATATTCACTCCACCAAACCAAAGCATAACCAGTGAAAGAACCAACCGCAACCTTAACCTTTTTATGTTCATTGAAATTATGGGAAGCAAATATATTTTTTATGTCGAACTCCCATTCAATATATAAAGCAGGTTTAAAACGGCCATTAAATGGTGGTATAGATACATTAACCTGATCATGTGCATTTGGATGTTTGTGCACCTCTCGTGACGGTTGTGGTATTTGCAAAGGTGGTGGCACGTCTCCCGCGATCGACAAAGCCCATGAATTGACTCTGGATCCTGTCATGATTAGTAGAACAAGAAACAAAACCCAAAAATAATGATCCTATAACTACTAGGATGTGGTGGTAAAACGCTCACAGTAAAGCAAATATCAATGTCTTACAAGTTCTTACCATGCAGCAGGCGGTGATCGGCAACCAGCGGTGTCAAGTAACTCCGAATATTGAGTAAAGCGATTGCCAGTGGATTGTACGTATACACGGTGTAGAAATATGTGGAGCTGGGTTGGCTATATGTGGTAGCAAAAGATTAGCAATAATCAATTCAAAGATGCAATGTTGAATAAACGCTCAACGACGGTACTGTGCTGGTCCTAGGCTAGACCGGACTAGAGACGCGAGCCTAGAACACTAATGAGGTCACGGCGTAGCACAACTAGCATCAATGAAGGATACTAAGTAGCTCTTGACAGCAAGATATAAGTGAAGATCACAACGGCAGTGAAGATAATGATGAAAAACAACTGCCAAGCAGGATATACAACAACTCTCTCTCCAACTTTCCTCTTGAAAAGTTTGAGACAATTTTTTTTTTCTTCTCTCTTTTTTTTCCTCACACTTTTTTTTTCTTTCTCTCCTTTTTTTTCTCTTTTTTTTCTTTCCTTTTTTCTCTCTTTTTTTCTTTATCTTCTTTTTCTCCCTCTTTCCAAGACAAACTAGATAAGATGCAGATTCGATCAGGCGAAGATGTGAGTGACCTCAACTATGATTATGACAATAAACAGTGCGTAGCACGTGGTGGAAATTGGTGGATTGGATGGTGGACAGCGGATGGGATAATGATGCAGCGGCTGCGTGACTAATGTGAACAGAACTCGAAACTCTAAAGGAACTAGACACTAAGACCAGCAACTCGACACGACGATGCAACCGATAATTCAACTATGCAAGCAATGAAAAGAAAATTGCAAAGGCTCAGACTGGCTTGGACCAAGGATGAATAGATCTAACTCTTTTTTGTGGCTTTTTCTTGGACAATAGGTAAGAAAATAAATCTAATCTAGGAAAACTGGAAATTCTCACCGAGCAACCTGAAAACTGATACCACTTGATAGAGGCGGGGTGTCCCGATCTTTCGATGAGAAGATACTACCGATTTGGTGGAGACGACTTTGACGATCCGACTACAAACGTGCACGACGTTGCGCCTTAGCAATCGCTAAACCAATCTCCTGAGGTTACTGACGATGCTGGAAGCACGGTCAGCCTGACCACGAAGGTCTATTCCTGCAAGCAATCGAAGAACGAGCAAGAATATGATAAAGCAATCTGATTATTGCAAATAAATATGAAGTATTGATAATGGTGGGGATCCGGAAGCGGTCTTGGTCTGGTCGTTGGACACAAACGAAGTACACGAAGTTGCAATGGCTAACTTTTAACTAAACAAATCCCAAGGAAAAGCTACTAGATGGATCTACTTATATAGGAGCAAGGGGTGGCGGCCAAGGAGGTGGGAGGACGTCCCAAGGCAGCCTAAAACTAAATCTAGGTCGTACAAGGCCAATGGGCCCAAGTGGAGGTGATGTAACACCTTTGGACTTGTAGTTTGACTCGGATTCTACTGCAGCATCAGATTGTTTCGTCCACAACTCAACGCTCCGGCCGAATTTGAAGGTGATTCCAATTGGGTTGGAAAGTGCACGAAATCTAGTTTCCAACAAAAAAAGAATCATCCAATTCGGAGTCCGTATGAAAAACTTGTGTGCGTTTTGAGTCAGGTGTGTCTGTGCAGTCCGAATCTGAATCCAGAACGTGAGAGACTTGGACTCTATCTTCTCTTGGGCCAAAAGTGACGTGAGAGAACTTTCTGGACAGCAAATAAACATATCTTTCTTCCTTATCTTCATATGTGGATTGTACAAATGTCCCATACACCTGCAATTAGACAAAACACAAAAGTGTGTGAAGTATTTTTGTTCTGGATAACATAAATAGATTATTGAATAGTTTGCACTAGAAATCACCTGACAAATATGCATATATGCAATATTTTTGGTCATATCCAAGGTAGTCATGTCCTCATCATTGTGAGTATGTGCTCACTGACAGAACTATTTTCCTCCATCTTACAGCTGAAGAATTTGTCGGAGACTTCATATCTCTCGACCCGGGCATGAGCTTGGAAAACCATTTTCAGCTCTTCGAACATCTCATATGCTCCGTGTCTCTCAAAATGCTTTTGGAGCCCCGGCTCTAAGCTGTAAAGCATGCCGCACTGAACGAGGGAGTAGTCATCGCTACGTGCCTGCCAAGCGTTCATAACATCTTGTTCTGCAGGGAGAACAGGTGTGTCACCTAGCGGTGCATGTAGGACATAATCTTTCTTGGCAGCTATGAGGATAATCCTCAGGTTCCGGACCCAGTCCGTGTAGTTGCTGCCATCGTCTTTCAGCTTGGTTTTCTCTAGGAACGCGTTGAAGTTGAGGACTACGTTGGCCATTTGATCTACAAGACATATTGTAAAATATTTAGACTAAGTTCATGATAATTAAGTTCATCTAATCAAATTATTCAATGAACTCCCACTTAGATAGACATCCCTCCTGTAATCTAAGTATAACATGATCCGAGTTAACTAGGCCGTGTCCGATCATCACGTGAGACGGACTAGTCAACATCGGTGAACATCTTCATGTTGATCGTATCTTCTATACGACTCATGCTCGACCTTTCGATCTTCTGTGTTCTGAGGCCATGTCTGTACATGCTAGGCTCGTCAAGTCAACCTAAGTGTTTGCATGTGTAAATCTGTCTTACACCCGTTGTATGTGAACGTTAGAATCTATCACACTCGATCATCACGTGGTGCTTCGAAACAATGAACTGTCGCAACGGTGCACAGTTAGGGGGAACACTTTCTTGAAATTATTATGAGGGATCATCTTATTTACTACCGTCGTTCTAAGTAAACAAGATGCAAAAACATGATAAACATCACATGCAATCAAATAATAATAGTGACATGATATGGCCAATATCACATAGCTCCTTTGATCTCCATCTTGGGGCTCCATGATCATCTTGTCACCGGCATGACACCATGATCTCCATCATCATGATCTCCATCATCGTCTCTCCATGAAGTTGCTCACCAACTATTACTTCTACTACTATGGCTAACGCGTTTAGCAATAAAGTAAAGTAATTTACATGGCGTTTCTCAATGACACGCAGGTCATACAAAAAATAAAGACAACTCCTATGGCTCCTGCCGGTTGTCATACTCATCGACATGCAAGTCGTGATTCCTATTACAATAGCATGAACATCTCATACATCACATATAGATCATTCATCATTCATCACAACTTTGGCCACATCATATCACAAAGCACTTGCTGCAAAAACAAGTTAGACGTCCTCTAATTATTGTTGCATGTTTTACTTGGCTGAAGTAGGGTTCTAGCAAGAACGTTTTCTTACCTACGTGAAAGCCACAACGTGATTTTTCAACTTCTATTTACCCTTCATAAGGACCCTTTTCATCGAATCCGCTCCAACTAAAGTGGGAGAGACAGACACCGCCAGCCACCTTATGCAACTTGTGCATGTTAGTCGGTGGAACCGGTCTCACGTAAGCGTACGTGTAAGGTTGGTCCGGGCCGCTTCATCCCACAATACCGTTGAAGCAAGATAAGACTAGTAGCGGCAAGAAAGTTGACAACATCAACGCCCACAACAAATTGTGTTCTACTCGTGCAAGAGAACTACGCATAGACCTAGCTCCGATACCACTGTTGGGGAACGTTGCAGAAAACAAAATTTTCCTACGGTTTCACCAAGATCCAACTAGGAGTTCATCTAGCAACGAGTGATTAGATGCATCTACGTACCTTGTAGATCGCGAGTGGAAGCATTCAAAGAATGGGGATGAGGGAGTCGTACTCGACGTGATTCGAATCACCGAAGATCCTAGCACCGAACGGACGGCACCTCCGCGTTCAACACACGTACGGAACAGCCACGTCTCCTCCTTCTTGATCCAGCAAGGGGGAAGGAGAGGTTGAGGGAGATGGCTCCAGCAATAGCATGATGGCGTGGTCATGATGGAGATGTAGTACTCCGGCAGGGCTTCGCTAAGCACTATGGAGGAGGAGGATGTGTTGGAGAGGGAGAGGGAGGCACCAAAGGCAAAGGTAAGAAGTCCTCCATCTCCCCACTATATATAGGAGGGCCAAGGGGGGGCGCCGGCCCTAGGAGATCTAATCTCCTAGGGGGGTGCGGCCAAGGGGAGGAATCCTTCCTCCCCAAGGCACCTAGGAGGTGCCTTCCCCTCCTAGGACTCTTCCTTTAGGGTTTCCCCCACCCTAGGCGCATGGGCCCTAGGGGAAAGTGGCGCCCCAGCCCACTTTGGGCTGGATCCCTTCCCACTTCAGCCCATGGGGCCCTCCGGGATAGGTGGCCCCACCCGGTGGACCCCCGGGACCCTTCCGGTGGTCCCGGTACAATACCGGTAACCCCGAAACTTGTCCCGACGGCCGAAATAGCACTTCCTATATATAATTCTTTACCTCCGGACCATTCCGGAACTCCTCGTGACGTCCGGGATCTCATCTGGGACTCCGAACAACATTCGGGTTACTGCATATACATATCCCTACAACCCTAGCATCACCGAACCTTAAGTGTGTAGACCCTACGGGTTCGGGAGACATGTAGACATGACTGAGACGACTCTCCGGTCAATAACCAACAGCGGGATCTAGATACCCATGTTGGCTCCCACATGCTCCTCGATGATCTCATCGGATGAACCATGATGTCGAGGATTCAAGCAACCCCGTATACAATTTCCTTTGTCAATTGGTATGTTACTTGCCCGAGATTCGATCGTCGGTATCCCAATACCTTGTTCAATCTCGTTACCGGGAAGTCACTTTACTCGTACCGTAATGCATGATTCCGTGACCAGACACTTGGTCACTTTGAGCTCATTATGATGATGCATTACTGAGTGGGCCCAGTGATACCTCTCCGTCATACGGAGTGACAAATCCCAGTCTTGATCCATGTCAACCCAACAGACACTTTCGGAGATACCCGTAGTATACCTTTATAGTCACCCAATTACGTTGTGACATTTGGTATACCCAAAGCACTCCTACTGTATCCGGGAGTTACACGATCTCATGGTCTAAGGAAAGGATACTTGACATTGGAAAACTCTAGCAAACGAACTATACGATCTTGTGCTATGTTTAGGATTGGGTCTTGTCCATCACATCATTCTCCTAATGATGTGATCTCGTTATCAATGACATCCAATGTCCATAGTCAGGAAACCATGACTATCTGTTGATCAACGAGCTAGTCAACTAGAGGCTTACTAGGGACATATTGGTGTCTATTACTCACACATGTATTACGATTTCCGGATAACACAATTATAGCATGAATAAAGACAATTATCATGAACAAGGAAATATAATAATAATGCTTTTATTATTGCCTCTAGGGCATATTTCCAACAGTCCGCACTGTTCTGCAAACTCTTAGAAAAGAGCGCCTCTATGCTAATATGGAGAAATGCCTTTTTGGTGTTGATAAGCTCGTTTTCTTGGGTTTTGTTGTTTCTTCTAAGGGTGTTCATGTTGATGAGTCCAAGATCAATGCTATTAAGACTTGGCCGCAACCAACCAACTTGCATCAAGTGCGTAGTTTTCTTGGCCTTGCGGGTTTCTATCGTCGCTTTGTGAAGGATTTTAGCACCATTGCTTCGCCTTTGCATGCTTTGAGCAAGAAGAATGCGCCTTTTCTTTGGGGACCATCCCAAGATACCGCATTCAATGAGCTTAAGAATTTGCTTACTCATGCTCCCGTGCTTGCTTTACCCAACTTCGACAAGCCTTTTGAGATTCATTGCGATGCTAGTGGTAATGGCATAGGAGGTGTGTTAATGCAAGAGAAGCGCCCCATAGCTTACTTTACTAAGAAACTTTCCGGAGCGCGACTCAATTATCCCATCTATGACAAAGAGCTATATGCTTTAGTCCGCATTTTGCATGAATGGGAACATTACCTTCGTCCCCATGAGTTTATCATTCATACCGATCATGAGACCCTCAAGTATCTTAAGGGTCAAGCGAAGTTGAACAAATGTCATGCTAAATGGAGTGAATTTATTGAGTCTTTTCCCTATGTCATAAAGTACATCAAGGGAAAATAAAACATCATAGCGGATGCTCTTTCCCGCATATGCATGCTTGTCACGCAACTTGAGTTAGATGTCATTGGCTTCGAGCATATCAAAGACTTGTATGAGCATGATGCAACTTTTGCTACTCCTTACGCCAAGTGTTTGTCGAATACATCTTGGGAACGCTATTACATTAAAGACGGATATCTTATGAGAGCTAATAAACTTTGCATTCCCGAGTCCTCTCTTCGTTTGTTGCTTTTGCAGGAATCTCATGGAGGAGGCTTAATGGGACACTTCGGACGCGACAAGACATTTGCCACGCTCTCGAAGAGCTACTTTTGGCCAAAGATGTTTCGGGACGTCAATCGTTTCACCAACCGATGTTCTACATGTCGCAAAGCTAAGTCCAAAGCTCAATCTCATGGCCTCTATATGCCTTTACCAATTACATACCAACCATGGGAAGACATTAGCATGGACTTTGTACTTGGTTTGCCTAGGACTCGAAATGGGAAAGATTCCATATTTGTCGTTGTGGACTGTTTCTCAAAAATGGCACATTTTATTCCTTGCAACAAGATAGATGATGCTTCACATGTTGCAAATCTCTTTTGTAGGGAAATATTGCGTCTCCATGGTGTGCCAAAGACCATCGTCTCGGACCGCGACGTCAAGTTCCTTAGCTACTTTTGGAAGACCCTATGTGCCAAGCTCGGTATCAAGCTACTCTTCTCCACGGCGTACCATCCTCAAACTGACGGCCAAACGGAGGTGACAAACCGCACACTCTCCGCTCTACTTCGAGTACTCATCAAGAAGAACATCAAGGAGTGGGAGGAGTGTCTACCCATCGCCGAGTTCGCCTACAATCGAGCAAGACACTCAACAACCGGCAAGTCCCCTTTCGAGGTCGTCTACGGATTCAACCCTTTGTCACCATTGGATATTCTACCTCTACCACTCCAAGAGCGAATCAATTTGGACGCAAGTGCATGAGCGACCCATCTCAAGAAGGTGCATGAAGATACAAGAAACACCATCGAGCGCCAAGTACAACGCCTTGCGACCAAGCTCAACGTCAACAAGCACCCTATGATATTCAACATTGGAAACCTCGTGTGGCTACACCTTCGCAAGGACCGCTTTCCCCAAGAACGCAAGTCCAAACTTCGACCACGCGCGGATGGACCATTCAAGGTGCTTTCCACGCTACAACAACAACGCATACAAGATCAACATCCCTCGTGACAAGTACTCCGTGAGCGACATCTTCAACATCAAAGATCTCTCGCCCTACCATGGTGATGAGGATTTCGATCCGAGGATGGACCTTCCCCGAGGGAGGGGAGATGATGCAGAGCATCCCATGATCATCCCCATGGACGCACCGACACCTCCAACGACACCACTTGGACCAATGACACGAGCCCGAGCCAAAGCTATCGAAGATAAGGTGAACTCACTCCTCTCGGAACTTCCACTTTCTATGCATGAGACATGGCTACTACCTAAGTCTGAGGTGTTGTGCATGATTAGGCACCAAGAGGGCCCTCCCGAAGATGCGCATGAAGATGTACAAGTCCCCAAGTCCACGGATGAGGAGAACCAACGGAAGGAGCCACGAGCATCTCCCAGGCCCCGGACATCCGGCCAAGGCCCCGGACATCCGGCCCCTAGAGCGTCTTCCTCTACAGCAGCCCAGCCGCAGAAGGCTACAGGCCCCGAACATCCGGCCCCGGTAGCCCGGACATCCGGCCCCTTCCGAGCCCCCGGACATCCGGCCACCGGCCCGGAAATCCGGCCCCTCCGAACCCGAGAGCAACAAATGCCACCGCTCCAGCCCGGACATCCGGCCCCCCAGCCCGGACATCCGGCGTCGCCTAAAAGCCCGGACATCCGGCCCGACCAGCCCGGACATCCGGCCTCCCCTGTCTGCGCACAGTGAAGGGCCGAGGCCCATGTATCCCTTCTCCCCCTAGACTATATATACTCCATCCCGTACAACTTTCTAGGGTTAGCAAAGGATTAGCTCATATTTTGTGTGAGAGCTTTGCTCATCCACTTGGTTACCTTCTCCACGGAGATTCGAGCCTCCACCGGAGAAGATCCCCCAAGCAGATTCAAGACCCCTCTTTAGGGAAGAACATCAAGACCTCCTCACGGAGAAGAACCGGTTACCCTTTTGTATCGTCCCTAGTTGATCGTGGATAGTGTATCTTACTTTATGTACTCGAGGATCTAGCTCATGTGTGACTTGTTCTTGTTAGTTTGAGTGTTCCTCTCGTGTTTCCCCTTGTGATTTCCCTCGTTCCCCTCTTTGTGTTCCTCGTGTTCTTCATGGGATCCGCTCCTTTCGTGAAATATCAGGCGATTAGGGTTCTACCCTCATAGGATATGGAGGAAAAACTCTTCTTCGGTCTTCAAAATCCGAGAATGACGATGAGAAGCACCACCAAGAATTAGTGAGGCACTCCGGAATGATTAAAAGAGGAAAGGTTGAGCCAAAGATGAAAAGAATTTGAAAGCGATATTGGAGACGGCAATTGACTGATGAAAAATTCATTCTTACGTCAAGCTTGGAAAAGAATTTGAGAGTAACTCCAGGAAAATTAGAAGAGTCAAGTAAGAAACTGGGAGAAGACCTGTGGGTTAGGGCCCACTCAAAAGAAACACCTTCGAACGATTATTTGAAAAGGAGATTGCACTGGTTGAATTAAATGGCTTGAAAAAGATAACATCCTCAAAAGAGCTTGAACGAATGGAGAGTGGAAACACGAATCTTTGAGATATCTTCAGCACTCCGGAACAATTGAATAGCGAGAAGTGGAAGGATAATGAGGTGCACCGGCATGGAAAACATTTGAAACGAGTAAAAGGATATGATCAACACCAAAAGCTTGAATTGAATCCACCGGAGAAGAAAAAGAATGAAGAATGATGAACTTGAGGCTCCGTTAGAATCTTCCTGCGAATCACCGGATAAGAACATTGAAAGAAAGGAATGGAGAAAATTCACATGAATAAAATGGATATTTGATTAAGAAATCTGAGTCCTTGAAGAAACAAGGGTGGGAGGGCGGGAAAACAAAGTCAACTTGGGGACGGATGAAACGAACACCATTGAGAAGAACTGAAAGGTGGTCTTGCGAATGTTGACATGATCGGATCCACTTGAAGAGGAGCACACCGGTTGAGAAGAAATTTAGATGACAAGCTCGATGATCAAGAAGGATTTGTATTCACATAGGAATATGAGAACACCGCTTGGGAAAGGTATGGAATCAACATTTGACACTAAAGCAACTCGAATACCACAACTCAAAACGAAACAAGGATTGGCTTGCAGAATAAACCGAAATAAACAGAGATTTCGTCCGAAGTTTTTGTGGTGGGGCCCACACAGGCACGATCGTACAGCACCATCATGTACAAGGCAGTGCACATGACATACGAAGCGTCCCCGAGTCAGCATAGCCAAGGACTCTTTAAGACACAACGAGACCACTATAAAACCAACCGTGGATAGGCGGACCACTAGACGTCGAACCCCAATTTCATATCATACATCTGTCAGAAAGATATCCTAGGAGCTACTTGAATTCCCACTTATAAACTCCCAAAACTTTGTGGTTATGCAATCAGGTGTTGGGTATACAGGGGAAGCATAATATGTCACCCAAAACTAGCAAATCCTACATCCAGTTGTATCCATCCTTCAACACATAACCAAGAAACCTTCGGAAATCGTTTACCTCAACCTTTGAAAAGCATCCGTTATACGAGTTATGGCAATACTCCCGAACTCCCGCCCCAGTACTGGGTGGCGTCGAGGTTATCTCACCAACAACTACATAAAAGAGATTTTCGATGTCGGCGAAACTCAGGTATTCCAGAACTGCAACGATAAAATTGTGACGGCAACACCTCGGAGCTCAACTCCCCGGGACACTGCCACAACCCCTAAATGTCAGGAGGCACCAAGAACAATGTTCTCATCACAAAACAATCAGAATGATTCCAAGATACCCGCGTGATCCTAAAAAAATCGTGAAATTTTTAGGAGAGAAGAGTCAAAACTCTACGTCAGGAGGCCTCACCAGAGCGACAAAGGGACTGAGGAGTAACAAGAATCCTACTCTTCGATATATATAATCCTGTAAGACTCAAAACATTTTTTAGACTCAACAACGCCAGCGATTCGATCAAGCGGGGGGCTCCTAAGTCGGGGAAGGCTCTAATACCAACTTGTAACACCCACAATGCGGCTATATCTCCCACGTGTCGGAGCACGACTTAGAGGCATAATCGCATAGTAGGCATGTCGCAAGAGGGGTAATCTTTACACATCCCATGTATTGAATAAGAAGGGGATAAAGAGTTGGCTTACAATCGCCACTTCACACAATACATAAATATAGCATTACATCATCTAGAATACAATCAAGGTCCGACTACGAAACCAAAATAAAAGAAGACCACCCCTAATGCTAGATCCTCGATCGCCCGGACTGGGCTCCACTACTGGTCAACTGGAAACAAAACAACACAATGAACACGATCTTCATCGAGCTCCCACTTGAGCTGGGTTGTGTCACCTGCACTGGCATCATCGGCACCTGCAACTGGTTTGGAAGTAATCTGTGAGTCACGGGGACTCAGCAATCTCACACCCTCGCGATCAAGACTATTTAAGCTTATGGAAGGTAGTGAGGTGGAGCTGCAGCAAACACTAGCATATATGGTGGCTAACTTGCGCAAATGAGAGCGAGAAGAGAAGCAAAGCACGGTCGTAAACTAGAAGTGATCAAGAAGTGATCCTGAAACTACTTACGTCAAACATAACACAAGAACCGTGTTCACTTCCCGGACTCCGCCGAAAAGAGACCATCACGGCTACACACGCGGTTGATTCATTTTAATTAAGTTAAGTGTCAAGTTCTCTACAACTGGACATTAACAAATTCCTATCTGCCCATAACCGTGGGCACGGCTCTCGGAAGTTTATACCGTGCAGGGGTGTCCCAACTTAGCCCATCACAAGCTCTCACGATCAATGAAGGATATTCCTTCTCCCAGGAAGACCCGATCAGACTCGGAATCCCGGTTATAAGACATCTCGACAATGCTAAAACAAGACCAGCAAAGCCGCCCGATGCGCCCACATCCTGATAGGAGCTGCACATATCTCGTTCTCAGGGCAACACCGGATGAGCAATCTGTACAACTAAAACCAGCCCTCAAGTTTCCCCGAGGTGGCGCTGCAAGGGGCTCTAGTTCGGACCAACACTTAGACATGCACTGGCTCGGGGGGGTTAAAATAAAGATGACCCTTGAGTCTGCAGAACCCAAGGGAAGGTGATAGGTTGTTAGTGCAAATGTAAAACCAAGGTTGGGCCTTGCTGGAGGAGTTTTATTCAAGGCGAACTGTCAAGGGGTTCCCATTATAACCCGACTGTGTAAGGAGTGCAAAATCAAGGAACATAACACCGGTATGACGGAAACTAGGGCGGCAAGAGTGGAACAAAACACCAGGCATAAGGCCAAGCCTTCCACCCTTTACCAAGTATGTAGATGCATTAATTAAAATAAGAGATATTGTGATATCCCAACAATAATCATGTTCCAACATGGAACAAACTCCAATCTTCACCTGCAACTAGCAATGCTATAAGAGGGGCTGAGCAAAGCGGTAACATAGCCAAACAACGGTTTGCTAGGACAAGGTGGGTTAGAGGCTTGACATGGCAATATGGGAGGCATGATATAGCAAGTGGTAGGTATCACAGCATAGCAATAGAGTGAATAACTAGCAAGCAAAGATAGAAGTGATTTCGAGGGTATGGTCATCTTGCCTGAGATCCCGCAAGGAAGAAGAACGAGTCCACGAAGAAGACAAACGGGCAGAGTCGAATGGATCCTCACAACTCCGAAACGAAACCGAAGCTAACGAGAGAAGCAACCCGGAAAGAAGCAAGCAACATAGTAAACAACCATCACATAAACATGGCATGATGCACAACCAAGTATGATGCATGTCCAGTTTAATGAGGCATGGCATGGCAAAATGCACAAACAATACTACAAATTAAGTGGAGCTCAATATGCAACGAGTTGCATATTAACGGAACACCACATTCAAGTTATTTAGTTCGATCTCGTTTATGTACCCAACAATATTACATGTTGATTAACATGGCAAAAGGGTGAAGCATATGAAAACTAACTAACTAGGCAAGTTTAAATGAGGCCGGAACAACAAACAACAAATCCGGGAAAACCCCATGTGCATACTTTAGGTTTGGTACTGTTCTGTCCTAGACACAATTTTAGAGTTGTTAAACATGCAAAGTAATGCTACCATGTTAATCTATGCATTTTTCTACCCCATTTACATATAAAGTTTATTAAATTTGGAGTTACGGTTATTAAGTTATGAAATAAAGCATTTTAACATGGCATATGAGCAAAATTAAACAAAAAACATTTTAAGCACTTTAAACATAGATGAAAGTTGCAAATTATGAAACTGGACAAAATTCTAAGCAGGTTACATATATAAAACATTTTAAACCGATGCACGGTTATTTAGGTGTGAGCATTTAACATGATGGCATATTCTGTAATTATGCATGTGAAGGAAAATTAGTAAATTCATCCAGGAAAAAAACACGTCCACGGGCTAAAACTACCTAGCCCAACAAACACAGGAGAGAGGCTGGGCGCTGCAAACATGGGCCAAGGCCCGGTCAATGCAGCATGCCGGCTTGGGCTGGCGGATCTGGCGCGGCTGGGCCTCTGCTTAGTCGAACGAGGAGGTGGAGGGGGCGCGGTCAATGGGACGACGAGCGAGTAGCTGCGGCTAGTTGTAGGGGAAGCAGAGGACGCCACGGTGAAGCGGGACTTGGCACGGCGACGGGAAACCTGCCGGATCCAAGGCGGCATGACCGGATCAGGGCAACAGTTGGACTTGGCAGTGATGCTCCTTCCGACGGGGTCCGGCACGAGACGACGCAGCCAAGGGCGCGCGACGGTTGCGTCGGCTGCAGCTGCCACTCGTTGCAGAGGAGAAGTGGCATGGCGAGGGACTTGCAGCGGCGGAGGAGCGCCAGCAACGGGCAGAGGGAGGCGGATCCGGTGGAGCTCAACTCCGGCGAGCTACTGCACGTTGTCGGCCGGACGGAGACGGGTCGAGGGCGGCTGCGCTCCTGCAGTTTCCTGAAGAAAGGCAGAGAGGTGAGAGAAGGAGAGGAGCGCGAGGCGAAGGGAGAGGCAAGTGGCGATGAGGAAGACATGCTGGTTCGGGCGAGGAACGGAGTAGCTCCCGCGGTGGCGCTCTCCGGCGGGGTCGCTCGGGCCTGGTGCAGCTCGGGCCCAAAGGAGCTCCATGCGGGTGCAGACTGGAGGTAGGCCTCGATTGCTGCTGTTTTTCACGTGCTCTGGCGCGGGTGGAGCCATCAGTGAGGAGAAGGGAGGTGAGGTGGCGGTGGCCTTGCAGGTGACTGCGCTCGGGATCGAGGAGGGACATGGGGGAGCACTGGTTGGTGGATTGGATCGGGGGGAAAACGAGGAGGGCGGCTGGTTGGTCCGACGCTGAAAACAAGGAGAGTGGCGGCGGCGTGGGGATGGGATGGATGGGACAAGGTCCCTAGAATTTAGGGTTAGGGCTATATATAGCATGTGGGTGAAAGGAGAGGGATTTGGATCATCGGATCGAAATCCGACGGACGAGAATAAATATGCTAAAGAGTCCAATAAATAAAATGATGATATTTTGTAGATGTTTGGGGATGTGCCGGACCCAATGGTGATGACTGAGCGGTACGGGTCCGGGACAGCTTTCGGACGCGTGCGCGGGGAGGGCCGCGGGCTGACGAGAGAGGTTAGATTGGGCCTGGCGGTAAGTAGTGAACTGTGTAGATGGTCTAGGGAGGAAAGAGAGGGAAAGCCCGGCAACAGCTTTCTGAGACCGAAAACGTCCGACGATTTGACCGACTATATTGTCGTTATAGTTATCCGTTGGGGCGTCAAATGGACTCCGAATGCGATGAAACTTGGCAGGCGGCCTACTGACAACAAAACAACACCGCATGCCAACTTTCAGCCCATTCCGAGAACATTTTTCGGCCACTTATAAAATAATACTTCGGAGGTGCCGCTGGCGCATGCAAGTGTGTCTGGGCTCGGAACGGATAACGGAAAGAACGGGGAGGCCGGGACGGATGCAAGTTTTGAAAACATGATGATGCAATGCACATGATGACATGGCAAGATGCAACACGCAAGCAAAAGACAAGGCAACAACGGCAAATAACTGGAAGACACCTGGCGCAACGGTCTCGGGGCGTCACAACAATGCATACATTTTCTCTGCTCTCCTCGTCCGCTTCTGCCCACTGCATGTGCCGCATGGCCCACATGTCATCCAACCACCAACCCATCACACCCATCTCTCTCATCCTTTTTCTCTCTCCTCATCCATGCCACACCGCGAGTGCCTCGTCGGCCTCCTCCCGTGGCATCTTCATCGACCCTGCTCCTCGCCATGGCTTCGCCCTGTTGCGCCCGGCGTCGACTTGCCACGGCCTTGCCTCGCTGCTCCCAACCGCGCCCCGCTGCTGCGCCCGGTCGCGCCTAGCGTCGCCTCACCGCGCCCTGCCGCGCCCACCCGTGCCCGTCCTCAACTCGTCATGGCCTCGCCTCGCAGTGCTCGGCTGCGCCCAGCCGCGCCCATCCTCGACTCGCCTCGCCCTAGCCGCACCTCGCCCCGTCGCGACGGCCTGGTCCAGGTGGTGGTAGCTGGTGCTCACCATTGGCTCGAGGTCGCAAAAGAAGTTGGCGAGCACGTGGTCGGCCTGGTCCAGCCCGTCGAACTGCGACAACACCGAGTCCATGAACGTCGGGTACCACGCCTGCGCGGCGACGAACGGCGGCACGTCGTTGGGCCCGAGCTCCACGGAGAGCCTCCCCCGGAGCGCGCTCCCGTCTGCCAGCGGCAGCGCGACCCGCCCCGCGGAGACCTCGCCGTACAGCACGTCCACCGCGCACATCTGCGTGAAGAACGCTGCCGCGGCCACGCCGGCCTCACTCGCCACGCATCGCGCCCACGGCAGGTGCGAGTCATACACGAGCACCCGGACGTCGTCGGTGAGGAGGAGGAACCGCGCAAGCATGTCGGAGCCATGCATGCATGGTGGTGCTGTCGCGCCCGGCTACTAGCTAGCTAGCCGCAGCCAGCCGCACGCGGCACTCGGAGCGCAGGCGGGCGCGACCCGGAGCATGCAACATGGAGCACATGCGGGCGCGGGGACGAAGTGAGCTGCGGGGCGAACGGTGGGGCTTGCGGGGCGAGCGGCGGCCGAGAGCTCGCGTGCGAGGAGGCGGAGCTCGCAGGCGCGAGGACGGGGCGAGGTGGCGCGGGAGCACGCCCATCAAGTGTTCGATTGAATGCCGACGCGGACATGCAAAAAATGTGTCTGCCTCCTGCTGGGCGCATTAGCCGACCCAAATGAAAAAGCGGACGCGGACACGCAGACGGACGACCCAAATGGACAAAATGCGGACAAAATCTGTGTCCGTTTGGGTCTCCCCGTTGGAGTTGCTCTAACTGTCCCGGAACTCGCAGAGTTGAACGTCGCTGGAGCCATCTCACGCGCATGTGCTCTAGACTAGAAACCTTGTGGCAGAGGCGACCTCTTCGCATTGGCGCCGTCCCTTCACCGCTGCCACCGCCAACCAGGCTATGAGCCACCGCTGGCAGATCTGGGTGCGTGAGATGGCCGGCATGCAATGTATGTACAGTATGTACGTACTATGTTCCTCACCAGACGAACAGTCGGACAGACGTAAGATTTGCTTTCTGGGACAAAACTTTTCTTCGGCAGGTACTCTCCAACTTTCCATACCTTTCGGCTTTACAAGGTACTAGTAGGCTTTTCCTGTCGATTATCCGTGGCTGGTCCAAGCAAATCCTCCCAAATCATCTTTTCGGTGGAGAGAAGAAAATTAAGGCAGGTGCAAATGATTGGTCATCAGTCCAGATAATTATTCCTCCAATAGAGTTCTTGATTTCTCTCCCGAAATTAGTCCAGACTCAGATATGCTAAAAAAAGCTGCTTCTGATGCTAGCTTTGTCCATTCCATCAGTTGGCCCCAGTCACCGAGAACAACATCATTTCCCGCCCCTAGCTTGTAGTGAAATCTTGACCAGTAGTTTGGCAGCATTTCAGCAGGCTTTGGAAACATTTCGGCATATCAACACTATGCGAAATCATCTGCTTCTAGGGAAGAAGAAAATGTTCAAACTGAGGGGTTTAACAACACATGCATTCCAGGGTGAGGTGCAGGGGTATTTATTTCAGGGGGAAACCTGAAGATCTCTTCTTTAAACAACTGTCAACTAATAGATAGGACAGGTCCATAATATCAAGCAATTGTTTTTGCCATATCCAAAAGGTAAACTATTTTGAGGCAAAATTCAAGAATTCTACCTATTTGGAGAAGTCCTTCCCAGTTCCCAAGGCAGATTTCAAACATATTGACTGATAGAAGATAAACTAGGGGTTACAATGCATCACACACTCGTATTCATCCACAGTGGGGTAATATATAATAGAGTACATGGGAGAGAGGAAGAGAGATACACACGCACGTAAACAGACTAACAATTGATCCTAGATCGATGGGAAGATAGATGCGGCTAACAGCCTTGCATGCGCCATGCAAGGGCGGTGGGTGGGTGAAGCGTACAACCAGCTCTGACCGGTAACACCAAGTCCAATAGTAGACCAAAGCATAGTCTAACAGCCCCCCACGGTGTCAACGTGGGCTTGCCGAACGTTAAGACTGGATCGGAATTCAGCAAAGAGCATGGTCGGCAACCCTTTTGTGAAAATTTCAGCATACTGCGAAGAAGTGGGAACATACAGGACCCGAACCTCGCCAAGCGAAACCTTGTCACGCACAAAGTGAATGTCGATCTCGATATGCTTCATACGACGGTGCTGCACAGGGTTAGCAGACATGTAGACAGCAGACACATTGTCATAATAGACAACAGTGGATCTGGACACTCGCTGGTGAAGCTCCTGCAGAAGTTGCCGCAGCCATGAAGTTTCGGCAATAGCATGAGCGATGGCGCAATACTCAGCCTCCGCACTGGACCTGGAAACGGATAGCTGTCGCTTGGATGACCACGAAACCAAATTATCCCCAAAATAAACGCAGTAACCAGACGTTGAGCTGTCAGGACCACGATTCTAAGTCACACCGATCTAGCCTCTAACATCTCATATCACTTTGCGGCCTCACGCACGGTATTCCCACGGGTGTCGCCTTACCATGGCCGGGACGGTTTGTGCCTTTTGGCCCACGTATATGATAGTGTCACTAGCATCCATATGACAGAGAACCCGGGCCGACATGACTAGTCGTGAACCCAAAGTGGCACTAACTTACGGGAACAAGCATACATGAATCAACATCGAGCATGTCGGTCAGCAGCATGTGAATCCGGGCTGTAGCACTGGGCTAACAGGACTCCGGATGTCACCGCGTGACATTTCCCCGAAGGGACAGACACAGGAACAAAGCGAATCACATGCCGGCCAGTCAAGTGCTCCGGAGTAGTAGTGCTGGGCTAGCAGGGCTCCGGTGAACCGGGCTGTAGCGGACTACTATGGCTCATGGAAGCACAAGACTACATTTCCCCATAAGAGAGGCTACCAAGGATAAACAACTAGGTTGTCGGATCCCACACATACCAAGCATTTCAATCATACACACAATATACTCGATATGTGTAAATACAACATGGCATCACAACATAACTCTACGACTCAAGTATTTATTCATTAGGCTCCGAGGAGCGAGATATTACAAACATGGGTCTCATGACCCAACATTCAGAGCATACAAGTCAAAGCACATGCGGAAGCTTAACTTGTCTGAGTACAGACAACTAAAAATGAAGAAGGCTGAGGAGCCTGACTATCTACCAGACCCTCCCAAGGGTACAAGATCGTAGCTGAGGTAACAAGCTAAACGTCGAAGTCCAAGCGGAACTACTAGCGAGACTAAAGTCTCTCTGCAAAACATAAAATAAGCAACCGTGAGTACAAATGTACCCAGCAAGACTTACATCAGAACTATCTACATATGCATCGGTATCAACAAATGGGGTGGTGGAGTTTAACTACAGCAAGCCAGCTTTGAGTCAGTGGCTAACCTGAACTATGACTGCAAGTAACTCGTTTGAGGTGGCGCACACGAGTCCACAAATTCACCATATCAATACACCACTATGGATCCGCTCCCGTCTCCCTGCAAGAACGCCATCCATAGCACTCACGCTTATCTTGCGAGTTTTAGAGTAACCACTTTCACTTGTCTATGAACTATGCAAGGGGTCCAAGTTTCCATATCCGAGGAATCCGGCTATTCGAATAGATAATGATAACCCTATAGGGGTGTACTTCTTCACACACGCTCCCACCACTTACCGTCGTTTACACGACATGTACTCGGCAACCTTCAAGCAGAAGCCCAACGAGGGTGTCGGCCATGGCCTACCTAAACACCTAAGTCTCTAGTCCAGGTTTATCGCCTATTCAGGTTCCATCCGCAGGGAGTCCGGCCAAGGTTTCCACATACGGCCCCGAACGATGTGAACAGGGTTCCCGAGACACCAAACAGGCGCCCGGTACACCGTGCCACGGTGTATCTACCGCAACATAGCCCAACCCTAGGGTCAGCGCTACGCACGGCCGCCAACACATAACCTACAAACACCAGAAACTAGTTGCAACTCCTGGACAGAGTACTAGGGTGACTAAGAAGTCGAGAGGGTCAATTAAGGATCCCAATGAGTGGTAGTAGCTGTTCATGGATCATAGACACAGAACTCAGTTCCTGAGGATGGCTGCAATGAGACAACCCACCATGTACTCCTACATGGCCTCTCACCGCTACCTTTACTAAATCGTGTTCACACACTTAGCTCACACACAGTAGGACATGTTCACACACCTCCGATTCATCCCCGATGAATCAGACCCGACACAACTCTATGCAATAGCAGGCATGACAAACAAGCATGAATGAGTAGGCACATCAGGGCTCAAACAACTCCTACTCATGCTAGTGGGTTTCATCTATTTACTGTGGCAATGACAGGTCATGCAGAGGATAAGGGGTTCAACTACCGCAGCAAGTAATAGATGAATCATTGTTGTCCTAATGCAGTAAAAGAGAGCCAGAGCGAGAGAGTGGGATTGTATCGAAATGAACAAGGGGGTTTTGCTTGCCTGGCACTTCTGAAGATATCATTGGGTCTTCATCAGTGTCAACGATCACAGCGTCGGTACAACGTCTATCGAGAGGGGACAAATACCGGCAACAGAGAAAGAAACACAATCAATGCAATGCACAATATGATGCATGATCATGACATGTCAATATGCTGTGGTTTGAGCTAATGCAACTAGCAACATGTTAAATGGAGTTGGTTTGAACCCTAGGTTCAAATTCAAACTCCATATGTGAGAGTTTAAATTCTATTTATGTGGATTGGCCTAAACAGCAGCCATAAGTTGTTCTAACATGCATGAAAATGCCATAAACAGATTCCTTGAATTTTTCTGATAATTTTTCATATATAAATTATTTCATTTGGAGTTACGGTTTAATTTCTATGATTTTTTGAAGTTTAAGTCATTTTCTGGAACTCCTGAATTGTTTTAAAACAGAAATTAATTACTCCGTCAGCATGGCATCGTCATGACATCAGCAGGTCAACGGGGCACGGTCCAGGTCAAACCTGACCAGTGGGACCCACTGGTCAGTGACCCGGTGACATTTAGTGTCACAGACAGGTGGGTCCGGTCAACGGCCACGTCAGCGAGGTCAACGGTGACGCGTGGGGCCACTGCGTTTAGATTAATCTTAATCTATTTTTGTTAGCTGGTTAGTTAGGCAGCCGGGCCTGCATGTCGGCGAGCCAGGGGGTTAGTTAGTGGTTCAATTAGCCGCTAGTGACGCGTCCACGTCATCATCGTCGGTGTTATAACCACCGCGTAAACAGAGCACGGCGAGGTTGCTCGTCCGGCCAACTCCGTCAACGAGAGGTTGCGCGGCCGAGCGCGTTGGAAGCGGCGCAATGAGGCGCATTCGTTGGTGGCCTCGGGCGGCGCTGGGGTGGCGTGCAACGGCGGGGACGGCGAGTTGGGCGGCGGCCGGAGTACGGCGTCGATGGGGATCGGGTCTAGGGAACGAAATTAACAGAGAGGAGAGAGGGGAAACAACGGCGGCCTCACAGGGAGTAGAACTGGGGCTCGAAGAGCTCGGGGGCGACCGGCAGGCGACAGATCGATGGCGGCTCCCTCCGGTGGCCGATGTTGAAGACGAAGACGATGGCGACAAAGCAGCGTGTCCCGAGCTCGCTTGCTTCGATGGATAGGCCTGCGACGTCTTGGCGGAGCGGTTGGACGGCTAGGGAGGCAAGGGGTGGGCTGTGGCCGCGAGGGCAGCGAGGGGCAGCGATGGTGGTGCTCGGCCGGTGAGAGAGAGAGAGCCAGGGGAGGGGAGAGGTTGCGAGTGAGGGAGAGAGAGAGGTCAGGAGGTCTCTGGGCATCTCCAAACGCGAGATCAGGGAGAAGGACGGGCCTCCAGCGCGAAGCAGGAGGTGGCCGTAGCTGCGCGTGCGTCGACACGCACCTGCTCCCACTGGCAGGAGGAAGACGACGCGGTGGGGGTAGGTGGGCTGGACCAGGTAGGTGCGGGTAAGAGGCCCGGTGGGCTTTCGTTTTTCTTTTGTTTCTGTTTTTCTGTTTTGTTTTGTTTAATTTCCACTGAATTCAAATTCAAACAATTTGAAAACAGTGCCAAAACTCCCCTGGATAATTTTATGTCACTTAAGGTCTACTCCTCATATACATAAAATGTCTCAGGGCATTTGAAAATATATTCATTATATCTTATGAATATAACTCCAAATTCAAATAGAATATTGATTTAAAATCAGAGCCCAAATAATCCCTTAGAAATGTTCCAAAATTTTGGTTTGATTTATAACTCTTGCCAAAATTGTCAGAGCTATTTCTAGGGCATTTTGGATTTACTGATTGCAATTTTAGGGTTTCTTGCCCTTTTATTAAAATGATTTCTGAGGCTTTCAATTTCCTCATTTCAACTTTCGGAATATAGACATGATGCACACATGAAGCTAGCCTAGAGCATTACCAGAAGCTAGGGATGTGATAGCTCACCCCTACTAAACAAGAATCTCGTCCCGAGATTCAAGCGTAGGGTAAGATGATGGGGGAACGCAACTAACGCAATCCTCACGATCCATGATGAGGACATGACTACCTTGGATATGACCAAAAATATTGCATATATGCATATTTGTCAGGTGATTTCTAGTGCAAACTATTCAATAATCTATTTATGTTATCCAGAACAAAAATACTTCACACACTTTTGTGTTTTGTCTAATTGCAGGTGTATGGGACATTTGTACAATTCACATATGAAGATAAGGAAGAAAGAGATGTTTATTTGCTATCCGAAAAGTTCTCTCACGTCACTTTTGGCCCAAGAGAAGATAGAGTCCAAGTCTCTCACGTTCTGGATTCAGATTCGGACTGCACAGACATACCTAACTCAAAACGCACACAAGTTTTTCATACGGACTCCGAATTGGGTGATTCTTTTTTTGTTGGAAACTAGATTTCGTGCACTTTCCAACCCAATTGGAATCACCTTCAAATTCGTCCGGAGCGTTGAGTTGTGGACGAAACAATCTTACGCTGCAGCAGAATCCGAGTCAAACTACAAGTCCAAAGGTGTTACATCACCTCCACTTGGGCCCATTGGCCTTGTACGACCTAGATTTAGTTTTAGGCTGCCTTGGGACGTCCTCCCACCTCCTTGGCCGCCACCCCTTGCTCCTATATAAGTAGATCCATCTAGTAGCTTTTTCCTTGGGATTTGTTTAGTTAAAAGTTAGCCATTGCAACTTCGTGTACTTCGTTTGTGTCCAACGACCAGACCAAGACCGCTTACGGATCCCCACCATTATCAATACCTCATATATATTTGCAATATTCAGATTGCTTTATCATATTCTTGCTCGTTCTTCGATTGCTTGCAGGAATAGACCTTCGTGGTCAGGCTGACCGTGCTTCCGGCATCGTCAGTAACCTCAGGAGATTGGTTTAGCATTGCTAAGGCGCAACGTCGTGCACGTTTGTAGTCGGATCGTCAAAGTCGTCTCCACCAAATCGATAGTTATCATCTCATCGAAAGATCGGGACACCCTTGCCTCTATCAAGTGGTATCAGTTTTCAGGTTGCTCGATGAGAATTTCTAGTTTTCCTAGATTAGATTTATTTTCTTACCTATTGTCCAAGAAAAAGCCACAAAAAAGAGTTAGATCTATTCATCCTTGGTCCAAGCCAGTCTGAGCCTTTGCAATTTTCTTTTCATTGCTTGCATAGTTGAATTATCGGTTGCATCGTCGTGTCGAGTTGCTGGTCTTAGTGTCTAGTTCCTTTAGAGTTTCGAGTTCTGTTCACATTAGTCACGCAGCCGCTGCATCATTATCCCATCCGCTATCCATCATCCAATCCACCAATTTCCACCACGTGCTACGCACTGTTTATTGTCATAATCATGGTTGAGGTCACTCACATCTTCGCCTGATCGAATCTGCATCTTATCTAGTTTGTCTTGGAAAGAGGGAGAAAAAGAAGATAAAGAAAAAAAGAGAGAAAAAAGGAAAGAAAAAAAAGAAAAAGAGGGAGAAGAAAAAGAAAAAAAAAGCGTGAGAAAAAAAAGAGAGAAGAAAAAAATTGGATCTATCTAGAATCAATCTCGTACCTGAATTCGGATTGGAATCTGTTTTGTGCACTATTCAGTAAACAGCTTGGCTATTGTTTCACATCATTATCTTTACTGCCGTTGTGATCTTCACTTATATCTTGCTGTCCAGAGCTACTTTGTATCCTTCATTGATGCTGGTTGTGCTACGACGTGACCTCATTAGTGTTCTAGGCTCGCGTCTCTAGTTCGGTCTAGCCTAGGACCAGCACAGTACCGTCGTTGAGCGTTTATTCAACATTGCATCTTTGAATTGATTATTGCTAATCTTTTGCTACCATATATAGCCAACCCAGCTCCACATATTTCTACACCGTGTATACGTACGCTCCCCTGGCAATCGCTTTACTCAATATTCGGAGTTACTTGACACCGCTGGTTGCCGATCACCGCCTGCTGCATGGTAAGAACTTGTAAGACATTGATATTTGCTTTACTGTGAGCGTTTTACCACCACATCCTAGTAGTTATAGGCACATTATTTTTGGGTTTTGTTTCTTGTTCTACTAATCATGACAGGATCCAGAGTCAATTCATGGGCTTTGTCGATCGCGGGAGACGTGCCACCACCTTTGCAAATACCACAACCGTCACGAGAGGTGCACAAACATCCAAATGCACATGATCAGGTTAATGTATCTATACCACCATTTAATGGCCGTTTTAAACCTGCTTTATATATTGAATGGGAGTTCAACATAAAAAATATATTTGCTTCCCATAATTTCGATGAACATAAAAAGGTTAAGGTTGCGGTTGGTTCTTTCACTGGTTATGCTTTGGTTTCGTGGAGTGAATATTGTCGGTTACACCCTGATTATATACCTACTACTTGGGATGATTTGAAACTTGCCATGCGACATACTTTCGTCCCTGCTTATTATACTCGTGACATGATTAAGAAGTTGCAACACTTAAAACAAGGTAGTGAAACTGTAACAAAATATTTTGATGATTTACAAACTACCTTGTTGCATTCCTCTTTAGAAGAAAGTGAAGATGATTTTATGGATAGATTTTGGGGAGGATTAAACCATGATATTCAAGAGATACTAATTCATGAAGAGTGTTATCCTATGGACCATTTGTTTCATCTTGCTTGCAAAGCTGAACAGGAAATAAAACGACGTGTTGGCCACGAGGAGAACAAGCGCACGGTGCACATTCCAAGAGTTGATATGATTGTTCCTTCAACTACTAGGCATACTATGACAACCACATCCGTTGTTGTCAGGACTACATCACCTCCGCCATGTGACACATCGCCCCCGAGAGTGGCTACATCATCTATTCATGTGTCATATATGCAAAAATCAAGGGAAGTAAAAATGGATGACATATACATATACAACATGTACACCTTGTCTCTTTTGTTAGCCACATTTCAGATTAAGCAACACCGAGGACGGCTTTATTTTCAAGAAGGGGAGGATGATGAGGACATGACTACCTTGGATATGACCAAAAATATTGCATATATGCATATTTGTCAGGTGATTTCTAGTGCAAACTATTCAATAATCTATTTATGTTATCCAGAACAAAAATACTTCACACACTTTTGTGTTTTGTCTAATTGCAGGTGTATGGGACATTTGTACAATCCACATATGAAGATAAGGAAGAAAGAGATGTTTATTTGCTGTCCAAAAAGTTCTCTCATGTCACTTTTGGCCCAAGAGAAGATAGAGTCCAAGTCTCTCACGTTCTGGATTCAGATTCGGACTGCACAGACACACCTGACTCAAAACGCACACAAGTTTTTCATACGGACTCCGAATTGGGTGATTCTTTTTTTGTTGGAAACTAGATTTCGTGCACTTTCCAACCCAATTGGAATCACCTTCAAATTCGTCCGGAGCATTGAGTTGTGGACGAAACAATCTGATGCTGCAGCAGAATCCGAGTCAAACTACAAGTCCAAAGGTGTTACATCACCTCCACTTGGGCCCATTGGCCTTGTACGACCTAGATTTAGTTTTAGGCTGCCTTGGGATGTCCTCCCACCTCCTTGGCCGCCACCCCTTGCTCCTATATAAGTAGATCCATCTAGTAGCTTTTCCTTGGGATTTGTTTAGTTAAAAGTTAGCCATTGCAACTTCGTGTGCTTCGTTTGTGTCCAACGACCAGACCAAGACCACTTTTCGGATCCCCACCATTATCAATACTTCATACATATTCGCGATATTCAGATTGCTTTTATCATATTCTTGCTTGTTCTTTGATTGCTTGCAGGAATAGACCTTCGTGGTCAGGTTGATCGTGCTCCGGCGTGGTCAATAACCTCTCGGAGTTGGTTTAGCGATTGCTAAGGCACAACGTCGTTGCACGTTTGTAGTCGGATCGTCAAAGTCGTCTCCACCAAATCGATAGTTATCATCTCATCGAAAGATCGGGACACCCCGCCTCTATCAGAGATGATGGCATGCGCAAGGGGAACAAGAACGGAGTTACAAGTGATGATTTCAGGACTTTGAAGCCACCATAATGGGTGCATGAAGCCTTGGACGAAATATACAAGATGCCACTTCATAAATTTCGTCCCGAGGCTATTTTAGGTGCTGCGTCACCTTTTTATTGGGCCAGGCCCATGTAATTTCGAAATACATAAGTATAGGCTATTTTTAGAGTCCGTATGTGTGGGGAAACAAGAGATAGGGTTGATTTCGGACCCCTCCACCAAGGGCCACGAAATTCCCCCCTCTTCCTCCATATATACAGCCCTTAGGGCATCGTTTAGACTTTGGGTTTTGTTTAGATTAAAAGTTCGCCATAGCTGCAACTTCGCGTACTTCGTTTGTGTTCAACGACCAGACAAAGGCGTCACAGAACCCCACCTTGATCAATAAAGCTTTCATCTTATATTCGCAATATCCAGATTGCAATCTTAGTTTCTTGCTTGTTCTCCGTTTGCTCGCAGGAAACAGACCCTCGTGGTCAGGTTGATCGTGCTCCGGCGTGGTCAATAACCTCTCGGAGTTGGTTTAGCGATTGCTAAGGCGCGACGTCCTCGCACGTTCGTAGTCGGATCGTCAAAGTCGACTTCCACCAAAGCGAAATCCACCATCTCATCGAAAGACGGGACACCTTTGCCTCTATCAAATCTTTTGCTACCATATATAGCCAACCCAGCTCCACATATTTCTACACAGTGTATATGTACACTCCCCTGGCAATCGCTTTACTCAATATTCGGAGTTACTTGACACCGCTGGTTGCCGATCACCGCCTGCTGCATGGTAAGAACTTGTAAGACATTGATATTTGCTTTACTGTGAGCGTTTTACCACCACATCCTAGTAGTTATAGGAACATTATTTTTGGGTTTTGTTTCTTGTTCTACTAATCATGACAGGATCCAGAGTCAATTCATGGGCTTTGTCGATCGCGGGAGACGTGCCATCACCTTTGCAAATACCACAACCGTCACGACAGGTGCACAAACATCCAAATTCACATGATCAGGTTAATGTATCTATACCACCATTTAATGGCCGTTTTAAACCTGCTTTATATATTGAATGGGAGTTCGACATAAAAAATATATTTGCTTCCCATAATTTCGATGAACATAAAAAGGTTAAGGTTGCGGTTGGTTCTTTCACTGGTTATGCTTTGGTTTGGTGGAGTGAATATTGTCGATTACACCCTGATTATATACCTACTACTTGGGATGATTTGAAACTTGCCATGCGACATACATTCGTCCCTGCTTATTATACTCGTGACATGATTAAGAAGTTGCAACACTTAAAACAAGGTAGTGAAACTGTAACAAAATATTATGATGATTTACAAACTACCTTGTTGTATTCCTCTTTAGAAGAAAGTGAAGATGATTTTATGGATAGATTTTGGGGAGGATTAAACCGTGATATTCAAGAGATACTAATTCATGAAGAGTGTTATCCTATGGACCATTTGTTTCATCTTGCTTGCAAAGCTCAACAGGAAATAAAACGACGTGTTGGCCACGAGGAGAACAAGCGCATGGTGCACATTCCAAGAGTTGATATGATTGTTCCTTCAACTACTAGGCATACTATGACAACCACATCCGTTGTTGTCAGGACTACATCACCTCCACCATGTGACACATCGCCCCCGAGAGTGGCTACATCATCTGACTTGATCATAAGAGGTAATGACAAAGGTACTGATCTTCCATCTCTACATGAGAATGATGAATGCCTTGTCAATTTGAATGCACCATCTGATGAGCTACCCACTACTTTGATCACACCACCTATTTTAGAGGACTACGTTGATAATTTGACTTTGCCATGTGATCAAACAACTGAAATACCAACAATTTTGAGTGCACCCATTGAATTAACTATTGATGCAAAAGAACCAATGTTTAATCATTTTGATATGACCTCTAATCTTGGTGATGATTCTGTGTTGAATGACTTATTGCATGTTTGCTTATTTAAGCATGTTGTAGCATGTAAATTTGATGCAAGTAAGGTTTATTCACCAATGTTGGGATGGTTTAATGATGACAATTGTCAATCTTTTGAAATGAATAAGAGCTTCACTTATATGTGCAAACTGAGTTGCAATATTTTCATGCCTTCTACTTCTTGTGCTAATTTTTTGGCTTTAGATTTTATGAACTATGCAAGTTACTCATCTATTCATGTGTCATATATGCAAAAATCAAGGAAAGTAAAAATGGATGACATATACATATACAACATGTACACCTTGTCTCTTTTGTTAGCCACATTTCAGATTAAGCAACGCCGAGGACGGCTTTATTTTCAAGAAGGGGAGGATGATGAGGACATGACTACCTTGGATATGACCAAAAATATTGCATATATGCATATTTGTCAGGTGATTTCTAGTGCAAACTATTCAATAATCTATTTATGTTATCCAGAACAAAAATACTTCACACACTTTTGTGTTTTGTCTAATTGCAGGTGTATGGGACATTTGTACAATCCACATATGAAGATAAGGAAGAAAGAGATGTTTATTTGCTGTCCAAAAAGTTCTCTCACGTCACTTTTGGCCCAAGAGAAGATAGAGTCCCAGTCTCTCACGTTCTGGATTCAGATTCGGACTGCACAGACATACCTGACTCAAAACGCACACAAGTTTTTCATACGGACTCCGAATTGGGTGATTCTTTTTTTGTTGGAAACTAGATTTCGTGCACTTTCCAACCCAATTGGAATCACCTTCAAATTCGTCCGGAGCGTTGAGTTGTGGACGAAACAATCTGACGCTGCAGCAGAATCCGAGTCAAACTACAAGTCCAAAGGTGTTACATCACCTCCACTTGGGCCCATTGGCCTTGTACGACCTAGATTTAGTTTTAGGCTGCCTTGGGACGTCCTCCCACCTCCTTGGCCGCCACCCCTTGCTCCTATATAAGTAGATCCATCTAGTAGCTTTTTGCTTGGGATTTGTTTAGTTAAAAGTTAGCCATTGCAACTTCGTGTACTTCGTTTGTGTCCAACGACCAGACCAAGACCGCTTACGGATCCCCACCATTATCAATACCTCATATATATTTGCAATATTCAGATTGCTTTATCATATTCTTGCTCGTTCTTCGATTGCTTGCAGGAATAGACCTTCGTGGTCAGGCTGACCGTGCTTCCGGCATCGTCAGTAACCTCAGGAGATTGGTTTAGCGATTGCTAAGGCGCAACGTCGTGCACGTTTGTAGTCGGATCATCAAAGTCGTCTCCACCAAATCGATAGTTATCATCTCATCGAAAGATCGGGACACCCTCGCCTCTATCAATCCAGGTTGCACTTCAAATGAACGTTGATTCAATCACCATCTTTGTCTCAATGTCTTGCCCCGAGAACTCCAACTAACATGACAATGAGAGGAGAAGGAAAACTCGAGAGGGATCGATCTTATCGAAGGTCGAACAACTCAGGATCAACTCACGGAGTGAGAAATTGAAACATCTCTCGAGCTGAGACACAAAACACATATCGAGAGGGGAGGAAAGAAACAAATGACGAGGTTTCAATTTGGCAGGTTACAAATCCACACTTGACTAAGGTGGAGCATGAATTTCAAGTAGCAAGGAGATAATTGCCATGATTTCGTAACGTGATACCTTAAGGAAGGTGACTCGTGGAATTATCCCTTAAGTGGCAAAAAGAATTACTTTTGATACAGAGATCATTGGAACTCTCTATACCAGCCTAAGGCAATTTACGAGCAATTGTTTGACGGAGTTCGGGAGAGCGACACACTCGGGCTAGAATGGATGATGTGAACTACCTTGTTGAAGACAACACAAGGGATGATTTTGCTTGCGCGTGCTCTCAAGAACTTGAGCATTTCCATATTCATCAAGTTTCTACCAACATCCGAGTCAAGGATCCTGGCAACACATCTTACTACCTTGACGAATATTGATGGACAATGCAGATGCATAGAAAGACAACTCTTTCTCAGATTTCACCTTAGCGAGGCCAAGGGAATGAAATCTGGATGATCGATCGAGAGACATTTAGCACTCCGCTTCTAATGTTCTCCTTGATATACTGGTTACCACGGTCATGCTTTAAAGCATCAGCATAGCCATCAAGTAATGGTCGGACTTCGGAATACAATAGATCCATAAGGAACAACTTCTGGAGTAAATCCTACGAAATCCTTATGGGGAGGTGGCCAACTTCCTCAATCAAGATACTACAATAATAGGTCTTCCGGCTGGGTGTGTTGGCCACGACATCCACTTTACCGGTTACAGAGAGACCAATATTATAGTTCTTGGAGTGTGTTCCAACCATCATATCTGCCTGAGATTCAGATCTGGTTGGTGTCAGGATATTCCAGACTCATCAAGTCTAGAAAGAAAAATGAAAGTTTGCAACACAAATCGACGAGATGATGTTGCGAGACTCTCGGGGAAATGAACTACGGTAGCAAGCTCCAAAACATGAGCTGGTTCTGCTAAACACATGTGAACACGCTGTCTCAGACAAGCATGACCACATAATAGTCTTATGATAAAACACTACCGAGTTCAGGTTGGGAACCATCATCAAGGATATCGAAGTCTTATGCATTACCATGGATTAGCACTTAACTCCTTCTCCTAGAACAAATCAGTCAGTGGCTTGGTGTGCTAGGGACACATATGGACTGGAGGTAGCGAGCCTATCAAACCATAGAATACTTCGCACATGCATGACTAACTTGGGATGATTCCAAGGAAGCAGAACACGCTTTCTTGAATCCACGGCGGCAACTTTCACCAAATGCACGTGAATCAGAGGTAGTCACTTCTTTCATCCAAACATATGCTTCATGAGCTACCATGAAGAAATGCTTTCAAAGTTTCCAACGCTAACTTAGATGTTCAACATGAATCATGGACAAGATGACAATGTTGTCAATGGGCTCAACAAACAACCATCCAGGCTTCCATATAGATGGAATTCCACAATTAAGTGAACACGGTGATAGCATTGGTCATAACAAAGGATGTAATGGTGTATGCCCGAGGAATCAACCTCGAGTAGGACAACATTACGAACATCGTTGGTTCTGATTTGGTTTGAGGATAGCCCACACTCAAATCAAAGTTTGGACAAGAAAATAGATCCAATAACTGATCACGAGGACCAATCGATGAAGATATCATCTTTCTTCAACACACACACACACAAAAGATATCCCTTAACACGAACTAAGCAAGACAAGCTTTTATCTTCCAACTCTCCAAGTTGTTGTTAAGCTTAACAAACTATCTCAGGGGTATCCAACACAGATTCTTGGAGAAAAGGGTGGCTACAAGAAACCAACTTGATCACGAACTCAACATAGCGATCAGGTGACAACCTGGTGATACTTCCAAGAAGATATTTGGAAAATCACAACCCACTGATATGTTATTAAGCTCAAGAACAATCTTGCTTTGCGAGGCAAGATGATGTGATCAATAGAGCAAGGGTTTGACACAATCCTAACTCATTGATCGAATAGTGCTCCGGAAATAAGGACTAGGTAGCACGATCAATCTTAGAATGATGATTCAATAACCAACACGCTAAGAATGAGTTTATTGTCCATTAACTACGAAGCAACGGGGTTGCTAGGAGTATTGATTTCACACATCACAGTTCACTTGTTGGCATTCCGGTTACAACAACACGTAACCGATGAATGAATAATGATGGCGATAAGTATCACTGCGTCAAGAATTCATAAGAGGTGGTGCAATTCTCATGACATTCTTGACATAAATATGGTAACACTCCAAGGTAGAACAGAGCAAAAGCTGGGTTGGCATTTTGATCCATGGAATACAACTACTTTGACCCAATCCTAGATATGGATAAGGTACTGGAGTTTGTTTCTCCTAGTCATTCTGGAATAGAATGGCTTGACGGACCACAAGAATAGCAGGCATCAATGAACACGATCGCACAACTACTCCCGACTATCAGTTGATAGACGAGAGTCATAAAACAACTAAAGAGGGACAAATCAAGGGAACATATAATTTTCTGAGTTGTGGATGCATAGATTAGTATGTCAAACCAAGTTCAACAGGTTTCTTCCGAATAACCCATGCAGAAAGGTAGAGCTGGCAGAATCACAATTATGAATGGAGAACTCCTCAGGAGTACTCTAATGGTGATCTTTTGGTTCAAAGAACTTCTGCCTTAATGGTTCATGGTATTTGGAAGAAGGAAATACCATGGACCTCGAGGACTATCGCAAAGGTTACTAATATCCTAAAGGAACTAGCAACACTATCAACATGAAGCAAGTAGGGTGAATCTTGGGCTTAAGAACCCAGAAGTAGAATATCTACTACTAAATGGCATCATGGGATGTTTTCGAGAATGGTGGCCAAAATCATCACACTGGGAATAGAAACATTGCTAGATCACTGAGTGGTTCTCGAAGACACCTAGGGTCATAATACTAACTCCAACATACATGTCAAGGCAATGGAGTACCTCAACAGACCGATTAGTGTGCTTAATCTGGCCCAAAGGAACATCGAGAACAGGAAGAAGGGAGTTGCAAATGCATCGGACTATTTAAAAACCTGGGATGACTCGGACAGCATAACGGCTGTAAATGCTCAAAAGATTTGAGACATCCTGCAAAAATGGTGGCATAACCACTCAACATCACAATATCAAAGTTCTGAGGCCAGCTACGAACATATGGAAGTAGTAGGAACTGAACTGAGGCTTGAACTCAACAATCCTAGGCAACTACGGTTTAGTAACACGTCATCCTGAGAGATAGAAGAGAAGCCTAGTCCTTAACCCCGTAGAAAAGATAAGATGACTCAGATCAAAAGGTCATGAGGATAAGGAGTAAAAGAGCCTTACGTTCCCATCCACAATCAATTCCCTTACATAACTATAACATTTCTAGACACGACTTCGACCAGCTTGGCTTGGTAATCCTACAAGCAGTCAGGCTCTGATACCAAAGTTGTCAGGACCCCGATTCTAAGTCACACCGATCTATCCTGTAACATCTCATATCACTTTGCGGCCTCACGCACGGTATTCCCACGGGTGTCGCCTTACCATGGCCCGGGACGGTTTGCGCCTTTTGGCCCACGTATATGATAGTGTCGCTAGCATCCATATGACAGAGAACCCGGGCCGACATGACTAGTCGTGAACCCAAAGTGGCACTAACTTACGGGAACAGGCATACATGAATCAACATCGAGCATGTCGGTCAGCAGCATGTGAATCTAGGCTGTAGCACTGGGCTAACAGGACTCCGGATGTCACCGCGTGACATTTCCCCGAAGGGACAGACACAGGAACGAAGTGAATCACATGCTGGCCAGTCAAGTGCTCCAGAGCAGTAGTGCTGGGCTAGCAGGACTCCGGTGAACCGGGCTGTAGCGGACTACTATGGCTCATGGAAGCACAAGACTACATTTCCCCATAAGAGAGGCTACCAAGGATAAACAACTAGGTTGTCGGATCCCACACATACCAAGCATTTCAATCATACACACAATATGCTCGATATGTGTAAATACAACATGGCATCACAACATAACTCTACGACTCAAGTATTTATTCATTAGGCTCCGAGGAGTGAGATATTACAAACATGGGTCTCACCCAACATTCAGAGCATACAAGTCAAAGCACATGCGGAAGCTTAACTTGTCTAAGTACAGACAACTAAAAATGAAGAAGGCTGAGGAGCCTGACTATCTACCAGACCCTCCCAAGGGTACAAGATCGTAGCTGAGGTAACAAGCTAAACGTCGAAGTCCAAGCGGAACTACTAGCGAGACTAAAGTCTCTCTGTAAAACATAAAATAAGCAACCGTGAGTACAAATGTACCCAGCAAGACTTACATCAGAACTATCTACATATGCATCAGTATCAACAAAGGGGATGGTGGAGTTTAACTGCAGCAAGCCAGCTTTGACTCAGTGGCTAACCTGAACTATGACTGCAAGTAACTCGTTTGAGGTGGCGCACACGAGTCCAAAAATTCACCATATCAATACACCACTATGGATCCGCTCCCGTCTCCCTACGAGAACGCCATCCATAGCACTCACGCTTATCTTGCGAGTTTTAGAGTAACCACTTTCACTTGTCTATGAACTATGCAAGGGGTCCAAGTTTCCATATCCGAGGAATCCGGCTATTCGAATAGATAATGATAACCCTGCAGGGGTGTACTTCTTCACACACGCTCCCACCACTTATCGTCGTTTACACGACATGTACTCGGCAACCTTCAAGCGGAAGCCCAACGAGGGTGTCGGCCACGGCCTACCTAAACACCTAAGTCTCTAGTTGATGAGGACATCAATACCATTGTTACACCCACAGGCCCTGCTGCTATACATACTGGACCAATTACTAGAGCTCGCGCACGCCAACTAAATTACCAGGTACTTTCGTTTCTTAGTAATGATTCTAATGTTCATGAGAATATGATGCTGCCTAAATTGGATACATTTGTTTTGCTTACAAATGAAGGGCCTAGCTTGGAGAAGGATGAACATTGGAGCAAGAACAAGCATGGAGATGATGGCAGGCGCAAGGGGAACAAGAACGGAGTTACAAGTGATGATTTCAGGACTTTGAAGCCACCATAATGGGTGCATGAAGCCTTGGACGAAATATACAAGATGCCACTTCATAAATTTCGTCCCGAGGCTATTTTAGGTGTTGCGTCACCTTATTATTGGGCCAGGCCCATGTAATTTCGAAATACATAAGTATAGGCTATTTTTAGAGTCCGTATGTGTGGGGAAACAAGAGATAGGGTTGATTTCGGACCCCTCCACCAAGGGCCACGAAATTCCCCCCTCTTCCTCCATATATACAGCCCTTAGGGCATCGTTTAGACTTTGGGTTTTGTTTAGATTAAAAGTTCGCCATAGCTGCAACTTCGCGTACTTCGTTTGTGTTCAACGACCAGACAAAGGCGTCACAGAACCCCACCTTGATCAATAAAGCTTTCATCTTATATTCGCAATATCCAGATTGCAATCTTAGTTTCTTGCTTGTTCTTCGTTTGCTTGCAGGAAACAGACCCTCGTGGTCAGGTTGATCATGCTCCGGCGTGGTCAATAACCTCTCGGAGTTGGTTTAGCGATTGTTAAGGCGCGACGTCCTCGCACGTTCGTAGTCGGATCGTCAAAGTCGACTTCCACCAAAGCGATATCCATCATCTCATCGAAAGACGGGACACCTTTGCCTCTATCAAGTGGTATCAGATTTCCAGGTTGCTCGGTGAGATTTTACAGTTTTTCGTAGTTTAGATCGAGTCTGTTCTTCATACCTACAGTCCACGAAAAAGCCACAAAAAAAATTTAGGGTTAGTTCATCATATCCGAACCAATCTGAGCCTTTGCATAATCTTTTTAGGGTTTTGCTTTGTTGAATTTGCGGTTGCATCGTCGGTCTAGTTGCTGGTCTTAGAGTCTAGTCTTTTAGAGTTTCGAGTTCTGGTCATAAGTTGTTACGCCGCCGCCGCACCATCATCATCGCCCCTGCCATCTACCACCACCGCTCCGAATCCGTATCCATATACCACCACCAATCCGTGTCCATATACCACCACCGATCCATATCCATATACTACCACCGCTACCACCACCGCTGCCATATACCACCACCATATATCTACCACCAATCCGAGTTCCTTGGTTATTAGGTTTGTTTCCGAGATCCATCTAGTTTCCGATTCGTGTTTTCCTTGCCGGAGTAGGTTTCGGAAAAAATAAGTCGGGTAGCCACGCTCCGTTTAGGCCCAAAATTTTTCGAAAACGCATTTTTCGAAAAAATTTCTGGCTATCCTATTTTTAGGTGTTTCTGAGTGTTTTGAGACAGGTGCCATTATAGGAAGTTTTTTTTGACCCGTTTCCAATTTTTGGGTCCGGGCAGTCGAAAAAAAAAATTTGGTCGAAAAAAAAATTTCGTGCCCATCCTGTCAGTTTGACCTAGGAAGAGTTTTGAGACACTCGCCATTATAGTGATTTTTCGCAAAAAAAAAGCAGCGCAAAAAAAAGAGCGCAAAATAAAAAAAGAGCGAAAAAAAATTCAGAGTGTGCTTTTCCCTTGTTTACGTGCCGCGCCGTGATTTTGTTGGTGTTCTAGGCTCGCGTCTCTAGCACAGTCTAGCCTAGGACCAGCACAGTACCGTCGTTGAGCGTTTATTCAACTTTGCATCTCTGAATTGATTATTGCTGACCCTTTTTGCTACCATACTATAAGCCTTCCCAGCTCCACATACATCTACGTCGTGTGTTTGACTCTCCCTGGTAATCGCTCTATCCAAGCTTTGAGAGTTTTTGACTACAACGGTTGCCGATCACCGCCTGCTGCTGGGTAAGAACTGGTAAGAATTTGAGATTTGCTTGACGGATTTGTGATACACCACCACCACTTCTTAGTAGTCTCTAGGATCATATTCTTGTGTGTTTCTATTGCTGCTAACCATGCCAGGATCACAAGCCGACGAGATTGACTGGGAGAACTTATCGAACAAGGAGCTTCATGATAAGTTTCAGCAAATGATGACTGAACAGGTACAAGATGTGCTGAACAATTTTGAAGAGGCCATGGAGAAGATCACTGGCCTTGAGAAGACGTTCGAAACAAAGCTCGATAACAGATTTAATGAACTGCTTGCGCGTCTTCCACCACCGGCTGCACCTGTCGCACCTCTGCAACAACAACAACTACGCCCCCTTCCGAATCAGTATGGACGAGCACAGCGTGTTCCTATTGAGCTAGGACAAAATTCTGGTGCCGCTGTTACTGCTGTTGGTGCTTCTTTGGCTCCTGCTACTGCTCCTGCTGGTACCCAGGAGGATGATGAGTATGCGGGCGATTATGAGGATGAGGTTGATCAAAATCAGATCTACGAGCAGCCACCAGCACCACCACCAGTAGGTCGACCTCAGGTATATATTCGTAATGGTAGGCCTGCACCACCACCTCAGGTACGAGATGATGTCCATATTCCTAAACTGAAATTGAATATTCCACCATTTGAGGGTAGATATGTTCCTGATATATATCTTACTTGGGAGTTAGAAACTGAACAACGATTTACATGTTTACAATATCCTGAGGAGAGACGAGTTGCTGCTGCTGTTTGTGCTTTCACTAGTTTTGCATGTGTATGGTGGTCTGAACATTGTAGATTATATCCTATTCCAACTACTTGGGCTGCTTTGAAAACTGCTATGCGTACGTGTTGGGTTCCACCATATTATCAACGTGAATTGCTTCAAAAATTGCAGCGTTTAAGACAAGGAAAAAATTCTGTAGAAGAATATTATCAGGAATTACAAACTGGCATGATTCGATGTGGTATTGTTGAGGAGAATGAAGCTATGCTTGCACGTTTTCTGGGTGGATTAAATAGAGAGATTCAGACCATTCTAGACTATAAGGAGTATACTAATATCACTCGTTTATTCCATCTTGCTTGTAAAGCTGAACGTGAAGTGCAGGATCGACAAGCATTGGCGCGAACTAACTTTTCTGCAGGCCGACCTTCATCATGGACACCGCGTGCATCTTCTACTTCAACTGCACGAGCACCTCAATCAGGTGCCTCCTACAGCCGTGATACAAGAAAACAGGAACAACCACCATTATCTGCCAAGAGCGCACCTGCCGGGCCTGCACAGAGTTCTTCTTCTTCTAGGGCATCAACAGGGCACACAAGTGATATTATTTGTCGTCGTTGTAAGGGAGGAGGTCATTATGCGAGAGAATGCAAATCTCCGCGTGTGATGATTGCTACCGCGGATGGTGGATATGAGTCTGCTAGTGACTATGATGAGGAGACATTGGCTCTTATTACACGTGAAGAACATGGTGGAGATGATTCTGATCATGAGACGCAATACATGGCTCCTGAAGACGCTGATAGGTATGAATGTTTAGTTGCTCAACGTGTTTTGAGTGTGCAGGTCACACAAGCTGAGCAAAATCAGAGGCACAATTTGTTCCATACCAAGGGAGTTGTGAAGGAACGTTTTGTGCGCGTCATCATAGACGGAGGGAGCTGCAACAACTTGGCTAGCATGGAGATGGTGGAGAAGCTTTCTCTCACCACAAGACCACATCCACATCCTTACTACATCCAATGGTTCAACAACAGCGGCAAGGTTAAGGTAACACGTACTGTTCGTGTGCATTTTAGTATCTCTACATATGCTAATTATGTTGATTGTGATGTGGTACCTATGCAAGCATGTTCCTTATTACTTGGTAGACCATGGCAATTTGATAAAAATTCTGTACACCATGGTAGAAACAATCACTATACTCTTGTTCATAAGGATAAAAATATTACTTTACTTCCTATGACTCCTGATTCCATTTTGAAAGATGATATTAATAGAGCTAATAAAGCACAACAGGAGAAGAATAAGAGTGAAAATCAGATTGTGGCAAAAGAATTTGAGCAACAAATGAAGCCTAATAATAAACAATCTAGTGTTGCTTCTGAAACTAAATTGAAAAGTGCATGTTTATTTGCCACCAAATCTGATATTGATGAGCTAGATTTCAGCAAATCTGTTTGCTATGCTTTTGTGTGCAAAGAGGCATTATTTTCATTCGAGGACGTGCCTTCCTCTTTGCCTCCTGCTATCACTAACATTTTGCAGGAGTTCACTGACGTTTTTCCACAAGACGTGCCACCGGGATTACCGCCTATTCGAGGGATTGAGCATCAGATTGACTTAATTCCCGGTGCTTCACTGCCAAACCGTGCACCATACCGTACCAATCCAGAGGAGACGAAGGAGATTATGCGTCAAGTACAAGAGCTTCTCGACAAAGGTTATATACGCGAATCCCTTAGTCCTTGTGTTGTTCCTATTATTCTAGTGCCGAAAAAGGATGGTACATCACGTATGTGTGTTGATTGTAGAGGCATTAATAATATTACTATTCGTTATCGTCATCCTATTCCTAGGCTAGATGATATGCTTGATGAATTGAGTGGCTCTACAATATGCTCCAAAGTTGATTTGCGTAGTGGCTACCATCAAATTCGTATGAAATTGGGAGATGAATGGAAAACAGCATTTAAAACTAAGTTTGGATTATATGAGTGGTTAGTCATGCCTTTTGGGTTAACTAATGCGCCTAGTACTTTCATGAGACTAATGAACGAAGTTTTACGTGCTTTCATTGGACGATTTGTGGTAGTCTATTTTGATGATATACTGATTTATAGCAGATCTTTGGAAGAACATTTGGAACATTTACGTGTTGTTTTTATTGCTCTACGTGATGCACGTTTGTTTGGTAACCTTGGGAAGTGCACCTTTTGCACCGACCGAGTATCTTTTCTTGGCTATGTTGTTACTCCACAGGGAATTGAAGTTGATAAAGCCAAGATTGAAGCTATTGAGAGTTGGCCGTAGCCCAAAACGGTCACACAAGTGAGGAGTTTTCTTGGCCTCGCTGGATTCTATAGGCGTTTTGTGAGAGATTTCAGCACCATTGCTGCACCTCTCAACGAGCTTACAAAGAAGGATGTGCCTTTTGTTTGGGGTACCGCACAGGAAGAAGCCTTCACGGTATTGAAAGATAAGTTGACACATGCTCCTTTACTCCAACTTCCTGATTTTAATAAGACTTTTGAGCTTGAATGTGATGCTAGTGGAATTGGATTAGGAGGTGTGTTATTACAAGATTGCAAACCTGTTGCATACTTTTCTGAAAAATTGAGTGGGCCTAGTCTGAATTATTCTACTTATGATAAAGAATTATATGCTCTTGTTCGGACTTTAGAAACATGGCAACATTATTTATGGCCCAAAGAATTTGTTATACATTCTGATCATGAATCTTTGAAACATATTAAAAGTCAAGCTAAACTGAATCGTAGACATGCTAAATGGGTTGAATTCATTGAGACTTTCCCTTATGTCATTAAACACAAGAAGGGAAAAGAAAATGTTATTGCTGATGCATTGTCTCGTCGCTATACTATGCTTTCACAACTTGACTTCAAAATATTTGGTTTGGAGACCATCAAAGATCAATATGTGTATGATGCTGATTTTAAAGATGTAATGCAGAATTGCAAAGAAGGAAGAATGTGGAACAAGCTTGTCGTTAACGGATGGATTTGTGTTTCGTGCTAACAAGCTATGCATTCCAGCTAGCTCCGTTCGTCTTTTGTTGTTGCAGGAGGCGCATGGAGGAGGATTAATGGGACACTTTGGCGTGAAGAAGACGGAGGACGTACTTGCTACACATTTCTTTTGGCCAAAGATGAGACGGGATGTTGAGCGTTTTATTGCTCGCTGCACTACATGTCAAAAAGCTAAGTCACGACTCAATCCTCATGGTTTATATATGCCTTTGCCTGTACCTAGTGTTCCTTGGGAGGATATATCTATGGACTTTGTTTTAGATTTACCTCGAACAAAGAAGGGGAGGGATAGCATATTTGTTGTCGTGGATAGATTCTCGAAAATGGCACACTTTATACCATGTCATAAAAGCGATGATGCTGTTAATGTTGCTGATTTGCTCTTTCGTGAAATTATTCGCTTGCATGGTGTGCCAAATACTATTGTTTCAGATCGTGATACTAAATTTCTTAGCCACTTTTGGAGATGTTTATGGGCTAAGTTGGGGACTAAACTGCTTTTTAGTACTACTTGTCACCCCCAAACTGATGGCCAAACTGAAGTAGTCAATAGAACATTGTCTACTATGCTTAGGGCTGTTTTGCAGAGTAATAAGAAAATGTGGGAGGAATGCTTGCCTCATATTGAATTTGCTTATAATCGTTCATTGCATTCTACTACTAAGATGTGCCCTTTTGAAGTTGTGTATGGTTTCCTACCTCGTGCACCTATTGATTTGTTGCCTCTTCCATCTTCGGAGAAGGTTAATTTTGATGCTAAACAACGTGCTGAATTGATTTTAAAAATGCATGAGTTAACTAAGGAAAACATTGAGCGTATGAATGCCAAATATAAACTTGCTGGAGATAAGGGTAGAAAACATGTTGTGTTTGCACCTGGAGATCTTGTTTGGTTACATTTGCGTAAGGATAGATTTCCTGATTTGCGCAAATCAAAGCTCATGCCACGGGCTGATGGTCCTTTTAAGGTGTTAGAGAAAATAAATGATAATGCATATAAACTTGAGCTGCCTGCAGATTTTGGGGTTAGTCCCACTTTTAACATTGCAGATTTGAAGCCTTATTTGGGTGAGGAAGATGAGTTTCCGTCGAGGACGACTTCATTTCAAGAAGGGGAGGATGATGAGGACATCAATACCATTGTTACACCCACAGGCCCTGCTGCTATACATACTGGACCAATTACTAGAGCTCGCGCACGCCAACTAAATTACCAGGTACTTTCGTTTCTTGGTAATGATTCTAATGTTCATGAGAATATGATGCTGCCTAAATTGGATACATTTGTTTTGCTTACAAATGAAGGGCCTAGCTTGGAGAAGGATGAACATTGGAGCAAGAACAAGCATGGAGATGATGGCAGGCGCAAGGGGAACAAGAACGGAGTTACAAGTGATGATTTCAGGACTTTGAAGCCACCATAATGGGTGCATGAAGCCTTGGACGAAATATACAAGATGCCACTTCATAAATTTCGTCCCGAGGCTATTTTAGGTGCTGTGTCACCTTATTATTGGGCCAGGCCCATGTAATTTCGAAATACATAAGTATAGGCTATTTTTAGAGTCAGTATGTGTGGGGAAACAAGAGATAGGGTTGATTTCGGACCCCTCCACCAAGGGCCACGAAATTCCCCCCTCTTCCTCCATATATACAGCCCTTAGGGCATCGTTTAGACTTTGGGTTTTGTTTAGATTAAAAGTTCGCCATAGCTGCAACTTCGCGTACTTCGTTTGTGTTCAACAACCAGACAAAGGCATCACAGAACCCCACCTTGATCAATAAAGTTTTCATCTTATATTCGCAATATCCAGATTGCAATCTTAGTTTCTTGCTTGTTCTTCGTTTGCTCGCAGGAAACAGACCCTCGTGGTCAAGTTGATCGTGCTCCGGCGTGGTCAATAACCTCTCGGAGTTGGTTTAGCGATTGCTAAGGCGCGACGTCCTCGCACGTTCATAGTCGGATCGTCAAAGTCGACTTCCACCAAAGCGATATCCATCATCTCATCGAAAGACGGGACACCTTTGCCTCTATCACTAGTCCAGGTTTATCGCCTATTCAGGTTCCATCCGCAGGGAGTCCGACCGAGATTTCCACATACGGCCCCGAACGATGTGAACAGGGTTCTCGAGACACCAAACGGGCGCCCGGTACACCGTGCCACGGTGTATCTACCGCAACATAGCCCACCCCTAGGGTCAGCGCTACGCACGGCCGCCAACACATAACCTACAAACACCAGAAACTAGTTGCAACTCCTGGACAGGGTACTAGGGTGACTAAGAAGCCGAGAGGGTCAATTAAGGATCCCAATGAGTGGTAGTAGCTGTTCATGGATCACAGACACAGAACTCAGTTCCTGAGGACGGCTGCAATGAGACAACCCACCATGTACTCCTACATGGCCTCTCACCGCTGCCTTTACCAAATCGTGTTCACACACTTAGCTCACACACAGTAGGACATGTTCACACACCTCCGATTCATCCCCGATGAATCAGACCCGACACAACTCTATGCAATAGCACGCATGACAAACAAGCATGAATGAGTAGGCACATCAGGGCTCAAACAACTCCTACTCATGCTAGTGGGTTTCATCTATTTATTGTGGCAATGACAGGTCATGCAGAGGATAAGGGGTTCAACTACCGCAGCAAGTAACAGATGAATCATTGTTGTCCTAATGCAGTAAAAGAGAGCCAGAGCGAGAGAGTGGGATTGTATCGGAATGAACAAGGGGGTTTTGCTTGCCTGGCACTTCTGAAGATATCATTGGGTCTTCATCAGTGTCAACGATCACAGCGTCGGTACAACGTCTATCGAGAGGGGACAAATACTAGCAACAGAGAAAGAAACACAATCAATGCAATGCACAATATGATGCATGATCATGACATGTCAATATGCTCTGGTTTGAGCTAATGCAACTAGCAACATGTTAAATGGAGTTGGTTTGAACCCTAGGTTCAAATTCAAACTCCATATGTGAGAGTTTAAATTCTATTTATGTGAATTGGCCTAAACAGCAGCCATAAGTTGTTCTAACATGCATGAAAATGCCATAAACAGATTCCTTGAATTTTTCTGATAATTTTTCATATATAAATTATTTCATTTGGAGTTACGGTTTAATTTCTATGATTTTTTGAAGTTTAAGTCATTTTCTGGAACTCCTGAATTGTTTTAAAACAGAAATTGATTACTGCGTCAGCATGACATCGTCATGACGTCAGCAGGTCAACGGGGTACGGTCCAGGTCAAACCTGACCAGTGGGTCCGGTCAAGTGACCCGGTGACATTTAGTGTCACAGACAGGTGGGTCCGGTCAACGGCCATGTCAGCGAGGTCAACGGTGACGCATGGGGCCACTGCGTTTAGATTAATCTTAATCTATTTTTGTTAGCTGGTTAGTTAGGCAGCCGGGGCCGCATGTCAGTGAGCCAGGGGGGTTAGTTAGTGGTTCAATTAGCCGCTAATGACGCGTCCACATCATCATCGCCGGCGTTACAACCACCGGCGTAAACAGAGCACGGCGAGGTTGCTCGTCCGGCCAACTCCGGCAAAGAGAGGTTGCGCGGCCGGGCGCGTTGGAAGCGGCGCAATGAGGCGCGTCCGTTGGTGGCCTCGGGCGGTGCTGGGGTGGCGTGCAACGGCGGGGACGGCGGGTTGGGCGGCGGCCGGAGTACGGCGTCGATGGGGATCGGGTCTAGGGAACGAAATTAACAGAGAGGAGAGAGGGGAAACGACGGCGGCCTCACAGGGAGTAGAAATGGGGCTCGAAGAGCTCGGGGACGACCGCCAGGTGACAGATCGATGGCGGCTCCCTCCGGTGGCCGACGTTGAAGACGAAGACGATGGCGACGGAGCAGCGTGTCTCAAGCTCGCTTGCTTCGATGGATAGGCCTGCGACGTCTTGGCGGAGCGGTTGGACGGCTAGGAAGGCAAGGGGTGGGCTGTGGCCGCGAGGGCAGCGAGGGGCAGCGATGGTGGCGCTCGGCCAGTGAGAGAGAGAGCCAGGGGAGGGGAGAGGTTGCGGGTGAGGGAGAGAGAGGTCAGGAGGTCTCTAGGCATCTCCAAACGCGGGATCAGGGAGAAGGACGGGCCTCCAGCGCGAAGCAGGAGGTGGCCGTAGCTGCGCGTGCGTCGACACGCACCTGCTCCTACTGGCAGGAGGAAGACGACCCGGTGGGGGTACGTGGGCTGGACCAGGTAGGTGCAGGTAAGAGGCCCGGTGGGCTTTCGTTTTTCTTTTGTTTCTTTTGTTTCTGTTTTGTTTTGTTTAATTGCCACTGAATTCAAATTCAAACAAATTTGAAAACGGTGCCAAAACTCCCTTGGATAATTTTATGTCACTTAAGGTCTACTCCTCATATACATAAAATGTCTCAGGGCATTTGAAAATATATTCATTATATATTATGAATATAACTCCAAATTCAAATAGAATATTGATTTAAAATCAGAGCCCAAATAATCCCTTAGAAATGTTCCAAAATTTTGGTTTGATTTATAACTCTTGCCAAAATTGTCAGAGCTATTTCTAGGGCATTTTGGATTTACTGATTGCAATTTTAGGGTTTCTTGCCCTTTTATTAAAATGATTTCTGAGGCTTTCAATTTCCTCATTTCAACTTTCGGAATATAGACATGATGCACACATGAAGCTAGCCTAGAGCATTACCAGAAGCTAGGGATGTGACACGAACGACGAGTGTCGGGACAAGCAGCCCAGTCGGCATCGGAGTATGCAACAAGAGAGGTGTAGGTAGAAGGTGTGATGTGCATACCAAAATCTAAAGTGCCCTTAACGTACCGAACTATGTGTTTGACAAGGTTAAGGTGGGAGGTGCGAGGCGCATGCATGAACAAACACGCCTGCTGAACGGAGTAAGATAGATCGGGGCGAGTGATAGTGAGATACTGCAAAGCACCGGTGAGACTGTGGTAGGTGGTAGCATCAGCGGCGTCAAGGAGGTCACCGGAGTTAACGGAAAGCTTGGCTCCGGAATCAATGGGGGTACGAACAATATGACACTCGGACATGCCGGCACGCTGGATAATGTCGAGCACGTATTGCCGTTGCGAAAGAAAAAGGGAGGAGGAAGAGCGGGTAACAGAGACTCCGAGAAAGTGCGAGAGAGATCCCAGATCAGTCATGGCAAACTCCTGCCGAAGACGAGAAATGACATACTGAAGAAAACTGGGGGATGACGCAGTTAGTATGATATCATCGACATATAAGAGGAGATAGGTAGTGTGCCCCGAGGATCGGTAGATAAACAAGGAGGTGTCACACTTAGAGGCGGTGAATCCTATAGTCACTAGGAAGGCGGCGAAGCGAGTGAACCAGGCGCGTAGGGCCTGCTTAAGACCGTAGAGAGATTTACGAAGGAGACACACGTGCGAAGGCGCGGTGGGATCCTCGAACCCAAGAGGCTGCTGATAGTAGACAGTCTCGGCTAAGTGACCATGCAGGAAGGCGTTCTTGACATCGAGCTGGTGAATGGGCCAAGAGGCTAAAATGGCGAGAGTGAGAACGACACGGATGGTGCTAGGCTTAACGACTGGTGAGAAGGTCTCATCGTAGTCGATCCCCTCGGTCTGAGAGAAACCACGGACAACCCAACGTGCTTTGTAGCGCGCAAGGGTTCCATCAGAATGATACTTGACATGAAAAACCCACTTCCGCCTGATACTCATCGGTCATGGCATCAGCTCAGTTAGGGTCGGCAAGGGCGGCACGGTAAGTGCGAGGTAGGGGAAATGGAAGGAGCGTCGACAAGAAAGTTAAGTTTGCGAGAGAGAAGGTGAAACACGGCTTTAGCACGCGTGCGCATGAGATGTGGGTTAGCAGGGGGTTGAACAGCGACTGCATGGGCGGTAGGGGTCGTGTGTTGGGGAACGTAGTAATTTCAAAAAAATTCCTACACACACACAGGATCATGGTGATGCATAGCAACAAGAGGGGAGAGTGTTGTCCACGTACCCTCGTAGACCGAAAGCGGAAGCGTTAGCACAATGATGTTGTTGTAGTCGTACGTCTTCACGATCCGACCGATCAAGCATCGAACGCACGGCACCTCCGAGTTCTGCACACGTTCAACTCGATGACGTCCCTCGAACACCGATCCAGCCGAGATTTGAGGGAGAATTCCGTCAGCACGACGGCGTGGTGATGATGATGATGTTCTACCGACGCAGGGCTTCGCCTAAGCACCGCTACGATATGACCGAGGTGGATTATGGTGGAGGGGGGCACCGCACACGGCTAAAAGATCTAAGAGATCAATTGTTGTGTCTATGGGGTGCCCCCTCCTCCGTATATAAAGGGGGGAGGAGGAGGGGGCGGCCAAGAGGAGGAGGCGCGCCCAAGGGGGGCAATCCTACTCCAAGTAGGTTTTGCCCCCCTTTCCTATTCCAACTAGGAGAAGGAGGAAGGAGGAGGTGGAGAGAAGGAAGGAGAAGGGGGGGCCGCCGCCCCCTTCCCTTTCCCAATTCGGATTGGGGCAAGGGGGGGGGGGGGCGCCACCTCCTGCTGCCTCTCCTCTTCCACCACTTTGGGCCCATGAGGCCCAATAACCCCCGGGGGGTCCCGGTAACCCCCCGGTACTCCGGTATATATCCGATAACCCCCGGAACCATTCCGGTGTCCGAATATAGTCGTCCAATATATCAATCTTCATGTCTCGACCATTTCGAGACTCCTCATCATGTCCGTGATCACATTCGAGACTCCGAACTACCTTTGGTACATCAAAACACATAAACTCATAATATAACCGTCATCTAACTTTAAGCGTGCGGACCCTACGGGTTCGAGAACTATGTAGACATGACCGAGACACGTCTCTGGTCAATAACCAATAGCGGAACCTGGATGCTCATATTGGCTCCTACATATTCTATGAAGATCTTTATCGGTCAAACCGCATAACAACATATGTTGTTCCCTTTGTCATCGGTATGTTACTTGCCCGAGATTCGATCGTCGGTATCTCAATACCTAGTTCAATCTCGTTACCGTCAAGTCTCTTTACTCGTTCCGTAATACATCATCCTGCAACTAACTCATTAGTTACAATGCTTGCAAGGCTTAAGTGATGTGTATTACCGAGTGGGCCCAGAGATACCTCTCCGACAATCGGAGTGACAAATCCTAATCTTGAAATACGCCAACCCAACAAGTACCTCTGGAGACACCTGTAGAGCACCTTTATAATCACCCAGTTACGTTGTGACATTTGGTGGCACACAAAGTGTTCCTCCGGTAAATGGGAGTTGCATAATCTCATAGTCACAGGAACATGTATAAGTCATGAAGAAAGCAATAGCAACAAACTAAACGATCAAGTGCTAAGCTAACGGAATGGGTCAGGTCAATCACATCATTCTCCTAATGATGTGATCCCGTTAATCAAATGACAACCCTTTGTCTATGGTTAGGAAACATAACCATCTTTGATTCAATGAGCTAGTCAAGTAGAGGCATACTAGTGACACTGTTTTGTCTATGTATTCACACATGTATCATGTTTCCGGTTAATACAATTCTAGCATGGATAATAAACATTTATCTTGATATAAGGAAATAAATAATAACTTTATTATTGCCTCTAGGGCATATTTCCTTCAGTCTCCCACTTGCACTAGAGTCAATAATCTAGATTACACAGTAATGATTCTAACACCCATGGAGCCTTGGTGTTGATCATGTTTTGCTCGTGGAAGAGGCTTAGTCAACGGGTCTGCAACATTTAGATCCGTATGTATCTTGCAAATCTCTATGTCTCCCACCTGGACTTGATCCCGAATGGAGTTGAAGCGTCTCTTGATGTGTTTGATTTTCTTGTGAAATCTGGATTCCTTTGCTAAAGCAATTGCACCAGTTTTGTCACAAAAGATTTTTATTGGACCCGATGCACTAGGTATGACACCTAGATCGGATATGAACTCCTTCATCCAGACTCCTTCATTTGCTGCTTCCGAAGCAGCTATGTACTCCGCTTCACATGTAGATCCCGCTACGACGCTTTGTTTAGAACTGCACCAACTGACAGCTCCACCGTTTAATAAAAACACATGTCCAGTTTGCGATTTAGAATCGTCCGGATCAGTGTCAAAGCTTGCATCGACGTAACCATTTACGACGAGATCTTTGTCACCTCCATAAACGAGAAACATATCATTCGTCCTTTTCAGGTATTTCAGGATGTTCTTGACCGCTGTCCAGTGATCCACTCCTGAATTACTTTGGTACCTCCCTGCTAAACTAATAGCAAGGCACACATCAGGTCTGGTACACAGCATTGCATACATGATAGAGCCTATGGCTGAAGCATAGGGAACATCTTTCATTTTCCCTCTATCTTCTGCAGTGGTTGGGCATTGAGTCTTACTCAACTTCACACCTTGTAACACAGGCAAGAACCCTTTCTTTGCTTGATCCATTTTGAACTTCTTCAAAACTTTGTCAAGGTATGTGCTTTGTGAAAGTCCAATTAAGCGTATCGATCTATCTCTATAGATCTTGATGCCCAATATATAAGCAGCTTCACTGAGGTCTTTCATTGAAAAACTCTTATTCAAATATCCTTTTGATGAGGACATCAATACAATTGTTACACCCACAACCCCTGCTGCTATACATACTGGACCAATTACTAGAGCTCGTGCACGCCAACTAAATTATCAGGTACTTTCGTTTCTTGGTAATGATTTTAATGTTCATGAGAATATGATGCTGCCTAAATTGGATACATTTGTTTTGCTTACAAATGAAGGGCCTAGCTTGGAGAAGGATGAACATTGGAGCAAGAACAAGCATGGAGATGATGGCATGCGCAAGGGGAACAAGAACGGAGTTACAAGTGATGATTTCAGGACTTTGAAGCCACCATAATGGGTGCATGAAGCCTTGGACGAAATATACAAGATGCCACTTCATAAATTTCGTCCCGAGGCTATTTTAGGTGCTGCGTCACCTTATTATTGGGCCAGGCCCATGTAATTTCGAAATACATAAGTATAAGCTATTTTTAGAGTCCGTATGTGTGGGGAAACAAGAGATAGGGTTGATTTCGGACCCCTCCACCAAGGGCCACGAAATTCCCCCCCTCTTCCTCCATATATACAGCCCTTAGGGCATCGTTTAGACTTTGGGATTTGTTTAGTTAAAAGTTAGTCATTGCAACTTCGTGTACTTCATTTGTGTCCAACGACCAGACCAAGACCGCTTACGGATCCCCACCATTATCAATACTTCATATATATTCGCAATATTCAGATTGCTTTATCATATTCTTGCTCGTTCTTCGATTGCTTGCAGGAATAGACCTTCGTGGTCAGGCTGACCGTGCTTCCAGCATCGTCAGTAACCTCTCGGAGTTGGTTTAGCGATTGCTAAGGCGCAACGTCGTGCACGTTTGTAGTCAGATCGTCAAAGTCGTCTCCACCAAATCGATAGTTATCATCTCATCGAAAGATCGGGACACCCTCGCCTCTATCAAGTGGTATCAGATTTCCAGGTTGCTCGGTGAGATTTTACAGTTTTTCGTAGTTTAGATCGAGTCTGTTCTTCATACCTACAGTCCACGAAAAAGCCACAAAAAAAATTAGGGTTAGTTCATCATATCCGAACCAATCTGAGCCTTTGCATAATCTTTTTAGGGTTTTGCTTTGTTGAATTTGCGGTTGCATCGTCGTGTCTAGTTGCTGGTCTTAGAGTCTAGTCTTTTAGAGTTTCGAGTTCTGGTCATAAGTTGTCACGCCGCCGCCGCACCATCATCATCGCCCCTGCCATCTACCACCACCGCTCCGAATCCGTATCCATATACCACCACCAATCTGTGCCCATATACCACCACCGATCCATATCCATATACTACCACCGCTACCACCACCCCTGCCATATACCACCACCATATATCCACCACCAATCCGAGTTCCTTGCTTATTAGGTTTGTTTTCTGGATCCATCTAGATTCCGATTTGTGTTTTCCTTGCCGGAGTAGGTTTCGGAAAAAAAAAGAGTCGGGTAGCCACGCTCCGTTTAGGCCCAAAATTTTTCGAAAACGCATTTTTCGAAAAAATTTCTGGCTATCCTATTTTTAGGTGTTTCTGAGTGTTTTGAGACAGGTGCCATTATAGGAAGTTTTTTTTGACCCGTTTCCAGTTTTTGGGTCCGGGCAGTCGAAAAAAAAAATTGGTCGAAAAATTTCGTGCCCATCCTGTCAGTTTGAGCTAGGAAGAGTTTTGAGACACTCGCCATTATAGTGATTTTTTGCAAAAAAAAAAGAGCGAAAAAATAAAATTCAGAGTGTGCTTTTCCCTTGTTTACGTGCCGCGCCGTGATTTTGTTGGTGTTCTAGGCTCACGTCTCTAGCACAGTCTAGCCTAGGACCAGCACAGTACCGTCGTTGAGCGTTTATTCAACTTTGCATCTCTGAATTGATTATTGCTGACCCTTTTTGCTACCATAGTATAAGCCTTCCCAGCTCCACATACATCTACGTCGTGCGTTTGACTCTCCCTGGTAATCGCTCTATCCAAGCTTTGAGAGTTTTGACTACAACGGTTGCCGATCACCGCCTGTTGCTGGGTAAGAACTGGTAAGAATTTGAGTTTTGCTTGACGGATTTGTGACACCCACCACCACCACTTGTTCGTAGTCTGTAGGATCATATTCTTGTGTGTTTCTATTGCTGCTAACCATGCCAGGATCACAAGCCGACGAGATTGACTGGGAGAATTTATCGAACAAGGAGCTTCATGATAAGTTTCAGCAAATGATGACTGAACAGGTGCAAGATGTGCTGAACAATTTTGAAGAGGCCATGGATAAGATCACTGGCCTTGAGAAGACGTTCGAAACAAAGCTCGCTAACAGATTTAATGAATTGCTCGCGCGTCTTCCACCACCACCACCCGCTGCACCTAACGCACCTCTCCAACAACAACAACAACGACTACCTCCACGTCGCGAAATAGACCTTCGCCGAGCGAGCCGTGTTCCTCTTGCGTTTGGCCAAACTGTTGGTGCTGCTGTTGATACTTCTGTGGCTCCTGCTACTGCTGTTGCTGGTACCCAGGAGGATGATGAGTATGCGGGCGATTATGAGGATGAGGTTGATCAAAATCAGATCTACGAGCAGCCACCAGCACCACCACCAGCAGGTCGACCTCAGGTATATATTCGTAATGGTAGGCCTGCACCACCACCTCAGGTACGAGATGATGTCCATATTCCTAAACTGAAATTGAATATTCCACCATTTGAGGGTAGATATGTTCCTGATATATATCTTACTTGGGAGTTAGAAACTGAACAACGATTTACATGTTTACAATATCCTGAGGAGAGACGAGTTGCTGCTGCTATTTGTGCTTTCACTAGTTTTGCATGTGTATGGTGGTCTGAACATTGTAGATTGTATCCTATTCCAACTACTTGGGCCGCTTTGAAAACTGCTATGCGTACGCGTTGGGTTCCACCATATTATCAACGTGAATTGCTTCAAAAATTACAGCGCTTAAGACATGGAAAAAATTTTGTAGAAGAATATTATCAGGAATTACAAAATGGCATGATTAGATGTGGTATTGTTGAGGAGAATGAAGCTATGCTTGCACGTTTTCTGGGTGGATTAAATAGAGAGATTCAGACCATTCTAGACTATAAGGAGTATACTAATATCACTCGTTTATTCCATCTTGCTTGTAAAGCTGAACGTGAAGTGCAGGATCGACAAGCATTGGGGCGAACTAACTTTTCTGCAGGCCGACCTTCATCATGGACACCACGTGCATCTTCTACTTCAACTGCACCAGCACCTCCATCCGGTGCCACCTCCAGCCGTGATACAAGAAAACAGGCACAACCACCATTATCTGCCAAGAGCGCACCTGCGGGGCCTGCACAGCATTCTTCTTCTTCCATGGCATCAACAGGGCACACAAGTGATATTATTTGTCGTCGTTGTAAGGGAGGAGGTCATTATGCGAGGGAATGCAAATCTCCGCGTGTGATGATTGCTACCGCGGATGGTGGATATGAGTCCGCTAGTGACTATGATGAGGAGACATTGGCTCTTATTACACGTGAAGAACATGGTGGAGATGATTCTGATCATGAGACGCAATACATGGCTCCCGAAGACGCTGACAGGTATGAATGTTTAGTTGCTCAACGTGTTTTGAGTGTGCAGGTCACACAAGCTGAGCAAAATCAGAGGCACAATTTGTTCCATACCAAGGGAGTTGTGAAGGAACGTTCTGTGCGCGTCATAATAGACGGAGGGAGCTGCAACAACTTGGCTAGCATGGAGATGGTGGAGAAGCTTTCTCTCACCACAAGACCACATCCACATCCTTACTACATCCAATGGTTCAACAACAGCGGCAAGGTTAAGGTAACACGTACTGTTCGTGTGCATTTTAGTATCTCTACATATGCTGATTATGTTGATTGTGATGTGGTACCTATGCAAGCATGTTCCTTATTACTTGGTAGACCATGGCAATTTGATAAAAATTCTGTACACCATGGTAGAAACGATCACTATACTCTTGTTCATAAGGATAAAAATATTACTTTGCTTCCTATGACTCCTGATTCCATTTTGAAAGATGATATTAATAGAGCTAATAAAGCAAAACAGGAGACGAATAAGAGTGAAAATCAGATTGTGGCAAAAGAATTTGAGCAACAAATGAAGCCTAATAATAAACCATCTAGTGTTGCTTCTGAAATTAAATTGAAAAGTGCATGTTTATTTGCCACCAAATCTGATATTGATGAGCTAGATTTTAGCAAATCTGTTTGCTATGCTTTTGTGTGCAAAGAGGCATTATTTTCATTCGAGGACGTGCCTTCCTCTTTGCCTCCTGCTGTCACTAACATTTTGCAGGAGTTCGCTGACGTCTTTCCACAAGACGTGCCACCGAGATTACCGCCTATTCGAGGGATTGAGCATCAGATTGACTTAATTCCCGGTGCTTCACTGCCAAACCGTGCACCATACCGTACCAATCCAGAGGAGACGAAGGAGATTATGCGTCAAGTACAAGAGCTTCTCGACAAAGGTTATATACGCGAATCCCTTAGTCCTTGTGTTGTTCCTATTATTCTAGTGCCGAAAAAGGATGGTACATCACGTATGTGTGTTGATTGTAGAGGCATTAATAATATTACTATTCGTTATTGTCATCCTATTCCTAGGCTAGATGATATGCTTGATGAATTGAGTGGCTCTACAATATTCTCCAAAGTTGATTTGCGTAGTGGATACCATCAAATTCGTATGAAATTGGGAGATGAATGGAAAACAGCATTCAAAACTAAGTTTGGATTATATGAGTGGTTAGTCATGCCTTTTGGGTTAACTAATGCACCTAGTACTTTCATGAGATTAATGAACGAAGTTTTACGTGCTTTCATTGGACGATTTGTGGTAGTTTACTTTGATGACATATTGATTTATAGCAGATCTTTGGAAGAACATTTGGAACATTTACGTGCTGTTTTTATTGCTCTACGTGATGCACGTTTGTTTGGTAACCTTGGGAAGTGCACCTTTTGCACCGACCGAGTATCTTTTCTTGGCTATGTTGTTACTCCACAGGGAATTGAAGTTGATAAAGCCAAGATTGAAGCTATTGAGAGTTGGCCGCAACCCAAAACGGTGATGAGGACATGACTACCTTGGATATGACCAAAAATATTGCATATATGCATATTTGTCAGGTGATTTCTAGTGCAAACTATTCAATAATCTATTTATGTTATCCAGAACAAAAATACTTCACACACTTTTGTGTTTTGTCTAATTGCAGGTGTATGGGACATTTGTACAATCCACATGTGAAGATAAGGAAGAAAGAGATGTTTATTTGCTGTCCAAAAAGTTCTCTCACGTCACTTTTGGCCCAAGAGAAGATAGAGTCCAAGTCTCTCACGTTCTGGATTCAGATTCGGACTGCACAGACACACCTGACTCAAAACGCACACAAGTTTTTCATACGGACTCCGAATTGGGTGATTCTTTTTTTGTTGGAAACTAGATTTCGTGCACTTTCCAACCCAATTGGAATCACCTTCAAATTCGTCCGGAGCGTTGAGTTGTGGACGAAACAATCTGATGCTGCAGCAGAATCCGAGTCAAACTACAAGTCCAAAGGTGTTACATCACCTCCACTTGGGTCCATTGGCCTTGTACGACCTAGATTTAGTTTTAGGCTGCCTTGGGACGTCCTCCCACCTCCTTGGCCGCCACCCCTTGCTCCTATATAAGTAGATCCATCTAGTAGCTTTTTCCTTGGGATTTGTTTAGTTAAAAGTTAGCCATTGCAACTTCGTGTACTTCGTTTGTGTCCAACGACCAGACCAAGACCGCTTCCGGATCCCCACCTTTATCAATACTTCATATATACTCGCAATATTCAGATTGCTTTTATCATATTCTTGCTTGTTCTTCGATTGCTTGCAGGAATAGACCTTCGTGGTCAGGTTGATTGTGCTCCAGCGTGGTCAATAACCTTTCGGAGTTGGTTTAGCGATTGCTAAGGCGCAACGTCGTGCACGTTTGTAGTCGGATCGTCAAAGTCATCTTCACCAAATCGATAGTTATCATCTCATCGAAAGATCGGGACACCCCCGCCTCTATCACCTACCTCGTGCACCTATTGATTTGTTGCCTCTTCCATCTTCGGAGAAGGTTAATTTTGATGCTAAACAACATGCTGAATTGATTTTAAAAATGCATGAGTTAACTAAGGAAAACATTGATCGTATGAATGCTAAATATAAACTTGCTGGAGATAAGGGTAGAAAACATGTTGTGTTTGCACCTGGAGATCTTGTTTGGTTACATTTGCGTAAGGATAGATTTCCTGATTTGCGCAAATCAAAGTTAATGCCACGTGCTGATGGTCCCTTTAAGGTGTTAGAGAAAATAAATGATAATGCATATAAACTTGAGCTGCCTGCAGATTTTGGGGTTAGTCCCACTTTTAACATTGCAGATTTGAAGCCTTATTTGGGTGAGGAAGATGAACTTCCGTCGAGGACGACTTCATTTCAAGAAGGGGAGGATGATGAGGACATCAATACAATTGTTACACCCACAGCCCCTGCTGCTATACATACTGGACCAATTACTAGAGCTCGTGCACGCCAACTAAATTACCAGGTACTTTCATTTCTTGGTAATGATTTTAATGTTCATGAGAATATGATGCTGCCTAAATTGGATACATTTGTTTTGCTTACAAATGAAGGGCCTAGCTTGGAGAAGGATGAACATTGGAGCAAGAACAAGCATGGAGATGATGGCATGCGCAAGGGGAACAAGAACGGAGTTACAAGTGATGATTTCAGGACTTTGAAGCCACCATAATGGGTGCATGAAGCCTTGGACGAAATATACAAGATGCCACTTCATAAATTTCGTCCCGAGGCTATTTTAGGTGCTGCGTCACCTTATTATTGGGCCAGGCCCATGTAATTTCGAAATACATAAGTATAGGCTATTTTTAGAGTCCGTATGTATGGGGAAACAAGAGATAGGGTTGATTTCGGACCCCTCCACCAAGGGCCACGAAATTCCCCCCCTCTTCCTCCATATATACAGCCCTTAGGGCATCGTTTAGACTTTGGGATTTGTTTAGTTAAAAGTTAGCCATTGCAACTTCGTGTACTTCGTTTGTGTCCAACGACCAGACCAAGACCGCTTACGGATCCCCACCATTATCAATACTTCATATATATTCGCAATATTCAGATTGCTTTATCATATTCTTGCTCGTTCTTCGATTGCTTGCAGGAATAGACCTTCGTGGTCAGGCTGACCGTGCTTCCAGCATCGTCAGTAACCTCTCGGAGTTGGTTTAGCGATTGCTAAGGCGCAACGTTGTGCACGTTTGTAGTCGGATCGTCAAAGTCGTCTCCACCAAATCGATAGTTATCATCTCATCGAAAGATCGGGACACCCTCGCCTCTATCACCTTTTATGCTATCCAGAAATTCTATATCATTTCCAATCAACAATATGTCATCCACATATAATATCAGAAATGCTACAGAGCTCCCACTCACTTTCTTGTAAATACAGGCTTCTCCAAAAGTCTGTATAAAACCATATGCTTTGATCACACTATCAAAACGTTTATTCCAACTCCGAGAGGCATGCACCAGTCCATAAATGGATCGTTGGAGCTTGCACACTTTGTTAGCTCCCTTTGGATCGAAAAAACCTTCCGGTTGCATCATATACAACTCTTCTTCCAGAAATCCATTCAGGAATGCAGTTTTGACATCCATTTGCCAAATTTCATAATCATAAAATGCAGCAATTGCTAACATGATTCGGACAGACTTAAGCATCGATACGGGTGAGAAAGTCTCATCGTAGTCAATCCCTTGCACTTGTCGAAAACATTTTGCAACAAGTCGAGCTTTATAGACAGTAACATTACCGTCAGCGTCAGTCTTCTTCTTGAAGATCCATTTATTTTCAGTGGCTTGCCGTTCAACGGGCAAGTCAACCAAAGTCCACACTTTGTTCTCATACATGGATCCCATCTCAGATTTCATGGCCTCAAGCCATTTTGTGGAATCTGGGCTCACCATCGCTTCTTCATAGTTCGTAGGTTCGTCATGGTCTAGCAACATAACCTCCAGAACAGGATTATCGTACCACTCTCGTGCGGATCTCACTCTGGTTGACCTACGAGGTTCAGTAACAACTTGATCTGAAGTTTCATGATCATCATCATTAACCTCCTCACTAATTGGTGTAGGTGTCACAGGAACCGGTTTCTATGATGAACTACTTTCCAATAAGGGAGTAGGTACAGTTACCTCATCAAGTTCTACTTTCCTCCCACTCACTTCTTTCGAGAGAAATTCCTTCTCTAGAAAGGATCCAAATTTAGCAACAAACGTTTTTCCTTCAGATCTGTGATAGAAGGTGTACCCAACAATTTCCTTTGGCCTTCAAAAAAAAACAATTTCCTTTGGGTATCCTACGAAGACACATTTCTCCGATTTGGGTTCGAGTTTATCAGGTTGAAGTTTTTTCACATAAGCATCGCAACCCCAAACTTTAAGAAACGACAACTTTGGTTTCTTGCCAAACCATAGTTCATAAGGCGTCGTCTCAACGGATTTCGATGGTGCCCTATTTAACGTGAATGCAGCCGTCTCTAAAGCATAACCCCAAAATGATAGCGGTAAATCAGTAAGAGACACCATAGATCGCACCATATCTAGTAAAGTACGATTACACGTTCGGACACACCATTACAATGTGGTGTTCCGGGTGGCGTGAGTTGCGAAACTATTCTGCATTGTTTCAAATGAAGACCAAACTCATAACTCAAATATTCTCCTCCACGATCAGGTCGTAGAAATTTTATTTTCTTGTTACGATGATTTTCAACTTCACTCTGAAATTCTTTGAACTTTTAAAATGTTTCAGATTTATGTTTCATTAAGTAGATATACCCATATCTGCTTAAATCATCTGTGAAGGTGAGAAAATAACAATACCCGCCGCGAGCCTCCACATTCATCGGACCACATACATCTGTATGTATGATTTCCAACAAATATGTTGCTCGCTCCATAGTTCCGGAGAATGGCGTTTTAGTCATCTTGCCCATGAGGCACGGTTCGCAAGTACCAAGTGATTCATAATCAAGTGGTTTCAAAAGTCCATAAGTATGGAGTTTCTTCATGCACTTTACACCAATATGACCTAAACGGCAGTGCCACAAATAGGTTGCACTATCATTATCAACTCTGCATCTTTTGGCTTCAATATTATGAATATGTGTATCACTACTACCGAGATTCAATAAGAATAGACCACTCTTCAAGGGTGCATGACCATAAAAGATATTACTCATATAAATAGAACAACCATTATTCTCTGATTTAAATGAATAACCGTCTCGCATCAAATAAGATCCAGATATAATGTTCATGCTTAACGCTGGCACCAAATAACAATTATTCAGGTCTAAAACTAATCCCGAAGGTAGATGTAGAGGTAGCGTGCCGACTGCGATCACATCAACTTTGGAACCATTTCCCACGCGCATCGTCACCTCATACTTAGCCAATCTTCGCTTAATCTGTAGTCCTTGTTTCGAGTTGCAAATAATAGCAACAGAACCAGTATCAAATACCCAGGTGCTACTGCGAGCATTAGTAAGCTACACATCAATAACATGTATATCACATATACCTTTGTTTACCTTGCCATCCTTCTTATCCGCCAAATACTTGGGGCAGTTCCGCTTTCAGTGACCAGTCTGTTTGCAGTAGAAGCACTCAGTTTCAGGCTTAGGACCAGACTTGGGTTTCTTCTCTTGAGCAGCAACTTGTTTGCCGTTCTTCTTGAAGTTCCCCTTCTTCTTCCCTTTACCCTTTTTCTTGAAACTAGTGGTCTTGTTGACCATCAACACTTGATGCTCCTTTTTGATTTCTACCTCTGCAGCCTTTAGCATTGCGAAGAGCTCGGGAATTGCCTTATCCATCCCTTGCATATTATAGTTCATCATGAAGCTTTTGTAGCTTGGTGGCAGTGATTGAAGAACTCTGTCAATGACACTATCAACAGGAAGATTAACTCCCAGTTGAGTTAAGTGATTATGATACCCAGACATTTTGAGTATATGTTCACTGATAGAACTATTCTTCTCCATCTTGCAGCTATAGAACTTATTGGAGACTTCATATCTCTCAATCCGGGCATTTGCTTGAAATATTAACTTCAACTCCTGGAACATCTCATATGCTCCATGACGTTCAAAACGTCATTGAAGTCCCGGTTCTAAGCCGTAAAGCATGGCACACTGAACTATCGAGTAGTCGTCAGCTTTACTCTGCCAAACGTTCTTAACGTTGTCAGCAGCATCTGCAGCAGGCCTGGCACCCAGCGGTGCTTCCAGGACGTAATTCTTCTGTGCAGCAATGAGGATAATCCTCAAGTTACGGACCTAGTCCGTGTAATTGCTACCATCATCTTTCAACTTTGCTTTCTCAAGGAACGCATTAAAATTCAACGGAACAACAGCATGAGCCATCTATCTACAAACAACATAGACAAGCAAAAACTATCAGGTACTAAATTCATGATAAATTTAAGTTCAATTAATCATATTACTTAAGAACTCCCACTTAGATAGACATCCCTCTAACCCTCTAAGTGATCACGTGATCTAAATCAACTAAACCATGTCCGATCATCACGTGAGATGGAGTAGTTTCAATGGTGAACATCACTATGTTGATCATATCTACTATATGATTCACGCTCGACCTTTCGATCTCAGTGTTTCGAGGTCATATCTGCATATGCTAGGCTCGTCAAGTTTAACCTGAGTATTCTGCATGTGCAACTATTTTGCACCCGTTGTATTTGAACGTAGGGCCTATCACACCCGATCATCACGTGGTGTCTCAGCACGAAGAACTTTCACAACGGTGCATACTCAGGGAGAACACTTATACCTTGATGATAGAGGCGGAGGTGTCCCCTCTTTCGATGAGATGATGGATTTCGCTTTGGTGGAAGTCGACTTTGACGATCCGACTACGAACGTGCGAGGATGTCGCGCCTTAGCAATCGCTAAACCAACTCCGAGAGGTTATTGACCACGCCGGAGCACGATCAACCTGACCACGAGGGTCTGTTTCCTACGAGCAAATGAAGAACAAGCAAGAAACTGAGATTGCAATCTGGATATTGCGAATATAAGATGAAAGCTTTATTGATCAAGGTGGGGTTCTGTGACGCCTTTGTCTGGTCGTTGAACACAAACGAAGTACGCGAAGTTGCAGCTATGGCGAACTTTTAATCTAAACAAAACCCAAAGTCTAAACGATGCCCTAAGGGCTGTATATATGGAGGAAGAGGGGGGAATTTCGTGGCCCTTGGTGGAGGGGTCCGAAATCAACCCTATCTCTTGTTTCCCCACACATACGGACTCTAAAAATAGCCTATACTTATGTATTTCGAAATTACATGGGCCTGGCC